>NC_140942.1:40759806-41359806 GCF_014529385.1 Adiantum capillus-veneris
TTTGTTGTTGTAAATGTCTGATGGCTTGTGTTGTTGCTGAATTTGCCAAGACTTCTTTTGCCTGCATTCGATGAATGATTCTATAGAACCATTCAAATAGTTCTCTCAAACTGTTAGCCTTGATTCGAGAGCCACCATGTCGTGTGTGCCTGAAATAAGAATTTCTCGCCATGTAATGAGACTTTTCCATCCCTTGGGTATTCCATATTGCCGGGTTCCCATACTTTTGTATTAAATATGGTAAATGATTGAAGATGATGTGCTGGATATGAAAACACATTAGTTAGAATGTTTTACACTCACATATTTGCACATAAGAGAGAATGAAATACACGATAATACCATGTAGTGAGTAATCTGGGTGTCTGTCCATGCTGTCTTGAATGATTTTTTCAAAAGATTGAGATTCTCCTTGAACTTGTTCATATCACCTTGTGACCAGTCATCTTTGTCGCACATCAAAAATAGGATGTCTATTGATTGCCAAACCTCATCCTTCGCGTTACGAGTAGTTGGTTCTTGGTCTTTGACTGCAATATGTAGCTTTTTCCAGCTCTGATACTCTACCTTGCTAACATAAGATGTGTTATATATTTTTCCATGTTTTGTTAGCTTCGGATCTCTTGTACCTTGGGGTTTAGATAAAAACCTCTGTGCCTTCACCCCACCGATGGATGGTTTGCATGGGACATCCTTCTCAACAGTTGATCTCTTTTCATCCCGCTGGATTTTCACATTGCCACCATGAAGCCCCATATCCGACAGTACGATTTCTAAGCAGTGCAGGGCTACTTGTCGTTCTGCCGAGTTCTTAATCTTCCAAGAAAACCCGATATATAAGTAGACCAATTTCTCCACAATTCTACAAAGGGCATGCATTGTCCAAATGTGGACATTCACAAGTGGTATTTTCAAAACCGGTCGAAAAGCAGGATCCTCAATGTGACGTGTGGGAGCTTTTCTCCACCACTTTGGGTCCATGACCTTTGCAGGCTCCATGCAGAACAAACACGGCGACTTTGCCATTGCACCCATTCCACAATTATACATGCACTTTAATGTTTTGAGGTCACCTGCAAGATGCCACTGAACTTGAAAGTCTCCCCTTCCATCTAGACGTAGTACCTCTCCCTGGTTAGTCTGTCGATCAATCACCTCCGGAATATTAGTTCGATGGAACACCCAATATAGAATCTCATGATCTTCTTTCTTTACCTGCAACACAAAATAAATGAGACTTAAGTAGATGTGAACATTTGAGCTTACCTGAGAATCTCGCTTACCTCAAATGCACCAAGCCACCATATGTTAGATTCTGATTGAACACTAAAATATAAAGGATCATCACTGGGACACTTTGAGAGGGCTCTATTCATTAAAGTAATAGTAACACGCTCTAGCTTTTTCTCTTTAACAAGCTCACACTCATCCAGTTTTAACACAAAATGTAATACCCCTCGTGACTCTTCAAATGTGATGTTGTAAAACTCCACCATTCTCTTCTGTAATATCCGCAGGTCCATAAAAATATTATTGAACTCATCATATGCCATGTTTGCTCCATGGCCACTGTAAGTTGCTTTAATATGAAAGGGCTATCCAAGATAGTCTCCCGATGCCTCGTTAAGCTGAAGCCTCTCTTTCCAAACACTTGAGGCTGATGGTAGAAGTTTGGATTTTATACCCTTCTTAACAAAGATGGATGAGACAGACTTTTGGATAGCCGAATATCCTCTTTTGCTTACACCAAGTGAATCAAGTGTGCCTTGTATCTCTTTTGCAGGCACTGAGTTCTCTGAAATAAAGCGGTCCACTACATTTCGTTGTAGGACCTTAAACTTCTTGTCATGTACTATATCTGCTGCCAGGCTTCTACTTATAAGTGGCTTCAATCTCTTTCCTATATTGGCTTTGGGGTCAATGTTTTCCTTGTCAGGATAGATTGAATCTCTACATGAAGACAATGCATAAGTAAATAACAGAAAATTTACTTCACTAACACTATTTAGGCACATGAAAACAATGCATAACAAGAAAAAACAAAAAGATTACTTAACTAAGACAATGTAGCCAACCAAGAAGCATCACCTTAATGCTCGGATTCTTTTCTTGAGACCTCTTGATGCAACCTGCAATGTTTCAAGATTGCGCAATTTCTTCTTTCGAATACGACCACCCAAGATGGTGTCCTTCATTTGACAACTTCGCACCTTTCCTTTCAGTTCTTGTACCTCTGTTTTATGTTGCAAAATGGTAACCTGATCTGTAGAATGTAAATGTGCAAGGTGAACAATCTCACATTGTTGAGCTTGGAGAATGCCCTTGTAAGTTTCATTCTCTTGTAAGAGATTTACAATAACCCAGAAGGCCCTTTTCTCCATCACGAGCAAAGGTCAATAAGCTTGTAGGATTGACAAACGATGGAGACGCATTAGTCATTGGATTCTTAGGGTAGAGAGAGCCTCTCGTCCAGATATCTATGTGTTTAGCTCCCTGAGCTCTGAGCGTGTCTATGGAAGCGGGAGGTATATGTGTGTTTGTTTTACTGCGCTTAATCAATGGTTGGTACTCATTGTACAAATCAATGTGAAGGTGATATTTGGCTCATTTCTGGGTAACATTTGTGCCATTTGAGGAGTGCGCCATTAGCCAAATGTGCAGGTTTAATGGAAAGTGAATAGCGGCTGCGCCTTCGTCCCTCCATGTTAGCCTCATTCCCTCCATATTGACGAGGTTCATTCAATGCAACTGAAAAGAGGATTATCCCTCAATCACTACGAACGAATGTTCAGAAGAGTAAGGAATCTACTTAAAGTACACTTTTTGAACTTTTACTATGAAAGACCCAGCTCTATTATTTGCCATTTTTTCTAGAGAGAGAGTGCAAAAAATACATTTTCTTAGAAGGCCCTCCAAATGACCTCCGAAATTCCCTAATGAATAGAAGAGAGGAAGTCCTCTATCCATCGTTTACGTGGTTATAAAGGTCATACGCCACAAGCCAGGTTGATAAATCTAGGATTCTAATGAAGCTGTTTCCTAACATAAAGATGAAATTCTTTTGACATATTTAGAATCCATAGACAACGCCTTTTTTCCCACGTTTAAGAGGCACGGCCGCCATCCATAAACCATAAATATGATATGAAACTTAGTCTAAACTAAATAGTTATTTTATGTCACGTAGATTTGGGTCATCTCAACTCTTTTCACAATGAGTCTCAAATTTCACTTCTCCTTATAAGAGGGAGTGGAGAGTTTCTCGACTAATCGAGACCACCCATCCTTGACTGGCAACCTGAGCCAACCCCCACTTTCCATCCCACACTCACAATTTTTTGCTTGTTTACTAATTACTACCACACTGTTTTACATATACAAACGATGTTCTTTAATTAATTCCAGACACAGATTCTTTCATCCAGCCCTTCAAACATCACCAAAACATTTCTTTCTCAAACATGGTCTAATGAAGACAGTTCTATAATTCAACAAAAATGAATCTTTCAATTATTCTTAAGAGTTGTCGCTACCCGTAGACTTTCTCTGTCTAACCAACAGAGCCTTTGCAAAGGATTTACTTATTCACTAACCGTGAAATGCGCATACTTTCCCAGTCCCTAACTGCAAGGGAGCATCTCACTAACCGCAAGGCATCCTGCTAACCGCAAGGTAGCTTGCTAACCGCAAGAGACAAAAAGAGAGCTGATAACCTCAGCTTAATCTCCGCTAACCGTGGAATCATCTCGCTAACCGTGAGTTCCATCTGGATACAAGATATTCTTTCAGCAATTTTTTTCTTTATGTGATTTCTCAAACAAGATTAACTAACATCTAATATGAAACAGAGATAGTTTATCAAACAGTAATCATAAATCAAAAAATTCCTTCTCTACTCTATGAAATAATATGCTTGTTTCTTGTGATACAATCACATTTTTTGGACAGTTTAAGGGAATTCTTAAGCTTGACTTACCGGTCATCATGTATAACAATGCAGAATTATAAATTCATCTTACCGGATTAGCAACACGTTTGACTACCTCTCATGGTTGAGGTTTGACGGCTTTGACTTCTTCCGAAACCAATACCTCCGCTTGAGCAACATTTGGAGTAGTTGATGCCTTCCTCTGCATCTTTCTTGGAGGTGGAGCGACATGAACGTCCTTCGAGCTTCGAGTCACTCGCTTCGGAGCCATCGTATCGCAAAAGAGAAGAGAGAAACTGAAAAAGAGAACTCAAGAATTTGAGAGGTAACACGATGATGGTAGAGAAAGAAGTTGGGGATGGAGATGGATTGAGGGAGAGAGGTTGAGGGAGAGGAGATAACTTCGACGTCAAGGCAAGAGATCTTCCGCTTCTGAGAGTGTGTGTCTTCAAAGTGAAGGGATAGGGGTCTTTATATAGGCTCTCAAGGCTAGCTAAGAATAGAGGGAGGAAGGAGAGATAAGTCCGTGCACGTTCACGGCTGTAATTCTTTTTTATTTTTATTTTTGCCGACACGGATTTTGATGCCCGATTTCGAACCTCTTGGATGAAACTTGGCTTCCAAGAAAAGAGCTCTAAATTAAGCTCCTCCTCTCTTTCTTTCCTAAAAGTACTCCTCCTACTCCTTCTCCTCTAAAATTACTCTTCCTTTCCTAGAATTGCTCTCCCTTTCCTAAAATTACTCTCTCTTTCCAAAAGAGTCAACTCTTATCTTTAGATATAATCTTGAGGCTTAAGTTTCCCATCAACCTTATTGTTTCAAGTGAATAAGGTTCATAATTAATAGTTCTAAAGTCTGAATTTTGATTCGATCGTTCCATTAGAATGCTCTTTGACTTAATAGAATGCAAACCTCAAATATTTGCAAAGTAAATGAAATACCTTTATTGAAAAATGTTGGGTACATTACAAAAAATTCCCTGAACTCTGGCTTATGAAAAACCTGTTGCTTAACCACATTGTTCAGCATCTTCCAAACTCCAATCTGAGCATATTTATTTTCCACGCTAAACTCAATAGTTGCAATGGTGAGTAGCTCTCGTACGTAAGGGTCATAGACATGCGCTGACATAGTCGGCCATCCTTGAACACGGTGAACATGATCAAAGTGCACCCACATTTGCTCCAAATTACCTCTAGGGTGCATCCGATTCACCAAATCAACTCCATTGCCCGGTCCCTTAATTAACATTTTAAATATATGAGGTTGTACTTTATCACCCAATTGGCTTGGAAAAAGGATACTATGGATAAAAGGATATCTGCACTTGCTTTTCAAGTCAAACACTACCTCAAGACCTTTTGAAGTGATATTCTTTGATCTTTTTGCAAACTCCAAACTTCATTCCACTCTCCTTTTATTTGACAGGGGAGTCATACTGTCAAGGAATTCAACAGATTCAAAATCTTCAATCACAGCACTTGCATTTGAACCTGCTCCAATAAGATTTTCCATGATAAGATCATGAGTGGTGGCCCACTCCAATTGTTTTGCAGTCACCAAAGGGTCTCGGCTTGCACGATCAAGCAACATTTCATCTATGTGACTTTCAACCATCTGATTCCTCCCTTCTGCACATGGATAATTATGTTCTCCAAGATGCAAAGCACACCTAGTACAATTATGCTTATCTCTAGGCAAACAATATTAAATAACTGCAGGACATATAAAGACATGCGGGAATTTATCCACAATGAGTGCATACCAGTGTGCCATACTGAGAAGAGATCAATCATTTAGGACTAGATTACAAGCCGACCTTGCCATTGAGACTCATTGAACATATTTGAGTGCAAATAAAATGGAAATCAATGTTGATGAAGCGCAAATGCCCAGAGCATCTAATAAATCTGACAACACCATTAAAACTATCACTGCTACAAGTGACATACTCTATCCACATGCGACTATCATGTATTTGCTCCATACCACTCATACCTGAAGAATTACTAGCTGGTGGTAATTCAAAATCAATATACCCATCATAATGAGCTCGGAGCTCATCAATAGAGACCACTTTCTTGGCTTGATGGAGCGCAATATATAAATTGCTTTGCAATGGCATGCACTTAATCATGTCAATCACACTCGCATTGATCTCTGAGAGAGGTATTTTCATTTTTTTCATGTCTTGAGAAACTCTGCCAATGCCAACATCACTCTGATCCTCATTTCTCATATCCACTTTGTAGAACTAGTGTTGCTCATGATTAAGCATAAAAGTTTGCTCACCATCTGATGATATAGTAGCTTCTACCTTGACTTGCAGTCCAGATAATGTTAGTGGACAAAGATAGAAATTAGCATCATGAAGCTCAAAATGTTATTCCAAAGAAGCAACTGTCAAAGAATAAATTATGGTATCAAGCATAAGCACTAGCTTCTGTCCACGCCGTGGACCAGGAACTGTAATGCATCTCCCCATGGGTTAATAGTGTGTTGAGCAGAAGGTAAGAATATCAAAAAGCAGTGGCATGGTTCTGATTGATACACGTGTTCCAAGAACAACAATCATTGCTTTATAAAATACATAATAGAAATAATAATTCACTATATAGTATATTTACAACATGAAATATAAAGTGCTTAAAAAACAAGTCTGCTTTTAGTTTTTAAAACACTAAGAAAACGAGCCTTCTTTGAGTTTTATGATTTTCAGTCAATCGAGCATAGTAATGACAACCGAACTTCACCTACCCTCTTCAATATCCCATGCACAAATCCCAAATACCCTCCTCAGCCAAACTTAACACTAGGTTGGTAATGGGACACTTTTATGTCCTGGGACACTTTTATGTCCTGTTAAGTGACCATTTTCCTTGAATTATGTCAAGAGTTTCAAAATGGATTTTGAGGTGCTATCTATCTAGAAAGTTGTCTCATGAGCTGAAAAAAACTCGACATTTTTTTGAAATATCAATTCCATCTTTAACCTTGTCCTTGCACAACATTTCACAACCTAAACTGTGTGAAAAAACGGGTCCTGTTTTTGGCTTTTTTCAACTTTTTGCAACTATACCACTCTAGAATTCATTTTTGTGAGGTCTATAATTCTAGAGAACTATCTTTAGTAGTCCTCAACATGTCCTGATGCTTCTAGGGAGAAATAAATATTAAAGTTGTAAGTTATGACCAAATTACAAAAATTGTCAAATCCTATTTTTTAGCCAATTTTAGCCCTTCTTTGATTTTTTTGGTGGATTTCATGATATCCAAATGCATTTTTTATTTTCTATGTCGCATATTGTAACATAAAGCTAATATTCCTTGAGTTTTGGGGCACCTAATACCCTATTTTGCATAGTATACAACGATGGTTGATTTTTTCAATTATAGAAGAAAACGAAACATTCTAGTATATCAAGTATAGCTTTTTCAATATTGTTAGTTTCTTGTGACAGCTACATGCATTTTATAGGTAGTAACCATATTTAGTCATAAGGATCAAATTTGGCTAGATATTGAATAGTTTCTATGGGATTCTACAACTCATAATGTTGAACCCAGTTTTTTCATGTTTGCTGTATTTAGCACTTCATCTTTGTCCCCAATATTCCCCTTGGTAAGAGATGTATTATTCTTTTGACATGCTCCATGGCTCCTTATGAACATAAAGGACAGTAGGGAACTAAGAAAACATGCATATATTATTTGTATTGAGCGTGGCTATAGAAACTTTGATGATAGGTTTGTAGAATGGTAAAACTTCAGCTTTTTTGTACCTATTTATTTTGGCAAAACAAAAAATAGGGAGTGAGAAGCAATCATATGTTCTGATCACCAACCCATTGAAGTTAACTAGGGAATTTATCTCAAGTCCTACAAAAATCCCTAATCTTATTTTTATGCAACAAAACGTAAGAAATTACTGTTTTGATGAAAATGCACTAGTCCATCAACTTTGGAGGCTTGGTGTGACCAAAAGATGAGAAATTTTTACAAGTTTCTTATTTTTTCCATGTGTAGTAGGCCTTGAACTATAACCTCATGAAAGATTTTACAAAATGAGTGGATCTACTATGGTTTTGGAGGTTTTTTTCAAAACCCTGAAAGGACACTTTTATGTCCTGTTAGGTTACCAACCTAGTGTTAAGGGTGTTTACACACTGCTGAGCGCTTGCCCATCCCCTTTTGGAGTAAACTTGTATAGGAGACAATAGTGATGGTGTTCTTGTGCTTTTCTATGCTTATGAGGCTCAACGTATTTTGAATATTTTTCATAAGATGCTAACTCGGTAATGAACTTCATTGTGATGTCCATGAAAAAATTGCGCCATCACGTTTTTTGATACGCGTCCCACCTCCGCAAACATGCCAGGCACCCGGTGTGTAAAAATCCTTAAGATCATTATGTGAAAGGGGCCCTCTATGGCATGAAAGGGTGAGGCTCTACTTGCCTGGAGGTAAACACCCATTAAATCATTATGTGAAAGGGTCCCTCTATAGGCCCTATTGTATTTTTTAATGTTTTTCCTACACCTCTCTTAGGCCCGTTTTTGTTCTGTTGCTCATCCCTCTCTTGCGGAATCCTTGTTTGCGCTTTGACATGCATGCGCTCCTTGACATGCATGTGCTCTTGTGCTCCTTGCGCAGTCCTATTGCTTGCACCCATTGAGGCTTGCTTCCCTGTGCCCACTCAATCTTTCTTGCACGCATTGAGGCTTTCTTACACTGGCGCCATATGAGGCCCTCTGTGTTAATATGGTAATCTCTCTCAAGCTCGTTTAGCAGGAGTTAATCCTTTTCAATTTTCATTAATCTCTCTCAAGCCTTCACCGTTCGTTAGCTCGGAGTTATTAAATTTGCCCCGCCATGGGGAGAAGGGAGTCTTCCTTGGCCCGAAAACCTCCTGCCAGGTACCTTTGTAAACTACCTGTAGCCATCCACGCCGGCGTGGATGGTTACAAGTAGTTTTTTTCAATGTTTTAGATAACGTTTTGTAAGGCTATAGGTTTTAATTTAAATCGTTGACCCTTTTAAAGAATACAGAAGCCTTCTCTAAAGCTTTCTAACGATTGCAGAAGGACAAACTAAACCACAACAGTAGGATAAACTAAACTTCTGTAAGGCTTTCTCACCATTGCGATTCTAAGCCTAAACACTTGGATAAACAAAACTCTTCTGCTTTTGTGAATTATGGTGTCTCATAGCTTGTAAGAACTATCTGTAGCCATCCACACCGGTGTGGATGGCTAGAATGAATTCTTGAATGTGAGAATTTATCTATATGTAAGCTCTTTGTGTAGATTTGCAGAGTTACATAGCTTCTTTAAGAATTGTTTGTAGCCATCCACGTTGACGTGGATGGCTAGAAGAAATTTTGAATGTGAGAATCTATCTATATATAAGCTCTCTCTGGAAATTTTAGAGCTGCATAGCTTCTCTTAAAACCATCTGTAGCCATCCACGCTGGTGTGAATGGCTAGAAGGAGTTTCTTGCAATGTTGGTTTGTTGGTAGTGATTCATTCTCACAGCAGTGAATTTAGTCACGCTTTATGAAACTCAGTAAGCTCCCTCAAGCCATCCATGCCAACATGGATGTCTAGAAGGAATTTCTCAAGATAAAATTTTACAACTGGTCATGCTTTTGATTTTTTGAATTGCCTCTAGGCATCCGCGTCGGCATGGACGCCTAGAGGCAATTTCACTGAAGTAAATAAATTGGTTTTGGTTGTGTTTTGCAAGTCCTTCAATTGGTGGACGAGGTTGCAGAGGGAGACAAATTTCTTCAACTCAAGCTTCCAGTATCTTAGAGAGCAGTGATCAAATAAGTGAAGTCTTTGTCATAGATATGACAGAAGGTTTGGAGACACAGGAGGAGGAGATGCAAAGTCAGGACTTGGGGCTTGGCTCCATCCATGAAGTTGATGAATCTCTTGCCCCACAAGAGGCATGTTTACAAACAGTGCCTCATGTCGTAAGAGATGAAGTCGTAGTAGATACTGCGACAGGGAATGAGCACAAACTTTACATGCATAGAGGACAAGATATTCTTCAATGTACTCACATGTTTAGTTGTTTTGATTGTCACCAATTCCTTTATGTTGATTGATCCCTTATGCAAGGGTTAGAGGCTTACGAGATGATGTTAGTGGATTCAAAGCTACTTTTGCAAAGGAGGGCTACATGCAAGAAAAAGGAGCTTTTATTGTTTCAATTTGGAATTGCAAGAAGGAGGAAGCAAATGTGACAGTTATTTCATTTCTCTACTTTGATCTTTCCTACTGTCTGTTTCTATGGTGTTTTTTGTTGTTCTCATAAATAGTAGTTGAGTATGCTTTTTTGTCTATGCTTACCTATTTTGCAGAGGACCTTCTTACTTCATGGGACCTAATATGGGTTGATATACATAAAGAGTTTGAAATTGAGCTTTCTAAAAGACCAAATCTTCAAGTTCTCTCTAATAAAATGTTCTACGTTTGGGAGGGTAATCATAGAGCGATCGCTTGGATGACTGCAATTAAAGAGAGATTATCCATTGATCAAGAGAAACATTGTAGTGTGCTTTGTACAGTTATTGCTCCTACTCGAGTGCCAGAGATAGCTCTGCTTAGTAGCTTGCAAAGAATGAATTTGTAAGTTTCATGACTTTTTATATATTTTAGCAGAAAATGTCTATGTTATGTTTCTAACTTTGTATGTATTGTATATGACCTTGAAATAGCATGAACACACATGCTCTTGTAGTCACCCATCTTAGGGATAAGCTTGTCAACTGCTCCCACATTTGTGTAGCAGATCATGAAGACTATGTAACCAGGCTACCAGAAAAGATCAAAAGTTGATTGCTGCAGTCCATAAGAAATACTCAAAGGGTGTGGAACCTTGGTATCCACTTACCCGTTGATACTTGGGAAATCTCTTATACGATGTAAGTGTCTTTGGTTTGCTTTTTTGGAACATTTTAAATTGTGTGTTGAAGGATAAAATATCCAAGTAATTGAGCCAAAGAGTATGTGCTTGTTTTCTTGCAAATTATTTATTTTTAAGTATGTGTTGAAGGTTCAAATGTCCAAGGAATTGAGCCAAAGAATAGAGAAAACTAGGCACACAATGACAAATGAAGAACTTATAAAAGAGGAGGAGAAGATATTGAATGATTTAGCACTCAAATATGGAGAACGCATTGGGAAGGTGGTTGAATTGTTTTTGTTTTGGGTGTTTTGCACATAGTGTAATAGCTGTTCAAACTTGGTTTTCTATTTGTTGCTCAAAAACTGCAGTTGCTAAATATTGTTGATCCGAATCTTGGACCGGATTGGATGGTTCGAGTTCTTGCACTCAAATGGGATCCTGATAGTTGGGCTACGCTCGAGAAACTACACTTGATTGCTACGCATGATGCTCCTGTCTTGAGCAAACTGTTATGGTTTCCTTGCTTGAGGTAGACAAGATTACTAGAGCATCTTATGGTTTAAAGAAAGGAGATCATGTGTATCACATGTAAGTAAAGTTTTTTTTGACTTTCAAGAATCTTCATTGTAGAGTTGCTAGTTTTTTGTGATTATTTTAGTTTTATCTCATCTTCCTTGTTATGTAGTTGGATTCGTAGAGAGGGTCTTCTATAAAGGATTTTTGATAGGGCCACAAAGTTTGTGGAGGACTTAAGAAACATTGCTGGTGGTATTTTGTTGCCTCATGATTGCTCTCTTGCCTCTTACTTTGAGGAGCTCAAGTTTGAAGCACGACCCTATCTTTATCCTTTGGATACCTCTCTTGAAGCTAAGACAAAAGATGTTGACAAGCAAGCTATGAAGAAAGTGGGCATAGTACACATGGAATCTCAACGGATAGCCTAGAGGTCAAGCTCATCATACTTTCACTTCAATCTTCTCATAATTACGAAGTTTGTAGTGATGTTATTTTGTTATTTTGTTTTAGATTTCTATTATTCTTGGTTGGAAAAGGTTTTCTTCCAGGGATTCCATTCTTAGCTAGGTAGTGGGCACAACTATCTATTGGGGAAGGATGCATGTACTCCCCTTCCATGCATAAGCTCAATACTTGGGAGATGGAGACATGTCCATGGTGGATAGACATGGCTTCTGGGCATGTATTGGCAAGAGAGAGAGAGAGAGAGAGAGAGCTTCATGATAGTATGAGAGTTGGTGGCACATCCGTCGATGTGGCTCTCCCTCCTAGGGTGGATGAGGTGATATTGGGTAAATGGTTACTCAAAACAGTCTCAACTAGAATTTGTCGAAGAGCTTTAAACTCTCTTTCTCCTTAAATTATTTGTTTTACATACTGGTAATATTGTGTTTTTTTGCGTTTTCTAAGCTACAAATACTTCTCACAAGGGAAAGGAGGTGATTGTTGAGACAAGGGTGGATGAAAACATGGAGCAAGAGCATGGTGAGCTTTCACTTGCGATGCAGTCATTTGTTTTGTTCATTTATTGGATTTAAGTCACTTTGTTTAACCTCTTGTATTACAGAACCTCTTGGGGAGATTTTTGCAAAGAAAACCATTTATTTTGTCTACGTCGTTGATATTCCCTTGTCTTTTCTGTCCTCATTGTCTGCCTCACGATCCATGGCCATTTCTGGGGACTACATAGCCATTGCTACTGATTTTAGGGCCGGTGTTTGACATTTGGCATGGATTCGTGTTCATGAGCACATGGGATGTGCACCCCTCGATGGGACCTTGTGTGTGCGTGGTGGGAGAACAGTCGCATGGGCTGCTGGTTTTATTTTTTTGGATCTTCCCTTTGGTGTGTTGGAATTAGGGTTGCAGAGAAACACACACAGCTTGGAGAAGACGAAGGAAGCTCAAGGCACACAATAGAGAGTGTGTTACTTAGTGTGCAATGAAAAGATAGAAAGCCCTAGAGAGATGGGCGTATATACAATGCACGGGGGAAAAAACCTCCTAAAGAGGGAAAAAATGCCCCGACGGTCCTAGTGTGTTCACACACATCACTACCACATGTATATGGTAACAAATCCCCCCTGGAGTGATGCGGTGAACGAGAGCTGGCACATGAGTTAAGGGAAGTGCCATGCCCTGAGGACAGGATCAGTCCACAAAGGGGAGTAAGCCCAAAGCTTTGTGGAAAGCTTCAAGCTTCTCACGAGACAATGCCTTTGTGAAAAGATCTGCAAGGTTGTCCTGTGTTGGCACATAAGCCAAGCTGATCTCTCCTGCTGAGAGCCTCTCCCTGACATAGTGGTAATGCAACTCAATGTGCTTTGTGCGAGCATGAAAAACTGGGTTCCTCGCAACTGCCAATGCGCTCTGTCTGTCAGTGTAGATAGTGTTGGGAGTGTCCTGTCCAACACCCAAATCAGCCATAAGGCGTCTGAGCCATACACACTCAACCGTAGCTGTGAAGACTGCCCTGTACTCAGCCTCACAACTCAAAGTGGCCACAGTAGGTTGCTTCTTGCTCAACCATGATATACATGAACTGCCAAGCATGAAACAAAAACCACTTGTGGACACTCGCGTGTCAAAACAACCAGCCCAATATGAGTTCGAAAAAGCATGTAAGTCTGGCGGCAATGATCCCCCCTTGGGATAAAACAATCCAAGATGTAAAGTGCCAATAAGGTAGCGGAAAATCCTCTTGACAGCCTGCCAATGCTTAGACCCTGGGCTATGCATAAATCTGCTGACCTGTGAGACTGCAAACTGAATATCCGGCCTCGTGTTGCATACATAAATGAGGCAGCCAATAGTAGTTTGGTAAAGAGTGACATCAGCAGGATCACCAACATCATGTAGACTCAACTTCAAACCTGTTTCCATGGGAGTGGCAATAGGTTTGCAATCCTCAAGTCCAAACTTACATAGCAATGTCTCTATGTAACTTTTCTGACACAAGGAAATACCACCATCACACTGCTTAAACTGTATACCCAAATAATGATGCAACAGCCCCAAATCTTTCATCTTGAAAGTAGCATTCAAATCAGCCTTAAATTCAACAATATGTCTCTCATTTGGTCCAGTGATCAGTAAATCATCAACATAAAGAACCATGATGAGAAATACATCACCCTCACGCTTTACATACAATGTGCTTTCTGTTGGACTGTTACAAAAGCCTTGTTTGACCAAATGAGTATCAGCTTTCTCATACCAAGCACGAGGAGATGGCTTCAACCCATACAAAGCCTTGTTACATTTGCACACTTTGTCCTCTTGTCCTTTTATGACAAAACCGCGAGGCTGCATTACATAAACTTCCTCAAATATGTCACCATTCAAAAAAGCAGTAACAATGTCTGATTGATGTACATCCCAACCAAAATGAGCTGCCAATGCACATAGAAAACGCACAATAGTCATACGACAAGTGGGAGCAAAAGTCTCTTCATAATCTATGTCTTTTTGCTGTGCATAACCCTTTGCAACAAGTCGAGCCTTATGGCGATTGATCTCACCATCCGGCTTGCGTTTCAACTTGTAAACCCACTTCATACCAATGGCCTTTTTGCCAGGAGGCAAATCACATAAAGTCCATGTGTCATTTTCTATAAGTGCATCATATTCTGATTGCATGGCAGCCATCCAATTTTCTAAATTTTGTGCTTCATCAAAAGTCAGAGGCTCCTCAACATCATGTAAGCTAGACACAGCCAAAGCATAACAATCTGATGCATAAGATGCATGGCGAGAGCCTGAACGAGTACGACTAGACAAAGGTGCATCCAATTTACTGTCACGCAAAGTGTGCACCATCCATTTTGGCATACCTCTAGCCTGCTCATTTTCAGCCCTTTCCTCATCGAGTACATCATGTACATCTACATCAGTAATAGGCTGATCTAGAACATTTTCAGAAACCCCCATAGGCTGTACATTTACCTCATTGGAACTTACATTCGTATTTCCACCACTGAAAAGAGGCAACAAAGTGTCATAAATGTCCTGTGAGCTTACATTACTGTCTCTAGTACATGACAGCAAGGGTTGAACAGAATCTTCCACGAACACTACATCCCAAGAAACCAGAATACGTTTTGTTTGCGGATGATACAACCTATAACCTTCGCTTTCAGCACTATAACCAACAAAAATACATTTGACAGCCTTATCATCCAATTTTCTGCGCTGCACTTGTGGCACCAAAGCTTATGCTAAACATCCAAAAACACGCATGTGCTCAATAGAAGGCTTTCTATCATGCCATGCTTCATATGGAGTAATAGACTACAAAGCTTTCGTAGGACACCTGTTAAGTACATAAGTGGCACACATGATGGCCTCAAGCCAAAAAGAATGCGGTAAAGCTTGACTTTTGACCATACATCGTGCCATTTCCGTCAGTGACCTGTTTTTCCTCTCAGCAACACCATTTTGCAGAGGCGTATAAGGCACTGTACATTGGTGTTTTATCCCACGACTAGCCAGAAATGCATTAAATTCATGAGACATATACTCCCCCCCTCGATCGGAACGGAGGGTGCCCATAGTACATTTCGACACATTTTCAGCCATAGCCAGAAATTGTTTGAAGCACATAAAAACTTCGGACTTCGCTTTAAGCGGAAATACCCATGCATGCCTGGAGTAATCATCAATGAAAGTCACGAAGTACAGGTAATTGCCCAAGGACGGAGCTTGCATGGGCCCACAAACATCACTATGCACAAGCTGCAACCTGCATGTGGCCCGAACTGAACCATCCTTTGGAAACTTAGAACGCTGCATCTTACCCAAAATATAGCCTTCACAAACATGTTTGACAGGTGCTTCAAGAGGCGGCAAAGAAGCAACCATATCAGATTTCTGCAAACGCAGCAAACTGGCAAAATTCAGATGACCAAAACGTGCATGCCAAAGTTTTGCATCTGAAATAGCCCTAAAATCTGCGACAGCATTTGCAAAATTTTGTCCACACTTGTCATACAAAGTGAGCTTATACAGCCCACGGCACAAAAGGCCAGATGCAACAATTTCATCACCAAAACTGAGATCATGAACTATACATCTGTCATCCACAAATTTGACTACAAGTCCAAGTCTAGCAAGTGCGGATACAGACAAGAGATTCCTCTTGATCCCAGGTACATAAAGTGCATCAACAAGTGTGAAAGAACTGCCATTAGCAATAGTAAGCACAATCTTTCCAACTCCCTGAACTGGATAAGAGGCATTGTTGGCACAAGTGACTGAATTCCCATGAGGGACAGACTCGAGAGAGGTAAACAATTCACGATGTGAGGTAATGTGCTTTGTAGCACCACTGTCGAAATACCACACATGTGAATCTGCAGAAACTGACAAGCATGCATCATGGACAACAGGATTGTAAGTGCACTCTACGCTAAAAGCCCATTCTGCATCAACATCAGCATTACACTCTCCTTTCACAAAAGACTCAACAATGGCTGCATTTGTAGTGGAACCAGCATTTGCAGTGGAACCACCCTCTTTCTTCTTAGCCTCTTTGGCCTTCAACTTAGGACACGACTTGATCAAGTGATCATTGGCTTTACAATAATGGCAACACATCTTCTTTTTTCCCTTATCACCAAAATTGCCAAACGAAGTACTGCCAACAGAAGCATAAGGAACAGAATTTTTGCCACTCGTAGCAGAACCATAAGAAGTGGCTGCATTACTGTTACCACCCTTTCTTTGAGAAGCAATAAAAGCCTATTCAACTGCACGCTGCCTAGTCCTGTTTTTTCTAGAAAGTGACTCTTGCAATAGCAACGTGCATAATACATCAAACTTGACAACTTCAGGATTTCCTTGGGTCATCAGTCTCCAAGTACTAGGAAAAGTCTGGTAGGAATTTGGTAAGGCATCAAGAACAGTCTGCATAAGGGAACTGTCTGAAATGACTTCACCTGCAGAAATAAGCTGTTCACTGATATCCTTGACACTAGCAAGGAAAGTGTCCATATCATCTTCCTCATGCATAATCTTCGACTCCAGCTCTTTACACAGCAAAGCAATTTTAGCCTCATTGCGGCTTGCATAAAGACCTGCTAAAATATCCCAAGCCTGTTTTGCAGATTTTGCTGAACGGATGTGAGGAACAATGTTGCGGTTCACAGACAACGCAATCAATGCATGAGCCTGTGCATCCTTAACATCCCAACGAGCTTGTTCTGACGTAGGCAAAACAACTCTAACAGCTGCAATCCTTGCAGCAAGACCTGCAACATCCTCAACATCGCCTACATCCTCAGAACCAGGACGTACATCAATGCCCTGCACAATGTTCGAGACACCCTTTGACACAAGAACATGTTGCATCATATAAGCCCACATAGGGTAGTTGTCCCCATCCAACCTGTCCTCAGCAGCCAACATCTTGAACACATCTGTGTTGTTGTTGTCGGCCATGGTAAATGCTGTACCTGATGTGAAAACTGCTCGAAAATAGGAGAAATGGAGCGGGAACAAACTGTGCTATATAGCACAAACCATAGAAGACTATAAGGCACCTGTTATGCAGGAAAGGACACTTACAGAAATTTTGCACAAAATGATGAAATAGCCTGTGCAGTACTGCCTGTAGTGGAAACGGAGGCCGAAATGAGCCCAAATCAAAATTCTGAGCAAACCGAACTCTCCGAGCTTTCCCAAAATTTTTGTCGACCTTCGAACGCTCGCCAAAGCTCACTGAAATCGGAGAAAGTGAGCAAGCGTGTGTTGGAGCAGCTGGTGACTAAGCCAGGGAGGACGTGACCTGCTCTGATACCAATTGTTGGAATTAGGGTTGTAGAGAAACACACATAGCTTGGAGAAGACGAAGGAGGCGTATATACAATGCACGGGGGAAAAAACCTCCTAAAGAGGGAAAAAATGCCCCGGCGGTCCTAGTGTGTTCACACACATCACTACCACATGTATATGGTAACATGGTGGTTCCCACTTAGGCTATTGTTCCCCTTTGGGATATTTGTAGCGAGGATCATGTTCGTGCAGGCATGAAGCTTGCATATTTGATTTTGTCAGACTGTGGGTGGTTGTTGATCATGGTCTCTATGGAAGGTTTTTGCTTCAATCATAATTTTATACAATACTTGTCTATTTTGTCGTGTGTTTTCTATTGTGACTTTTGAAACCTCTTGCAGGAGATACCATTGGCTGGGTTGAGAGATTTTGTCATGCATCAGAGATGGCTATTCATCGCGCATTGTAGTCCTCCATCATGGAGTTTATGGTTATGGTAATAGATTTGGTGGTCGGATTGAGGTAATGCTCTTCTACATATTAACTTGTTTGTTTCTCAATTTGGTGTGTTATTATTGTTGTGATTGCCCTCTGATTGTCTATGTGGTGGTGTAGTGCCATTTTTCTCTCTTACTTGTGGTGCATAGGGTTGGCATGCAACCACCTTGCTTTGTGGTTGAGAGCACCCCACTATTCAATCGACTTGGCATGCAGCCTTTGGATTCTTACATGATGCACCATCTTCCAGAGTCTTCTCTAGCAAGATCATCATCAGGGGAGCCATGGCGTGGTGGCTTGCAACAAAGTCACTCTTTTATTGCATGTTTTGTGGAGCTTCTTTGTATTCCTGGAGGTCTTGTTTGGAGTTGGGATGTGGCGCCGTATTGGCAGCATGCTTAGGGATAGGGTGGGTGTGTGCATCAGTTACAGTGATGACACTTTGATTTGAGATTATGTGCGACCATTATTTCGCCCTAAAAAGCAAAGTAGAGAGGGAGCCTCCACCTCTCTTGATGTTAATGATGTGGGTGACATGCCTTCACGTGTCAACCCCTTTGATGACTAGTGAGAGTCCAACTTACACTTCATTTCCCCCCTATTTTATGTTTCCATCATACTTTTATGCTATTTTGTCACTTTTTGGTTCATTGATTAGTATTTGGAAATTATGGATAATGATTCAAACAACAGTTTGAGATTTCTTGTGTTTTTATGATGTAGATTCTATATTGTTTACATGTGGATTGTGAGACTTATCTTTTTCTTTTTGTATGGAAGTGTGTTGCCAATTTATGCTGAGGGGATTGCAAAAACCATGGTTGCTGATATACGATACGATTTTGACACCCACAAGAAGTGTTAGAGACGCAATGTCTTTATTGATGACGAGTGTGACTCTTCATAGTCAAGAGATAGAACCATAGCATTTCTTGTTGTTATTAGAGTGCAGAGGAACGGCATGCTGTTCTCTATATTCCACTAATTCCACTTGTTATCTTACAACTCTAAAGAAATCTCTCTCTCTTTTTGGTATAAGATATGGAAATTCTCTCTTAGTATAGTTTAAAATTTAAAGTTAAAATTAAAATTATGGTGTTGAATATAGTTGTGGATCATTGCATGGTTTGTAATAGATTTGAAGATAAGCTTTTGAAAATTGTAATAGTCTCAAATATGAATAGATGCCATCCCAAGGAATGTTACACCAATGTGAATTTTAAAATTCAATATTGCTTAACAATTAGGCTTTTAACACATGGTGCTTTATGAAGGCCTCATTGTCCCTCTTCTCAGTGCACTCATTACCTATCTCTCTCAATTATAAGAGTAAGATACTATACATGCTATAAAGATAATATATATATATATATATATATATAGAAAGAGAGAGAGAGAGAGAGAGAGAGAAAGAATATAGAAGAAAAATATAGACATGGTCTCTACGTTGCATGCCCCCCTTTTTTGCATCCTTGACATTGAGGATAGGGCTCAAACCTCACCACGTAGGAAAACATGGGCCCATGCCGTATAAATATTCACTCGGATTTTGGTTCGCTTGAAAAATGTTGCTCGGTGTATAGTAAGACTCCTGCCCATCGGATCATGTAGTCACACCAACTAGAATGTACAATTTACATGATTGGGCCCTTGGTACATGACCAATTGCATGTACTCCCCACTTCTCAAAAGGGCTATATGAGATGATAGGAGTCTGTGGCTCATAGGTTAGTGTTCGATCACTGGATACTTGACAAGATCTACATGTTTTACACCAATGATGCACATCCCTGTTCAGACTAGGCCAAGAGAATCCTTCCTGTAGAATCTTCCTGTTAGTAATATCCAGAGCAAAGTGGTTGTCGCAAACACCATCACTGTAGCTTGGGATTATGTTAACTGAGTCAACATCAGTTAACAAGAGCTACTAAAGATCGAAGACGTATGGATGCACATCAAGAAAGAATACAAAGATGCAGTAAAGATTGGAGCTACACATTTTCACATTTTTCCAAAATGGTCATGTATTGTAAACTCTCGATTTATTTCAAGCCATTGTAATATTTTAATGTGTTACAGGCTCAATGGGAGTCCTAAGCTATAAAGAACATGTCAGTTAGTGTGCCTAGGTTGTAGATTTAGTAAGTGGCGGAGCCCTAAAGGCCTTGGACGCTCAGACATTGCATATTTTTACCATAGGTATATAAGGTAGTGTGTAAAGAAATTTGGGTTCTCAAGCTCATTGGTTGAGAGCACTCTTTGGTGAGAGCTCTTGAGGTGTGTGGCTATGGAGTCGTTGAGCTTCTCCTTGCTCATGAGACTTGGTTAATTCTAATCAATGCTTAAGTCTCTTTCACTATACCTCTCTCATGCTTCTTATGATTGCCTATGATGCTTATATTAGCTAGATCTTAACTAATTAGTGGTTAATCCCTCTCTAATCTTGTGTGATTTTCCTCTTTTGCTTGTGTGTGCATGTAGGTTTGATTGGAGTGTGGTGCTCGATAGGTCTATGTGTATGTGCTTGCAATTAGTGTGTTGCATGATAGGATTAGTGTTGTGTGCATCTTGCAATCATAGTGTGTGTGATTGGGTTGATTAGAGGTGAAAAGAAGTGGATGTGGAGATTGCCCATCGTTGTGACTTAGCTCCTCCATAGGTCGAGAAGCTCACCTCATAGAGTCGACCATTCATGTTGCCATGATTAGCTCACTAATTGTGCGAGTGTTTCCATGCCTTAGCCGGGTAGCTCATCCCTCCGGATTGATAATTTTGTTGGCCATTGGAGCTATGCAACAATGGGACCCCCAACATTTGGCGCCGTTGCCGGGGACGATGGCCTACGCTAGTGTAATTTTGGCATAATTGGATGTGTTTCCTCACTAATTTCATTTGTGTTTTTATGTTTTTGTGGATTTTGGATGTGTGTGTATGAAGCAATGTGTTCATTACTCCCTAATTTATCACCATATCTTGCCAATTGTGTGTTTACACACTCTAATTTCACACTAACCCTTGCTAATTTCACTAATTTTTCTAACCTACACATTGATTTGCTTCTACAAATTGGAGCTTTCAACCGTTCAATTGATCTTCAATGGAAAGGTAATCAAGGTGGTATTCTCAACCTCCTTAGAATCTAAAGATGTGTAGAATTGTGTAGAGATCCCACCATGATGCAACGTAATGTTGATGCTATGTTATTGCAACGCAATATTGATGCTATGATGCTATAAAATTTTTGGATTGTTCGTTTCCATGCCGTCATAATGCCAAAATTTTCAAGATTTGGTGGCGTATGAAATTGACAAATTCGATTGTTCATTGGTGATTGTACATTACTAATTGTGTGTCTAACTGATCTAATTGCATGCTTGAATGGTTAATTGCAAGTGTGTGTGTGCTAAAATAAAGTGTGTGTGCATTCTAATTGAGTGTGTGTATGCATTCTAATTGAGTGTGTATATGCCTAATTTTAAGTGTGTGAGTACTATTTTGCCCTTGTTTGTGCACCTAAAAAACAATGTGTACTTAACGATTTTTCAATTGTGATGATTGATTTGTGTTTTGGTCATGCCCAACTAGAGATTTGTGAAGTCACATTGCAATTTCAACAAGATTAACCCTTTTGTGTGTTCACCTAAAGATTGGTAAAAACTGCCAATTATTAGTGTGTGTATGCCTAAAAAGTGCTTAATGTGCATGATTAATTCAATTTTTGATTGCATATTTAATGTGTGTAATGGTTAATTGCTGTATTTTTGAGCTCAAAACAGGGATTTACAAACTCCAAATGCGTCAAATTTTGACCTAATTTTATCGCTAATTTTGCCGATTTAATTGCCTAGTTTGGATTTTATCAATCGAATTGTTTGGCAATTGAATTGATGTGCTTTTTGTGATTTTATTTGGCTGCACTAATCCCCTATGTGTGGAGAATTTTTTTTAAAAAAAGGCTATTTTTCAGATAAATTTTACAAAATTTTCGTAATTTTTTGCTAATTTTTGCTTAATTCCACAAAAAATTGATATCTTGCAATCTTTACAAACTTTTTTAATGTGTGTTTAGGCTTGATTTAGAGCACCTTTGGGTTTTCATTCATCAAATTTGTGAGCGTTTTACTATTTTCGAGGGTCGGATTGATGATTTTGTCGATTCTGGTGTTTTGGATAAAACTTGCTATTTTTGTTGTTTTTATGTGTGTCAAAAGTGTTTGATTGTGATTGTCAATGATTTTTAGATATTTCTAAAAAATTTTGAAATTTTTTTGGATTTTGTTTGGCAATTTTAGGAATTTTTTGGCATTTTTTGGATTTTCGGGTGAATTTTGTTGTTTTTGGCTAATTTTCCGCCTATTTTTGGCAATTTTGGATGATTGAATAATAATAATTAAAAAACGCGATTCGAGCTTCAACGCCCGTGCCTTGCGACAAATAAAATTCTTTGTTGGATAGATTTTTATGGTCTCTTGGTATAGTTTCCTACGACGCTAAAATAATCTTGTTCGTTTTTCTTCTTTTGCTTCCGACCGCTCTTGTCTCGCTTCGTGTGAACCCTCCCGCCCACACTCCCTCTGTCTCTTCTCTAACTCTTTCATTATCTCACCTCCCCCTCTCACTCTCTCTCTAACTCCCCACTCTCCGATTATTAACGTTATCTCACTAACCCCCTCACTCACTCTCTCTCTCTCTCTCTCTCTCTCTCTCTCTCTCTCTCTCTCTCTCTCTCTCTCTCTCTCTCTCTCTCTCTCTCTCTCTCTCTCTCTCTCTCGCTGTCTGCCCACGTGCGAACACCCACTTTACTTTTGTCTTTTTCACAACACACATGTCCGCACCCTCCCCTCTGCTTCGTTGACAGCCGCCAGCCGGGGCCTCGGAACCCATGTGCGCGAGCAGCGCATGCTTGGCAGTTGCCACGTCAGACCTTCCCTCTGCTTGTGCGCCATACCTCATCAACTCCCGCGTTTTGCGTTGCTGTCCTCGCTGAAGTCAACGCGATGCCGTCATCTCGCCAGTCAGGTATGCAAGCTTGGTTAGGTTAGTTTGGTTAGTTTTAAAAATTCAATTTAAAAAAAAAAAGAAAAAAAGAAACAATTTAAAAAACAAAATAAAAAAGAATAAAAAATCACAAAAAAGAAATAAAAATCAAATAAATCACAAAAAATAGAAAACACACTAAAAATTTATAGAAAAGAATCGACTCATAATAATAATAATAACGAGTTTAAAAACTATTAAAAAAACAATAGAAATTCACAAAAAATTAAAAATCTCATAAAAAACTCATAAAAAATAAAAAAAATACAAAGATAATTCATAAAAATCCAAAAATATTACAAATAAATCAAAAAAATAAATAAAAATTCATAAAAACTCACAAAAAATTCATAAAAATTCAAAAATTAATCAAGAACTCCAATAGATAAAAAATTCAGAAAACCTTTTAAAAAATCACAAAAAATTAGGAAACTACCAGAAAAATTCATTAAAATTTAAAACTTTCCCAAAAAATATAAAAATACAATTTTTTTAGAAAATTCAAAATTTCACAAAAAAATTAATAAAAAAGAAAGTCTTCGAAAAAGCCGAAAAGTGCAAGAAAAGTAAAGAAGCAACGCCGAAATGTGTATCACAAAGTGAGCAAGATCGAGAACAACAGCTAGGAAAAAATCGAGCAAATAGCACAAAACCGAGCAAGTAAAAAAAAGTAAAGCCAAAAATTACACCGTGCAAAGCAAATGAGATCCGCCGAAAAAAGCAAGCAAAAAGACCAACTCAAAGCAGTAGAGCAACATATAAATTTCAAAAACAAATTGCACGCTAAAATTTGGCAAGTGCAAGTAATTGCGCTGTAAATTAGCTTCCAATTGGACAAACAAGGGCACCACTCACATGTGATTGCAGATTAAGCTATTACGAGCAGCAAAAATTTTGCTAATCATTACCAGAATCTCCTAAGAGACAGTTTTTACTGAACAAGACAACATGGACTCAAGTCGAGCCGAGAGTTCAAGTGCAATTGAGTAAGCCGGTAGCAGTGGCAACACAGGTACAAGTGCAACATAGCAGATTTTATAGCTATATGGCTATAATGGAGATAAGGTATTATATGTAGATTCAGAAGGCCATAGATACTTAATGAGAAGCAAAAGCAACACAAAAGCCACGATCCCTATTGATTAGAGTAAAGCCAGATTCATAGAACTCCTAGATGTTCATAGATTTCACTGGAGCCAGGTATTGCAAGCTCAAAGATGAATTGCAGATAGAAGTGCAAAAAATTGACCAAAGTGTTTATCCAGAAACTTTCATGGGTCAACAAAACATACAGTTGGTGCCTATGCAATGAGGATCATTGTACATGGATTACAGTGGTCATATCTATAGTCGAGAGCCGAATTGGAAGTTCCAATAGATCAACCAATAGGAGCAAGTCTAATCGTAGAAGAAAGCCAAAGACGGTACAAAGGTCAAGATGGAGTAATCTACAGCTTGATGCTCAACATTTTAAAAGAAGATGCCGACAACTTGGCAAGCACAGAAACAGAAACTTCTCAGCTAGAGCTTGACATGACAAAGCCTGTTGAAATACCATCAGTCATGGCGTATTGCTCAGATTGTGGACAAAAAGGTGGACATTTTTCTGAAGATTGTCCAAGAAATCTAGACAACAAGGACACATCAACTGCCAAGCAAGGCACATAGAAATTTGAAAATGCAAATCTCGATGTATGTGCATCTAACTCGTCACTTTTAATGCAATCAAATGATTTTGCATTATTGTTAGAAGAACTGCAAGTTCAAAATTAGCATAAAAATGCACAGGCACCTGAAAAGCTTAAAATTGATTCCTTGAACAACAAATTCTTGCATGAATTTAGTCAAGGTGTCTAGATATCACCGATGGTTGAAAAGACTGTTAAATTTGCAAATGATTTTTCATCCACTGCCACAAGTGTGCAATCAATCACGAGTCTAAGGGACACATCAAATAGAATGTTGTTAGCATTGTATGGTACACATAATTCCTATGCACACTATGTAGACCAAAAAGGGAAACTGCACAAAAAGGATCAACCAGTGTTTGAAGGCCCACATACCAACTCATAGAAGTGCGTCCATTGATAGATAAAAAAGGATGGTTCATTTCAGAGGAAAGAATCTATTATAGCCCATCCTCTCTAGAGCTGAAGGATATTAGCCGAGTGAACCTAGAAATCTGTTCAGAGCCAAACTCTCCTCCATCGAAAATCAAACTTTGATGTTGTGACCAAATGAGCATATTCTTTGACCAAAATAGTCCTAGATATAGACGAGAGTCTAGCATCTATGATAACTTGGTTCTTGAAACCACAGAAGCTCATATCATAGGAGACCCATGGGATAGATAGAGAAAGATAATGCTATCTACAACTTGACTTGGGGAATAATTTGTCATGTTTCAAGGACATACATAGGAAACTATGCAGAAGGTTTACATATGCCAAACATCAACAATGCTACCCAAAGTGTACTTTCACAGTCCTACAAGGTGAGACTAAATCAGAGCCAAATAATTTTAAACTCTTACAATGATGCAGGCTATAGTGATCACCCTAGGAAAGGGGGAGCATCTTATGTACCAGGAAATGCTACACCAGTTAGAAGCCCTAGAGCTTCTAGCCAACAGACCTCTTCAAGACAAAAACCATTGAAAGATCATATGGTTGTTAGAAGTATCCAATTGACCCAGATTCCATCAGATTCTACAAATGAATGCTTCTATGAAGATCATGAGGGAGAAAAGTTTCAGCTGATCTCCACAAGTCAGAGTCAAAAGCCGACAAATCCAATAGTGTTCAAACAGTTACATGTGACCAAGCTCACATATGCATATCAAGATGCACATGGTAACGAATATCAATAAGATCACGACCTTGTATAAACCCATACAGATGGCCCGACTGAAGTCAAAGGCTATCTGAAGATGATGCAAAGCCTCAAGCTGCCAGAACAGGTGGCAGAAAAGTCAAAATCAATGAAAGCTAATGTCAAAAGCTACACAAAGGTCACCACCGAAATCTCCTCCAAAGAGACAAATTCTACCAGAAAGTACAATGGATGTATTAAGATCAAGGGTTACTCAAATGTAGGTGGACAATGCTCAACAATTGTAGACAAAAAGTGCAATATTATAGTCAATGGAGCCAAAATCAATTGAAGCAGGTGACCAAAGCAAAGAAAATGTAGATAAAGCTCACCCAAAGGATGCTGCCACAGCAAAAGTAGTCAATTCAGACACGAACCCTAAGACGATCAAGTGCAAAATTGTTGGTGAAAAATGAATAAAAGCTATCAAATGAAATAAAGCTAAATTTTTAGTTAGACAAGAATCTCATGTCTTTTTGCACTTGGAAAAGATGTGGCCAACCACAGTTGGAAGATGCTCCTGAAATTGTGAGCATATCAAGAGAAAAACAAGTAGAATGCTAGGAAATCTTCTCCACCACCATTCAAATAGGTTCACAGATCATCATAGATCAATTTCATGTGGTAACAACAAAAGATATGCCAGACAACATCATAATGGGGATGCCAATGGCCGAGAATATGTTAGAGATACATAATTTAAACATGATGGAGTCTTCAGAGACACCAAACAATGGAGATCAAGACTGGTCACCCACGTGGACGACAACACAAGGTACTCAAGCACAGTTAAAATGGAGACTGATATCAAAGCAAATCTTATTGAAGATGATTCATCTCCATCAAACAAAACTTCAGAAGAGCTTAAAGCAAATCAGGCAATGGCAAGTGGAGATCAAACTGAGCAAAGAGCAACCACCACAGCTATTGAGCAGAGAATGCCACCAAAGCCAAAAATTAAGAAGAATGAGGTTGCAAAAAGTCAAGAAGCAGTAGGAAGTCCAAAGATCAATCACTCATTGCCAGTTGAATCAACCGATGTAAGGCAGATTGAAAAATAGAATCTCAAGCCACTCTCCATAGAGACATAGTTAGATCAAGATGAGACCATGGAAAAAGCAGGACAAAGATCTTCAACAGAACCAACAACAAGAATAGCTATAGTTCTTAGCAGTACAAAAGGAGCAAGTTTCAGATGCAATGCTCTACTGGATAACAAATCAAAGTACAATATGGTTGCAGACAACATCCAGAGTATTCTAGAGATTACTCAAAGCAACCCAGATAATAGAGAAATCATGGGTAAGGCTACAAGTAAAAAATAAATGGTTGCTACCCTTAGCATCCAAAATCATGAAGAGCAGGTAAAATTTCAGGTGAATACTTCAAAGGAAATGCTTGCAGATGTCATCCTTGGACATCAGTGATTAGACCAACATAAGGCCTACAAAGAAGATACAATGCTAATACTCTCTTTTCCAAGAGGTAGCCAACAACAGTTACAGGTATCATTAATACCATATTCAGAATTACAGAAGTCACAAGGATCAAAGACAAATCTTGCAAACAAAGGTAAAGCTAAAGTGGAACTTCCAATGATTAGCACAAAGGTGTGACAACATATGTCTCTACATCAAAGAACCCTCATGGATTAGCTTCTTCAAGCAAGTTAGGCTTTCAAAATTTAAAGTCGATTATTGACCCAACTAAAACCTCTAAGAAGACACCCAGAAAATCAAAGATATTTCAATCAAAGTACTCACAAAAGCAAAAGATAGTCAAGCAAGTGTTTGTTTAGAGCAATTTTGTCAAAGTCAATGATCCGATTTGGATTAAAGACAAGAAATCAACACAGAAAGACAAACACATGGGAAGGATAGCATCACAATGCAGCTTAAAAGAACATAAGTACTATAGAGGTAACAGACAGATATGGGTACCAAAACCGCAGGTTAGAGCACATGAAGTAACGTCAAGTCCCTCCTAGGAAAGAAGGCCCACAAGGTTTCAACCTCGACAATACCCTAGGATACTTAAGAAGCAGGTATACAACATAACAACATTGAAAGATGCTAAAGTCTACTGCAACTCTCAAGAGGATACAGAACAGAGACGGATCTCAAAGAATGTTCCTCTTGGACAAGGATTCTACATAGGTTATACAAAGATTTGGCTACCAGTCAACCACAAGACAATTGCAACTACAGTAGACTTGCATGAAGGTCTCAAGAACTCAACAAGACCTAGAGCAAGGCAAGTCAACAATGGAGATATCAATGTCATCAAGAGGTTTGGATTCCTAAGTCTTCCAATGCTCCTAGTCAATAGCCAAATGCCGACATTGATCAGAGGTCTACAACAACATCAAAGACTCCTATAAATAGGTTCGATTGGAGAATCGTACAGATAATGGAGTCTTCACAGTCAAAGAAGGACAACCCCACCAACAAATCTTTTGATTCAAAGATGATAAAATAGGTATGGCAAAAGAAACCTTCAATGCCAACTTGGTCCTTCACTAATTCTCTTTTTGAGGATTCAAACTTACTTTTACCTGAAGAAATGTTTGTAGTAAGCACAAGAATGTAAAAAGTCAAGTCTCCATGGTGCAAAAAACACTCTTTGGCATAGTCAGAGTCGTCTTTATGAAGAACTCCTCAAAATCTTTCTTGCACAGCATATTGTTTTCCATGCATTTTTGTGTATGCATAAACAGGATGTCCCATTATTGGATATATGCATTAGAAACTCTTTTTTCTACCACCCATACACCTTGAGTGAAATATTTCCAATGCTAATAAGGACTCCAATAATGCGCGTATCCCAAAGGCACTTTTTTCCCACTAGGTTTTTCATCCAGGTATTAGACCCTAATTTAGAACCTCATTAGTCTACTTCCCTTGTACATACTTTTCATAAATAAACAACAGCCTCATCATTATTCCATTACAACAGACAAATGAAACATCATCTCTCACATCAGACATATTCGAACCAATAAAGATGCTGCAACAAATTGAAACTCATCAACAAATTCAACAGCAAATGAAGAAGATTAGCCTATCAACAACCCATCAAAACCTTCCCTTGCCGCCACGGACACATTTCAACAGTGCCCGAGGACGGACACTAAAATCGGAAGGGGGGAATGTTAACTGATTCAATGTCAGTTAACAGAAGCTACTAAAGAGCGAAGATGTACGGATGAACATCGAGGAAAAATACAAAGAAGCAGTAAAGATTGGAGCTACACATTTTTCCAAAATGGTAATGTATTGTAAATTCCCGGTTTATTCAAGCCATTGTAATATTTTAATGTGTTACGGGCTCAATGGGAGTTCTAAGATGTAAAGAACATGTCAGTTAGTGTGCCTAGGTTGCATATTCAGTAAGTGGTGGAGCCCTAAAGGCCTTGGGCGCCCGAACATTGCATATTTTTACCCTAGGTATATAAGGCAGTGTGTAAAAGAAACTAGGGTTCTCAAGCTCATTGGTTGATAGCACTGTTTGGTGAGAGCTCTTCAGGCGTGTGGCTATGGAGTCCTTGAGCTTCTTCTTGCTCATGAGACTTGGTTTAACACTAATCAATTCTTAATTCTCTTTCGCTATGCCTCTCTCATGCTTCTTATGATTGCCTATGATACTTAGATTAGATAGATCTTAACTAATTAGTGGTTAATCCCTCTCTAATCTTGTGTGATTGCCCTCTTTTGCTTGTGTGTGTATGTAGGCTTGATTGGAGTGTGGTGCTCAATAGATCTATGTGTGTGCGCTTGCGATTAGTGTGTTGCATGATAGGATTAGTGTTGTGTGTATCTTGCAATCATAGTGTGTGTGATTGGGTTGATTAGAGGTGAAGATAAGTGGATGTGGAGATTGCCAATCATTGTGGCTTAGCTCCTCCATAGGCCGAGAATCTCACCTCATAGAGTCAACCATTCGTCTTGCTATGATTAGCTCACTAATTGTGTGAGTGTTTCCATGCCCTAGCCGAGTAGCTCATCCCTACGAATTGATAATTTTGTTGGTCATTGGAGCTATGTAGTGATGGGACCCCCAACAGATTACCTCCGTGATTTCATTGGAGATTGGCACTCACCTGAGAATCTGGTCTTTGCCCTTACGATAAAAGTTGTTGTTTATAAGGCGGTATTTTGTTGCCTTTTGGACAAGCCATTGTGTCTGGCCATTGGTATACCATTCTCCTGTATCTAAGAAGCTGATGATATCAGGCATAGCATCGCTACCTTGAAAGAGGGGCAGCTTCAGTTTGATTGCTCCTATGGGAACATCTTGTATTCTTTTCTTGCTGGCTAGAGCATCTGCCTCTTAATTTTCTACCCTAGGGACATGAAATAGCTGCACTACTTCAAACTTTCTTTAAAGATCCTTAACTTGGAATATTGACCAAGTAAAACCTGATTATTACAAATCCAGGTGCCATTTATCTGCTTTATCAAAAGCATGGCATCTCCAAACACATTTAGGTGCTGCACCCCTTGCAAAACACATTGTTCTAAACCAAGAATTAAAGCTGTGTACTCTGCTTCGTTTTTGGAGTGGGAGTGTAGTAACTCCCCAATAGAGAATACCTTCTCTTTCTCTCATTGAAAATGATGATGCCAGCTGCAACTTGATCCATTGTTCTTTTGTAAGGTCCATCAAAGAAAAGAGAATGAGCCTTTTCTAGCTTAGGAATTTCTACCATTGGTGTCACTTCTTTACCTTGTGTGTTGACCTTTAGCTTCTTTTTGTAGTGATGATGAGTAAGAATACCTGCTAGACTAGCCCTAGTGGAGTTCTCTTCTTCCATGGTGTAATCAAACTCTTGTAATCTAACAAGCCAGTTAGAGATTCTAGATGGGACATCCATGTGTTTCATCACATATGGAAAGACCTCTTACATTGTTAGAATTACAAAGGGTCTAGGCAATAGATAAGAGTGGAACTTTGTAGTGGAAAACATCAATGCAAGCACCATGTGCTCTACTGTGGTGAATCCTTTTTTTGATGGGTCATGACATGACTAGACAAGTAGATAGGATGCATGAAAGAGGTTTGGGGTTCTTTTGCATTAGTACGGCTCCAAGTGTATCACTTCCTACAATGGGGTTAACATAAAATGGCTCATCCCATCTAGGGGGTGCAATGGTGGGAAGTGTAGCCAGGATCTATTTCACTTCGCTAAACTGTTGCTCATTTTATTCACTCCATAGGAAGACATCTTTATGGCGACTTGTTGTAGATTGACATGCTTACTTCCTTCCTTGAGTCTTATGTGGTGTTGTACCACTATGATGCCTGTGATCTTGTCATATCCATCAATGAACAGTGCGGTGAAGCTACCTAGCATAGATATATTCTTCTCTCTCTTCACTAGTTAACTCACTGGAGAGCATCTGATGTAGCTTACTTGCATCCACCAAGGGTTTTGTACCTGATGGTCCCTCTTGGTTCTCTAGTGGTGTTTCAGATTGTGTTAATATTTTTGGGTCTCTGAGGATGACTCCCATCACTTTGATACTACTGTCGCTCTCTTCAGTTGTTGTCGTCTCTTCTCATGAGGTGGTCAAAGAGTCACTGGTGAACTCATCTTCGGATGCCTCCAAGATCATGTTGCATCGCTTCCTAGTCTTCATGTCATAGAATATGGACTCCCCTTTAGTGTCCTTCATCTGGATCATTCTGGTACTCCAATCTTATGATTGATGACGCGCATCATTCATTTCAGTCTTGTAAACTAAAGGTTTTGAGAATCCCTCCTCAGTGGGGGCACCAAATGACAGGCAGAAAGCACAAAACAGACCCCGTCGGCCTCGATGCCAACATGCCAAGCTCATCATGGTAAGTGAACAAGGGGCACCACCTAGCTTTGAGCGGCTAGGACGCGAACAATAGTGATTTAGAATAACTACTCAGGCTATGTGGTGTAATTTACTCAGGCTATGTTGAACAAATACTAATCTCACTTTGATTGGTCATGACAGATTTGTAAGAAGGCATTAGTGCAACAAGCACCCCCTTCCCCCTTCTCTCTCTTTCTTACGTATATATATTTATGTTTGCTTGATCATTAACGATACACTTCAAAGCAGTCCGAGCACCATCTCTCTCTCTCTCTCTCTCTCCCTCTCTCTCTCTCTCTCTCTCTCTCTCTCTCTCTCTCTCGTGTTTTAGTGTGTGAGAGTGTTCCATTGGTGTTAGGGTTAGTGTAAATTCCTTGCTTGTTTGTGGGTTGCTCTAACGATTCTCCTCTTTTGCGTCCTAGTTCGCTCTTAAACTAGGTGGTGCCCCTTGTGTAGTTGGGATTTGGCTGTGGGTTTGTTGTTTTGGTTTGTGTTGTGTTGTGCCCCAGCCCCATTGAGCAGCACGGGAGCCTTGAAGGGTGTCTAGAGGTTGCTCTTCTTGTTGCCCGCCCCGGACCGCTTCAAATTGGTGCCCCCACGGAGGAAAACAACTCGTGTATGTTTTTGTGTAGGATCAACTTTTAGCATAATCAAGTAGTTTGCATGAATCACGAGAGTTTGTATGATCCTTTCATTCCCATTGCAAGGCAAAAGATACACATAATTGTTAGTACTAAGTTGGAATTTCAACGGGTAATTCGTAGGATTTTAGGTCCTCTTAGGTTAGCCGAGATAAACACTTCGGTAAATCCTTTTATTTTGCCTCTCATTAGGTACGATATTAGCTTGGACGTCTATATTTTTGTGTTATTTTAAGCATTAGGACATGCATAGGCCATGGATAATGGCCCAGGAATAGAGGTTTTTCCCTTTCATTTTACTCCACACATTAGAATAAACGTTGCAATTAGTAGAAAGATCCATTTTCAACAACGAATGGTGTTCATGTTTGGTGCCCAAAGAGTAGGAGAAATTCTTGCATCACCAAACCCTGTCATTCTACCTCTCATCAACTACCACACTTCTTTTGATGTACATGTGTTCATTTTATTTTAAAATGAAGTGCAGCCCGGCAAAATAGTGTGTATGTTTGTTTTTTTTTTGTCCAAGTTGTTACAAGAAACAAAAAAAGATCATTTGTTCTAACAGGGAATGTGTGTGCAGTGAAAGTTCAATCCTTAGAGATCTAGCTCTATTACCAATTGAGTTGCAGGAGCAAGTATTAAGGCGTCTCCCTCATAACAAGAGGGTGGTGAAGTTAAGACGAAAGGTCCTACGCGTGGATTCCATTTTCCTCTTGTTGTTGGGCACTAAGGAAGACCGCGCATTCATCCAACTAGTGTGTGTCCTAAGATTGGTAAATAGAGTGAAATTTGGCGTTTGGCGAGTGCATTTCACCATTGAGGAAGACTCTTCAGGAAACTTGCGGCCAGAGTTCATGCTTCATAGACTCACATTTGGTGAATTTTTCCCTCATTTGCGTCTTATTAATAGTCTTCCTTTCGCTTTCAACAAAGGAGATAGGGAGCTATTCAGAGCTTGTCTTAATAAAGAGAGCATAGAGAAGATTGCAAATTTGTATAAATTCTCATCCTTCTCTACTTTCTATGACACTTTGTTCATAGAGACATTGTAAATCTCTTTATGCTTTTGAATGATTTAACCATAATCCTAAGGAGTTTTTGTTCAGGAATTTTGTAGCACAAGTGGAGTCTTTAAATCTTGCAAACTTGATTGGACTTGATGAGGATGTTCTTTATGAAATTGTGAGAAGGTTGCCTCACTCCGACTGTGTGGAACTCGAAGGAAAGGAGCTCCTAGTCAATTGCTACTTTCTCACGGCCTTCGACGAGCATGAAGATCTAGTTTTTATACAAACCGCTTGTGCGTTGGGAATTGTAGAGCAAGCAATTTATCACTTGGGACGTGGTTGCTCTTTTGGATCCAGAAAATGAAGTTCTAGAGATTTCTGTTTATCGCCTTAGCTTTGAAGAATTTCAACCCTTCTTAGAGCTCATCAATAGTCTACCTTTTTGTTTTGATCAAACAAATCGAGACCTCATCGAAGCTTGGATAGCTGAAGAAGAAAACCTAGAGTGGTATTTTCTTACTTCTTCATTTGCAGGCGAGTGGTTCTAAATCTCTATTGTATCCCTTATTGTAACTCGTGTTGTAATCTTTCATAATAATGGAGAGCCAACGCCAAATGTCTGGATATCCTCTTTTCTTTGGAGAGTCTGGAGAGGATGCAAAATTATTTTTAGCAAATTTCAAGATGTCTTGCCGTATCAAGAGGATAGTAACCGATCAAGAACGTGTAGAAATGTTTGAGGTGGTCCTTAGGAAAGATGCTAGTACTTGGTTTGACTCTTTGCCTGAGGAAGTTAAGGTGAATTACACATAAGTTTTGAATCGTTTTAAGAGATACTTCTTTGATCCCCAAAACACTCAAAAACTATGGCAAGACATTGTTTCTCATAAGCAAAAAGACTTAGATGACTACTACTTGTACAAGCAAGAGTTTCTACGTCTTTGGGCTCTATGGATACGAAATGTTGCTAACCCTGGTGATGGTGAACAATTTTTAAAGAAGGAGAGGTTCATAGCCGGACTCTTTCCTGACCTTAAGGTAAAAGTTGAGGCGGGTGCACCTGCTACTTTTGATGCAGCTGAAACTAGGGCTGCTGAGAAGTATAGGAAACTCAAGTGCTTAAGGGGAGAGGTTCCAATAGAAGGTCTTAGACCCAAAGGTAAGTCACAAGCATCAACATCTAGGGAGCTTCCTGAGGTAACGACTGAAGTGATTGAGAAGTTAAATGAATCTTTAAGCAGCCTGTCAATTCACCTTGCACAAGCTGTAGGTCCAAAGGGACAAGCAAAGAAGTCAGAAGAGAGAGAGCCATGAACTAAGAGAGTCTTGCAATGTTGGAATTGCGGAGAGTCTGGACATGGGATGTATAATTGTCCTTGGCCCCGTGGAGAGCCAGGGAGACCTAACTTGAATTACCCAGTGATGAATGCAGGAGAAGGAGCTGGTCAACAACCAAGGCTTCTACAAAGGCCAAATGGACCAAGACCACCTCCACAAGGGGTAGAAGGAGTTCCACCTTTGCCAGATCCAAATGTGCATGTGGTAGAGGTGACAAATTCAAATGAGGTTGACATGGAAGCCAATGGCATTAAGCGTGGCCGAGGAAAAGGTAAAGAGAAAGAAGGAGTCACATCACAGAGTGACCATGGACAAGGCAAGAAGGCAAAGGAAACCAAGGAAACCAAGAGGACTCGACGTCGTATCAACCTCCAAGACTTCCCTCTTGGACATGATATGGCTCCGTACAACTTGTTGGAAGACATGAGAGGTAAGGGTCCTGATATTTCATGGCCTCAATTTCTTGCATTATGTCCACAAGTTAGGAGGGATTTAACAAGGGCAGTTAGCACTAGGAGAAAGGTAAAAGAGAGTGTGCCTGTTGTAAAAATTGCACAAGTTGAAATGAATGAGGACATTACACAGGTGCTAGACTGTTACATCAAAGGAAGATTGGTTAGGAAAGGTCTAGTGGATGGGGGTGCACAAATTTGCATCATGACAGAGGGACTCATGCAAAGACTAGGCATGCACATCCATGAGACACCTGAAATCAAAGTCAAGATGGCAAACAATAGCAAGGCTAGGTGTGTAGGCATTTGTAAAAATGTCTTTGTAGAGGCCTTTGGCATTAAGAAAGCGGTGGATTTTTATGTTATGTCGACCAAGGGAAGTGGTTATCCATTTATCCTAGGAAGACCATGGCTAATGAAAATGCGAGCTTTGCAGGATTGGGAGAGTGGGAAATTAATTTGCAGGAATGACAATCATAAAAAGTTTGTCTTTGACATGAAGGAGCAACGCCAAGAGGAGCTCCATGAAGAATCATCTCAAAGTGAGACGGAAGAAGGTTGGACCGATAGCACTTCAGAAGAAGAAAGTAGCGGCAGCATTACTGAAGAGGAGCCTTCCATCGAAGTCATGGGGGTAAGGTTTAAGCCAAGCAACCAAGAGACCTCTTGTCAAGGCTTGGAGGAGGTAGGTCCTCAAGAGAACGAAGGTGTTCAAGATGAAGGGATGCTGGAAGGTATGCTATCAACAACACTTACAAAGGATGAAAGAGAGGAGTTCAAATGTGTGCTAAGGAAGTTTCCTAGGCTTTTTGCTAAAGACTACACCGACGTGCGTGGGGTAGATGTTGTTCAACACAAGATTGAGTTAAAGCCTGAGGCCACACCTAAAGCTCAGAAGCTACGAAGGCTAGGAGTTATAAAGGAACAGGCTCTACTCAAGGAGGTAAGAAAGCTTCTAGCAGCAGGTTTCATTTATCCAGTGGAGAATTCACAGTGGGTCTCTCCTATTTTTGTCACTCCTAAGAAAAATGGCAAGTGGAGGGTGTGTGTGGATTACCGTCCCCTCAATGAGGCAACAAAAAGAGATCACTTTCCCCTCCCATTCCAGGATGAGATACTAAATGAGGTAGCTGGTCATGAGAAGTACACTGTGTACAATGGTTACTCAGGTTACTTTCAAATAGGGATTGCATTGGAGGATCAATTGAAAACAACCTTTATCACTCCTTGGGGTTGTTATGCTTTTAGAGTCATGCCATTTGGTCAGACAAATGCTCCTGCAACATTCCAACGTTTCATGAATATGGTGTTTCAAGCATTCTTTGGAAAGTCAATTAGGGTGTTCATTGATGATTTCTGTATTTATAGCTCAAAATCATTGCATCTACAAAGGGTAGAAGAAGGTTTAAAGAAGCTCTACAACATGGGAGGTCAACTCAACCCCGACAAGTGCCATATAGGTGAGGATGAAGTAATCTTGCTTGGTCATAAAGTTTCTTACAAAGGCATTGAAGTGGATCCTTCAAAGGCAAAGGCTCTTATTGAGCTACCATCACCCAAGAGTCTTAAGGAGGTCATCTCATTCATTCAAAAGGTGAAGTATATGTCATGCTTCATTCACTTAGCCGCGGAGTTACTTCACCCTTTGCAAAAGTTGACACAACAAGTAGAATTTGCATGGTCTGATGAGCTTGAAGAGTACTTTTGTAACATTAAAGCCATTTTGTCAGAGCTACCAACACTCATGCCTCCTTGTTGGGAGTACACATTCTTTGTTAGCTCTAGTGCTGGGAAAGAAACAATTGGTGCAGTTTTGCTACAACAAGATCCCTATAGTACCAGGATGCGGCCCATCTACTTTGCTAGTAGGGTCATGAATGCTTTAGAGAGAGGCTACACGGAGGCAGAACTCATGATGCTTTCTCTCATGTTTGCGATAAGGAAGTTTAGATCCTACTTGCTCCCAAAACCTTTTGTAATCCTCACCGCAGAGAATTTGTTCCCTTGGGTGTCATCTCAAATGAATCTTAGTACTAGGATCTCAAAGTGGATTATGGAGTTGCAAGAGTTTCAATACTCTTTCAAGGTAGAAGATAGTGTGCGTGCACAATTGGCAGGGATTCTCACTTATAGGGTGCATGAAAAGGAGATTAAGGTGCCTGAAGTAAAGACCCTACCATTGCCACCACCAAAAAGTATTCCTAATGCTTTTACCTTGTTCTTTGATGGAGCTTTTCGTCGAGCCACAGGAAAAGCAGGGGGAGGGCTAGTGTTGCTCAACCCAAGTGGAGAGGTGGTCATGAAAGAGAAGTTCAATCTACCAAGTTCAGCTAGCAACAATGAAGCAGAATATGACACACTACTTCATGGTTTAAAAATATGCATTGGCCATGGTATACAACGTCTCATGGTAAAAGGGGATGCACTTCTCCTTGTGAAGCAGATACTAGGCATTTGGGCATGCAAAAATGAAAGACTAAGGGCCAAAGTTCATACCATCCGTAGGCTATTTAATCAATTTGAGGAGGTGCAATTATATCATATTCCTAGGAAACAAAATGAAGATGCTGATTTACTTGCACAACAAGCCGTTGCATGTGTAAAGAAAGAAGTGCAGGTCATCATGGTGGCGGCTGCTGTGAAGCAACCGAGGTACCATGGATTGGAGTCATTGGCTCCCATCATTGGCTACATTTTGGAGGGTGAGTTTCCACCAGACTTCACAAAAGCTCAGAAGAGGAGACTCATGAAGAAGGCAAGCATGTATCTCTTCCTAGAAGGATCCCTCTATCAAAGAGGGAAGGATAAAGTGTGCAGAAGAGTACCAACTATCGCGGAAATTCCAGCCATTCTCAAAGGTTTGCATGAAGAGGCATGTGGTGGTCATTTTTCCCAAGAATTAACTGTGAAGAAGATTTTGCTTGCGGGGTATGTTTGGACAAGTCTGCATGTGGATGTCCAACATTGGTGTAAAAGTTGTCACAATTGTCAGCTAAATGGGAATAGAAGATTGATTTATGGTCCAAGGCAAATTGTGCTTGCAAATGGACCCTTTGAAAAGTGGGGCATTGATGCTATGGGTCCTTTGCCTAGGACAAAAAATGGTAAACTCTACATTCTAGTGGCTGTAGACTATATGACTAGGTGGGTGGAAGCACAAAGTGTGGCAAAGGTAAATGAGAGGACAGTGAGCAAATTCGTCTACACTCACATTTGTTGTAGATTTGGCACACCTTTGGAGATTGTTTCTGATAATGGTCTAGGGTTTAGAAAGGGATTGCTCACAGAAGTCTGTGAAGAACTTCGCATTCTACATCGTCACAGTACACCCTACTATCCCCAATCAAATGGTTTGGTAGAAAAAGCTAATGGTGTCATTGCAGGCATCATTAGAAAGATGGTGAAAAACAAGACAAAGTTGTGGGATGACTTCTTGGATGGCGCCTTGTGGGCGTATCGAACCACATATAGGGAAGCCACGGAGATCACACCATTTCACTTGGTCTATGGTCAAGAGGCTTTACAGCCAATTGAACTAAACATTCCAACAATGCGACTTCATGGCAAATCAGCACGAGATGATCAAGAAGCATGGATGGATCGACTTCTTACCTTAGCTGAGCTTGAGTGGAAAAGAGAAGCAGCATACGAGTGCTATAAGAGGAAAGCCACACAGACAAAGGAGAAGCTTGACAAGAAACTGAAGGACAAAGGCATCAATGAAGGAGATCTTTTGCTAAGGTATGACAATCGACTCGATAATCGTTTTGATGCCAAATTTGAAACAAGATGGCAGGGGCCATACATAGTCAAGAAGGCTTTCAATTCAAGTTACTATCAACTTATGGACTTGAATGGGAAAGAGCACTCCAGGAAGGTAAACGGCTATCGCTTGAAGCCTTACTTGAGTCGCCTTCTACCAAAGGATCTACCAGAGCAAAAGGCAACTATCCCATGTAAGTATTGTTTCATGAAGCATGAGTGTAACACAAACCAAAATTCCAAGGGGCCAAACAATGAAGATCTTGTCAAGGACTCTGAAGCACTCTCTTTGGAAAAGATTCTTTATGATGGTACATGAATATACCATCATCCTGGGGGAGGGCTAATGATAGCCGTTTTTCGGCTCTCTGTAATTTCCATAGTGAGTTATCTCACCCTATCAAATCACTCAAACACTGTGGTTACCCTCACCCTTTCACTGTATATAGGTGCGTGTGAGTTAGGGGACTTTTCCCATATCTCCTTACTGAAATAAAAAACCCTCAATTAGCTAGTCATTGGGCTAGTTGAGCCAAAAAAATAAAAAGTATAAGTATATTATGGCCCATGCGTATGTAAATATTTCTTTGTATATAGGGCCTAAATAAAATATTTTTTCATAATTATTTTGAAATTTATTTAAATATTTCTACCTAGGTGTGTGTTATTTATGCTCTGTACATTGCCTCACCATTACCTCAATTTTTCTTACCATTTTTCATACTCTTTATTCCATATAGAAATATTTTCATGTAAGCTTCTCTTATATTTGGTGTAACTCCACCCCAACAAAAATCCAAAAAAAACTAGTTTTATTTATGTGTATATTTTTTCACTATTGTGATTTTTCCCTTCCTACATCTATTTTGTTTTTTTTTCCAAAAAATTAGAACACCAAAAATATTTATCTTTTTATGGTAGCCTCATAATGAGAGAGATTTCTTTTGACCCCTTTATATTTTTTCCACTTATATTATTTATATTTGACATGTACATATTTTTTAGACCCCTCAATATTTGATTTTCTTAGTTGTACTATTCACTTATATCATGATCTCAATAATATCTTCAATTATAGACCTACCAAATAAGGTCAAGGGTAGGTGGCATGCATACATGCACTATGGAGGGCTCACTCTTGGAGGTATTCAAAAGAATCATCCAAAGAAGGACCCCACAAGGACCTTGTACAGTGGAAAAAAACGGTCGGTTTTGCTGAATTTTTAAAGTTCACTTGCTCTCCGAATTTGAAAAGGTGATACAAACAAAAGTTGTAGCTCGTGGGCTGAAATTTTGCCTCAAATTTTTTCATATTTTTTTGAGCTACGAGCTGTGAGCTATGATTTTATTAGTGGACCCCAGTTTTCCCATGCTATGCAGCCACACTCTCTCTTCCACTTTCTCATTTTCCTCTTTCACACACACTTCTCCACTCATCATCCCCACCTCTCTCACCACTCCTCTCTGCACCCTACTCACCTTCTCCTCAACCTTGAAGAATAAGAGAAACCATGGTGAACTCATACCTCCCACACACAATTCCATTCCAAAATTGACCACCTAGTCTCATTTTTCCTTCTCCAAATTACCCATATCTATCAAAAAAACCACAAAATTCAGCCTCTTCTCTTAAAATACAGCATCATGGTGGTTGATTACTCAGCTTCAATTACCTTGTCTCTCAAGGAAGGTCAAGAGTGGAGAAAAAATGTACCGTCAAAGCTAGTGGACCGTCAACAAGCGTCAAAATTGGCCCTACTCAAGACACTTGGAGCATCAACCTTGTAAGAAATCCACCTTTTCTTACCTCTTAAGAGTTTTTCTTCCTTATTTGTATCCTACATGGATACTCCCATTGTAAATATCCAATTCCATTTGTAAATTAATACTAACTCTACTAACACTAACCCACTATGAAAAGTCCTATCACCTCCATTTCTCTCCTCTCTCTTTCCCCACCAACTTCTTGATAATTCCAAGCAAAAGAAATTAGATAAATTGCTGAAAATCTAACCCAACCATGGTTAGAGGAGTAACCCTAGCCTTCAAAATCGCTATAAAAGGAGGGTGTAGCTAGCACAAAAAGGGGGGAGAAGAAAGAGCACTATTCTATAGCTTGAGAAGCCAAGCTCAACCTCTTGAGAAGGAGCTCTTGAGTGGAATCTCATTGGCATTAGGCATATGTATGTGTTGTATTAGGGGTGATTAGCAAGGGAACTCTATGCCATTGTAAGAGAGAGTGATCATTAAATTGAGAGTAGGAAATCTATCATTTCTCCTACTAGAGTAAGCCCAACATTTGCTGAATCAAGGAGGGTGAATTTGGACTAAGCATGGATACCTTGTCTCCCTTCCAACGTGAAGTCATGGACAATAATGTGTAAATGTCTTGGTGTTTTATTTAAGTTCTTGATAGCTTGTCTCCGGGTATTTTTATCAATTTAGCCATAAATCCCACATGCTGTAAGAGGGCGACAAGGTGGAGAGGACTCCCCTGGCCTTAAGACAGTGATTGGGGTGGCTTTTTTCTTGTGATGTGTTGTGGTGTAATTTACTCAGGCTATGTTGAACAAATACTAATCTCACTTTGATTGGTCATGATAGATTTGTAAGAAGGCATTAGTGCAACAAGCACCCCCTTCCCCCTTCTCTCTCTTTCTTACATATATATATTTATGTTTGCTTGATCATTAACGATACACTTCAAAGTAGCCCGAGCACCATCTCTCTCTCTCTCTCTCTCTCTCTCTCTCTCTCTCGTGTTTTAGTGTGTGAGAGTGTTCCATTGGTGTTAGGGTTAGTGTAAATTCCTTGCTTGTTTGTGGGTTGCTCTAACGATTCTCCTCTTTTGCGTCCTAGTTCGCTCTTAAACTAGGTGGTGCCCCTTGTGTAGTTGGGATTTGGCTGTGGGTTTGTTGTTTTGGTTTGTGTTGTGTTGTGCCCCCAGCCCCATTGAGCAGCACGGGAGCCTTGAAGGGTGTCTAGAGGTTGCTCTTCTTGTTGCCCGCCCCGGACCGCTTCAGTAGCAACACGCCCTAAATGTTGGTGCTACTCTAGTATATGCAAGTGAGTATCGAACTTAAGTTTGAGCCTTTTGAAATTGGTAGCCACACAGATGTCATGAGGCTAACCTTACACCCTAGTGCTAAAGTAACATATGCACTTGAGGCTCAAACTTAAGTCCAGCTAGACTTGCTATATTAGCATATAGAGGTGAGGTTCAAACTTAATCTTGAGCCTCTTTCTCTAAGTAGCCACAAGGATGTCATTAAGCTAGACTTGCTACAATAGCATATGTAGACGAGGTTCGAACTTAAATTTGAGCCGCTTTCCCTAAGTAGCCACAAGGATGTCATTAAGTTAGACTTTCTATACTAGCATATGTAGGTGAGGTTCGAACTTAAGTTTGAGCCTCTTTCCCTAAGTAGCCACAAGGATGTCCCTTGGCTAGCCTTACACAGTAGTGCTACAATATCATATGCAATTGAGGCTCAAACTTAAGTTTGAACCTAAAGGTGTTGTTCTATTCCCTTGGTATCCACAAGGATGTCATGAAGCTAGACTTTCATGCTAGTGCTATACTAGCATATGTAGGCAAGGCTCAAACTTAAGTTCGAGCCTCTTGCCCTTAGTAGACACAAGGATGTCATGAGGAAAGCCTTGCATCCTAGTGCTAGACTAGCATATGAAAATGAGGCTTGAACTTAGGCTCAAGCCTAAGGTGCTATTCTATACCCATGGTAGCCACAAGGATGGCATCAAGCTAGCCTTGCATTCTAGTGCTACACTAGCCTATGCAAGTGAGGATCAAACTTAAGTTTGAGCCTCTTGGAATTAGTATCTCTAAAGGATGAGGCTAGAATTACTCCTTGGTGCTACAATAGCTTATACAGTTGAGGCTCGAACTCAAGCTCAAGTGTTTTTCTTTTCCTTTGGTATCCACAAGGATGTCATGAAGCTAGACATGCATCGTAGTGCTATACTGACATATGTAGGCAAGGTCTGTACTTAAGTGCAACCCTCTTCCCATTGTTTTCCACAAGGATGTTATTCTATGCCCTTGGTAGCTACAAGGATTTCACGAGGCTAACCTTTCACCCTAGTGTTACAGGTACGAAATACTCAAACTTTAGCTTGAGCCTAAAGATATTTTACCATGTCCTTGATCTAGCCACAAGGATGTCATGAGACTATGCCCTTGCATAGTAGGGCTACACTGCAAGCAAGGATCTTTCCATTGGTAGCTACAAGAATGTCAGGAGGATAGGCTTGTATAGTAGTGCTTTGCTATACGAGCATAGAAATTTAAGGCTCAAACATAAGTTCGAGCCTAAATGTGTTATTGCATGCCCTTGGTAGTATCCTCAACGATTTCATGCGCGTAGCATTGCACAATAGCACTACACTAGCATAGACATGAATGGATCAAACTTAAGAACGGCTCAAAATTAAGTTTGAGCCTCTTGCCATTGATAGCCAAGGATCTGATGAGGCTACCTTTGAACCCTCATGCTACATTGGCACGAGGGCTCAAAGGATCTGATGAGGCTACCTTTGAATCCTCGTGCTGCATTGGCACATGTAGTTGAGGCACAAACTTAAGTTCGATCCTAGAGCTATTATTCTCTGGCTATGGTTAAGTCTCAAGCACTTGCATGAGGCAACACTATCCTTCTAAAATATCCACAATAAGCTCATGAGGACACACTAGAGTGGAATATGCTAGTGCTTTCATAGCATTAGAAGGTGAGGTTTAAGCTACATTAGTTCATTGTTCTAGTTTCTCAACAAGGAAACAAGGCACCAAAAATGAGCTAAATATCAAAAGCAAAGAATCTACGTCAAGTGGCAATGTCACACTCAGTACCCAACCAAGTAATGTTGCTATCTATCTTTTTCTTTAAGTGGTTATTGATTAAGTAATTAACTAGAGCTTTAAAAAAAGTTAATTAGAGTACTTATTGATTAAGTACTCTAATTAGAGAATAGTCACCTACTTTCAATTTATAGAGCGTGATTTTAGATGTAGCTGTAGTTTGATTAACTTAGTGAAGAGTTTAAAAGGTGTATCAACGAGTCGATGTCAAACAATTATGAGTGTATGTAGTCATCGATGAAGAGGATTAAATAGAGATTAGAAACTAATAGAATGAGATTGAAGACTGGATTTTGCAATGCATTCAGAATTGAAAAAGGACAATAGATTAGAGGAGGGGAAAAGGTTAGTATTTGAGAGGAGAGCAGAAGTTTAGGACCTATGAATGTAATCTCAGAAGATAAGTTACAATGGTTAGTAGAATGAACCCTACCAAGGTTAAATTAGCAAACGCACATGTGTGGACCAAAACTAATGGTTAAAAGAAGTGGAAAAAAAACTTTTCACGAAAATCAGCATAACTTTCACATACGAAGTCCGATTGCAAAACTTTAATATGAGCCTGTATCTTGAGAGTGGCTCTATGCTTTTATGAGCAGTTTTTAAAAAAATGACGTTTAAGGGGTCAAAAAATTCGATGAAGTTAGGGGTGTTTAGAACTAGTTTTTTAGAGTTTTTGGAAAATAATACTCACAAGTTGGACATAGTTTTGACTTCCCTCTTCTAAAACCTCTTAGGAAGATGGCTTGATAGATAAAGCGAGTTGGAATGAGAAAAGAGTCATCCTTTGGCCTGACAATAGATCTACAAAACTTGGTAATGGAGTGGTATTGCTGGTCCACCCATATGAGGCTATAAACTGTACTGAACTAGGTGAGAGTAGCTTGGGTGTCATTGTGTAAGGGTCGATGCATCCACATCAAAGTGATATTTCAAGTTTGAATTTGGTAAGCTGGTCTATTAGGAAGTTCACATTTGAGAATGGTGAGCCCTTGATAAAAGACATATGATCTTCTTTTGCCAATGAGGGTATTCAATATCCCCTCATGGAAGAAATGGGAGACTCCCTTGACAACTTATATTCTTCCAATGATGAGTATGAGGATGATGGCATAGATAACAACACTGAAACTAGTTTTGAAGAAGGTATCACTAGTACAGAACTAAGTCTTCTTCTTCATACTCAAATGATAGAGAATAGGATGCCATTGTCGGTGACTATGACACTAGAGATGGGACAGGTAAGAAAATGAGTTATGTACATAGAGTTAGGCCTAGAAAAAAGCAGGTATCACCAGTACAGAACTAGGTCTTCTTCTTCATACTCAAAATGATAGAGAGCAGGATGCCATTGCCGGTGACTATGACACTAGAGATGGGACAGGTAAGAAAAGGAGTTAGGCCTAGAAAAAAAGCAGGTAATGCTCATGCTTTCAACAAACAATGTGATGCTGCAAACATTCACAAAGTTGCAAGAATTGATTGTTGTGAGATGCAATGCTGTTAGATTGGAAACATATCCAAAATCATGCAAGCGTGGGTCGACTTTTGGGGATAAAGCTACACTAGCTGATGCACATTTGTATTGGATTGTATGAGCATGGGTTATAGAAAAGATCAATAAGAGGAATGCTTTGAGTTTACTTTTGATGGAAAGAAGGTATGTAATAAAGCATGGTATGTAATGCATGGAATAGGAAAGTCAACATTTTATAGGTTGCGCAAGAAATTATTGGATGGAGCATGCAATGGAAATCATGGAAACACTGGAATAATAAAGAAGAGCTTGACACATGTTGAGATGGCAAAATCACTCATACAAGGCTTCATAGATAATAATGCATATCAAATTCCACATAAGTCAAGAGCAAGCATGCATGGCACTCAAGAAACTCAACGTGCTCTACCAATGATGTACAGACAAGTGGACATTTTGCGGGAAGTAAATGACACAGTTGTCACAATGGAATACAAAACGTTGTCACATCCAACATTCTCAAGGTTGTGAAACACAGTCTTCAAGACAATCACTTTATCAAAATCAACACATTCTCTAAGTGTGACATTTTCACATCAATAAAGGTCAAGCTAGAGTCTACCAAAAATCAGGTGGAGCATGCTAGATACAGGTACAGAGGAGAGCACACATGTTGCAAAAAATGAGCTATAGAAATCTGTACTATTCTTGGAGGAGCTCTTAAAAAATGAATCCAACCAATTTATTGTGCATTATACTTAACAAGATGGACCAGAGTAAGATTGCTATACCACAAATGAATCCAGTTCCAAAATCTCTCAATGGAGTTGAGAGGCTTCCAGTATCCTTGACAGGAATGCTCACTCATGGACATGGACAAACAGCTTATGGTCACTTTGCATTGAGATTATGGCCGAGTGATCCCAATTTCACAATTGCATCTCTCTCAAAATGTCTAAGAAACTTAGAAAGAAGAGATAAACACATGTTTGGTGACTTGAGCTTATAAAACTCCAGTGTAGAAACACGAAAAAATCGTTTTGATTGTGTTTTGTCTACCACTTATCTCTATCACCATATTAAAGTTCTTAAGGAGATAAACTAGTACTGCAAGGAACAGAGTGCTTAGAATGAAGAGGCAGAGACTGATCTAATCACAAATGTGAATGTGTACACTGAGAATTTTTCTTCTAGATAGGGAAATGATTGTCCAAGGATACAATCAATCTTTGCTACTAATGCACATGTATAAGAGGATGGCAATGTATTTGGGTGCAAGAGGTTGCCAAGAACATTGTTGTTGCAACTTGACAATTGTGGTTCAGAAAATAAGAATCGATATGTGTTTGCATACCTATCACTGTTGGTTGCACGAGGAGTATTTGACACAATGCAGCTTGGATTTCTTATGGTTGGTCACACTCATGAAGACATTGATGCATTGTTCAGTCGCTTTTCTGAGAAGCTTTAGAAAACAAGCCATTTTTTACATTTCACATTTGATGAAAATCTTCAATGAGTTTGTTAACATGCATCCAACACCTTTTCTCCTACAAAAGGTGGCAAACTTTAAAGGATTTGTAAAGGGGTTCTTACATGATGGAGAAGATAGCTTAGTGGGTCATTCAAAGACATTGCAATTTAGGTTCTATATGAGTGAATAACTTTGATGCAATACAAAGTACACCCTAAAAATGTGGATTGCTTATCGGAAAATGGTATAGAGTTATGGAAGAGAAATGACCAAGGAGGAGCCAAGCTTCTTGAAGGTGTTCCAAAAGTATTACCACCCTTTGAGCATGTTAAAGATAGTGAGAAAGTTATGGAAGGATTAAAGAAGTATGCTAGTTGGTGGAAAGAGCACTTGCAAGAGAAAGGAGACGAAAGTGAGTATGCTAGGTGGGATCAACCCAGTTCTTATATACTAGGAGAATCTCATGCAAGATATGCAAAGCCCTGGAGAAAGTAAAAACACTTCATTTGATGACTTTTGGCCAAGGACTATATGTGAACAAGATCATCCTCTTGAAGTTCCATTGGAAGATGGTCTAGATGAAGTACTTGATGTAATCGACGGCCACTATTGTGGTCCAATGCGCAACAAACCTGCTGAGGAGTTCAACCCAGCTCTTGATGTGGCAAAAGGAAACTTTGTACTTGTGCAACCTTGTGATGAAAATTACCCAATTTGGTTAGGAGTGGCAGCATGTTAGCAGCAAGCTATGTAACATTTAATGGCCTAAAAACTTGTGTGTAGCGGAAATTAGCATGAACATAGTGGGCATTTCATTAGAATAGATTCCTAATAAGAATTACAAGAGTGCTTGGGTGGAGAGATCAACAAAAAGCATAACACCTAGTTAGATAGCATGAACAATACTTTCAAAAGAGAGAGAAATTAAGCTATTGACAACAGTTGAGGACTGGATTTGCATGGAGCTGGTCCCCCCTCCAAAAGGCTTTGTATTATGGTTTCTCCCATCAAGAGAGACATTGTACAATACAATTCTTTTTGTTCCTTCAAGACTAGCTAGTGCAATGAAGATGAAAGCTTCATGCACTAAGCAAAACACTTAGCAAACACAACATCAATTATCTCCGGTCTCAGACCCAAGACCTCACACCCCTTCAAAGATGGTGAGAGCTAGCAGGGTATGAGAGTAGATTGAGAGGAAGAAGGAGTATTCTTACGAGAAAGATGTACATCTCCTCACATAATCACGCATACTAGCATAGCTTAGCTTAGTAATTAGCATGGTAGAGGAGATGAGCATGCATTGAAGCTTGGCTCTTGGTTGGATTTGCATCACAAAGCCAAGAGTTGATGGTGTAGGCCTCCCTTCTCACAAGCTTGGAGTAGGTGGTAAGCTTTCCATTAAAGCTTGAGAAGGAGAGAGAGTCTTCTTTACTTCACACATGAGATTGTGTGAGTGTGTGTGTGATAATGCCCTGCAAAAATCAGCCCCCTCTCTCTCTTGGTCCACCCCTCTTGCTATTTGCTCATGCTCTCCTCTCATTGGACCTCCCCAAGCCTAGCCAATGGTAATTAAGCAGTATAAGTGATAGCCTCTTGACATGTGTCCCCCTTTCCCCTTTTGTGAGAGCTTTAGGTAATTTAATAATTCAACTAAAATCTCATTGGACCCCTTTGCCTCCTGGCCAATAGGAATCAGGCAAGCCATTGGGCTGTTGAATGCTCATTGGACCCCTTGGGAGACTGTCCAATAGTCTTCTAGAGGACTTAATTCTCATTGGTTATTTTATTAAGTGTTTTTAAATTAATTAAACTAGATTTACTCTAGCCTAATTCTCATTGGTCCACCTCCAAGGCCATCCAATAGGAATTGGGTACACCTTGTGGGCATCTGGGCTAGGGAGCTGACATGTGTCCCTCATTCCCTTTGTGTAAAGGGAGCTTGTGTGTGTGTGACTTTATCTCTCATCCCCTACAAGCTAGGCTCGCCCCCTCCTAAGTAGGGATTTGTAAAGACTTTTTTGACACACACAAAGCATCCAATTCCCCCATGGTTGACCTTTGGACACAACCTTTGAATTTTGGAACCTTAGCATTTTGGAAGTCTTAATGGGCTGAACCTTAGGGTCTTTTTAGCCCATTGTTGCACATGGCTCTTTTGCAGATGGCCCCCCCTTTGGATACCTATTTTCCCTCCTTTGGATCCCTACTGTGGCCGGTTTGCTAGCTTAACCAATATTCTATCTTTTTCTTCCCTGGCACTTTCCCATATTAAATGATCAATTTAACATGAGAAAATAATTTAGAAGAATTAGATATTGATTATTATGACAAGCTAACTCGGATAACTCGGATAATATTTTTCAGAGCTTTCATTGTAAAAAAACTTATTATTTTGATGAATCGAGAATGTTGTAACTCCTACTTTCTAGATAAACAATGTAATTGATGAGTCGGGGCTACAAGCTTCCAGATTGTATCAACGTGTCTTTAGTTAGAGCTCCCAGATTATTAGTTTTGACCACAAAAACCTTGGCTAAGGTATAAAAGCCAATTTTTGTAAGTATTTAATAACTTTTGGATAATAGAAACACAATGTGAGCTAATGGCACTCACTTCTCTCCTTCTCGCGCTTTCTACTCCCTTCTCGCTATCCCATGATTGACAATTATATTCGTGGTTCTCGCTATGTCTGCAATAAGATAGGAGTGAGTGTAGACACCCGTCCCACATTTGGCACCACTGCCGGGGATCGAAGAGACCTAAACTAGGGAAAAATATGAGCATCTTGTGAAGTTATCCTTTAACTTCCTCTAGGATCATCTAGAGTCAAAAATTTCTTTTTAAAACCACATAGCTTAAGATTGTCGTCTTTTGCTGTGTAGAGGTAGCTTGGAAGTAGGTTGTACTTGCTAAGTAACTTTTAGGATTGTAGTATTATAGGATTAGATAGGGATTTTGAGAATGACTGATGGACGAGATAAGTCTTGGGATCAAGGCTCAAAAAACCATAAAAAACAAGGAAACAAGTGTTAGTGGATACTTTCCACAACCCATTTGCAGTAGAATGTAGGAGTAGGGTAAGTAGAACCCGAGGTGGGATTTCAGAACATTGCTCTATCCAAAAGAATCAATTGTGAGTTGTTTATGTGAAGTTGCAAAAATTCAGGTCTACGGCTATAAATAGCACCAAAAGGCTGTCAACCACTGAATCTGGCTAGGGATTATGCTTTAAAAGTTGTATGAACCAGTGGGTAAGCTTAAGGACACATTGATGTAAAAATTTCAAGAGTTTGCAAAAATTCAGATTATTTACTTTTTCTTGATATTTTAGGCCAAATTAAGTTTTGACTTGACTCAGAGGCTTAAAATAGTCATGAAAAGATTGTCCAATGAAAAAGTTCAAAAAAGTGCTCATTTTAGGTCTAAAGTAAATAATCACGATTATTTACTTTCAGCTCAAAACTGACCAAGGTTGATACCAGAGACTCTAAGCATGTGTACAAACATCTTTTGTAGAGGCCTATAGAATTTGAATCACCAAAGTGACTAAAAACTTGGTAGAAACTGAATTCTGTATTGACTGTCGAGAACTTGAGTGTAAGTTGGAAAAAAATTATTCAAACTCAGTGAAACTTGACTCATAGGCTTATATTGATGTGATAAACAAGTGTACATGCTCAGTTGACCAAAAAGATGCAATAATTTGCCAAAAGTAAATAGTCACGATTATTTAGTTTTGTCCCATTTTCAACTTTTTGACCAACCGAGTATACCACTTGTTTTAGCATGTTATATTAAGCCCATAAATCAAATTTGGTAAGATTTGGATCATTGGAGTGGAAATTGTGGCCAACTTTGCAAAGTCAGTTTTGAAGACACAAAATTGTTGACCATTTGAACAAAAACTATCCAAACTTGGCTAGGGAGCTTAAGTAGAACTGTTTAACCAATCTGTGTCAAGATTGTGGTAAAGGCTTGCATAAAAATAGCAAGAGTAAATAATCGCGATTATTTACATATGCTATAAAATTGGACATTTTTGCACATTTGAGTATACCACAAGGTCAAGCATATCAAGTAGACCACACAAATCAAATTTGGTAAAATTTGAATCACAAAAGTGAGACTTAAGCCAGATTTTCAAAAACTGAGTTTACAGACACAAAATAGTTGATAACTTGAACAAATTTTGTTCAAACTAAGTGAAACTTGTCTAGAGACCTTAACAAGTTGAGTACTTGGCAAAACAAGCCAAAAAGTGTAAAAGACTGAGAAAAGTAAACAATCGCGATTATTTACTAGTGATACACATAGAAATACTTTTTGACTTTTGAACTTGTATAGTGTTAGACCAACATAGTACAAGGCCACCGGGCAATTTTGGATTCAATCGGATCCAAATTAGTACATGTTCACTCAGTTTTCAGTTTGGAGATTAGTCTTTTGGCTTTTTGCAAAGGAAGAATCTGAAAGTCTCAATTGCTGACTCACTTAGCTCAATTTGAAGAGATACACATAGACCAGTCGCAATAGTTAGCAAAAATTGTACAATCTTTGTGAAAGAATAGCTAACTTGATTAAAACTGATACAAAAATCAGGTTGCAGACAAGGAATTGAAAGCTTGACAATTAAGTCAAGTGGAAGAAGCTGATAACAAGTCAATTCGACGATAAGTACTCTATCTAGGGCTTCACAAGTCTATATGAATCTTAGATCTGGTCGTATACTAGGAAACCAAGGCATATTTGGAGAGACCGCTAGTAGAGTATCCACCAAAGAGAGTGTGAATCAAGGCAAGCACTTGGATACTATCTTTGAAGAAGTCTCATACACTTTTTCAAGTACAATACATCTTTGAGCTTGCAATGCCTGGTTTCGTTGAAATCTATAAACATTTAGGAGTTCTCTAGATCTGACTTCACTCTGATTAGTAAGATATTGGCTCCTGTGATGCTTTTATCGCTCATTAGATACCTTTGGACTTCTAAATCACCGTACAAAACCTTATCTCCATTGTAGCCATAGAGTTGTAAAATATGCTCTATTGAATTTGTGCATGTGCTACTCCTATTGACTAGCTTTGATCACTTGAGTTCTTGGTTTGACTCAAGTCCATGCTTTGTTTGATCTGTAAAGTTGTCCTCTAATAGATTTTGATGTTGCCCATCAAATTTCTCCACCTAGGGTTGAAAAGACTACTTGTGCCAAAGTAATTTTGGTAGTTGGATGCTCTTAAAACTCGCAAGAATTGGGTGTTTCTAACTTATTTGCATCACAATGGATGTAGCCTTTACAACGAGAAAATTTGGGATCTTAATAGCTTAATCTGCAATAATGTTCACCTGTGTCCTTGGTCGGCCAATTCTAGGCCCAATTTGCAATGCAATGATTACACTCACCAATTTGTAGCTTTGACAATCTCTTTCAGTTCATCTATGTTCTCTGGCTAAATTGCAACAACACTTTCAAAAATTGGCTAGAACATTGATGTTTTCCACCAAAGGGGTTAAGATCCACTTGGGAGGTTTTTTCAAACTTTACACTCGCCAATTTGTAGCTTTGACAATCTCTTTCAGTTCATCTATGTTCTCTGGCTAAATTGCAACAACACTTTCAAAAATTGGCTAGAACATTGATGTTTTCCACCAAAGGGGTTAAGACCCACTTGGGAGGTTTTTTCAAACTTTCTAGGCCAAATTCTGAGCTCTATCGAGTTTCACAACTCGAATTTTGCTAGTTTTTCACAAAAAAAGGTTAAAGCTCATCCTCAATTCATAGTTATTGGCTCATGAACACTACTCTAATGGCCAAATTTCACTAAAATCTAATGTTTGAATTGGGTTTTAGAGGTTTTGATTCTACCCCGTTGAGTTTTGATAGTTTTTCTATGTGTTTTTGAATCTTTAATCAGCTAGAGTTTTGATCAGCTCCGCAAATAGTTTTCTCTAGTTTTATGCTTGTTTGCTTGCGTGTGTGACTTTGTCTGTGGATTATTTAATCTCATTTTTTTATTTTTTTGGATATTTTTTGTCAAGTTTATGATTTCTTTATAGTTTTTTATGATTTATTGTGTAATTTTTTAATGATTTATTGCTTCTTTAAAAAAGTTTTTGAATCTTTCATTTTTTTGTGACTTTTTTGGTTATTTTTTATAATTTATTGGACTTTTGTGTGATTTTTCTATTTATTGAATTTTCTTCTTGCCTTTTATTTTTTTGTATTTTTGATGAACTTTTTATTTTTTTCCTAATATTTATATGCTTTTTTCACATCCTTCTTTATTATTTTTCTTTGATATTTTTTTGTTTTAATGTTTTTTATTGATTTTTTTGGTAAATTTTTATTATTTATTGACAAGTATTTGTTTTTCCTTTTTAATCTCTCTAATTTCAATCACCTATGCTTGCATCTTGAAGGTGTGTGGCAGTACACAAGATGCTGATATGGGTAAAATAATTCAGAATGATACTAACAGTCACTCACGGGTTGTTGGAAAGAAGCGTACTACTTGACACTGCCGTTGTTGACATGTATGCCAACTCTTGGAATGCACTGATTGTGAGATCTAGTGATGAACAAGGGTAGGGCAAGGAAGTCCTAGGCTATTTTCAATGGATGCAAAGCGAGGACATCTTTCCAGATGAAGCCACCTATGATTTCATCTTGAAAGCATGTAGCACTATGCAAGACCGTGATATATGCAAAAGAATTCTCAATGATATTTTTAACCAAGTGCCATTGAGGAAAAAAAATAATGTATGGCAATCCCTTGGTCAACATCTATGCCAAAGATGCTTGAGGAGTTGTCTATGCAGGATGTCATCTCTTGGAGTCTAGTGATTTCTATCTATGCCCAATAAGGGTCCAAAAAGATCTGGGCTGTTTTCAATGGATGCCAAGTGAGAGCATCTCTCTTGATGCATTACTATGCTTCAATCTTGCATCTTGAAGGCATGTGGAACCACTCTCTCTCTCTCTCTCTCTCTCTCTCTCTCTCTCTCTCTCTCTATGCCTTAACAGAGGAACGCTCGAAGCCCTAACAGAGCCTTCTCTGAGTCTCATGGGACTCCTCTTGCGCAAGGGGTAGCCCCAAGGGGAGGTCTCAAATAAGCCACAGTGCAGCCCCCCCTTCTCTCTTGCCAGGCAGTACCCAGATCAACTACAACAGTCGCACCTGAGCTCGCCACTGTCTAGTGTACTTGCTACTTGCTCAAAATCCTTCTCGCTAGTGAACGCCTCAGGTGCACCAAGCCTTGGCCCTAAAACTTGACGCCGATCTGCTCGCTCCAGAACTATTTTGACTTGCATTCCAGAGGCTTGTCGATTTACCCTCTCAGATTTTCAAATCCATTAAGGTTGTTTGGCCCCCATTCCCGCCTCTAGTGAAGGACTCTGAATCTCCAACTCACTTCTTCAAAACAAGATGCAACAAGGGAGGTCATCCACACCAATCAAACCGATACCCCTCTTTGTGTCTACACCACGGGTGGATCCAATAGATCTTCTACGTGAGCAAATTCGACAACTCAAAGATGAAAACACGGAACTCAAGGTGCATCTTGCGGCCTTGGAGACTCCTCTCACCGTTTTGGAGTCACAAAAGCATGTCAACACCGATCATATTCTTGCCAAAGCAAAGGAAGTTGAGAAAATGCTCACCTCAAGCGTGGCAAACCTTGCCACTCAAGTCAATGAAGAGCTCTTGAGGTGTGTGGCTATAGAGTCCTTGAGATTTTCCTTGCTCATGTGATGGTTAACACTAATCAATGCTTAATTCTCTTTCACTATGCCTCTCTCATGCTTCTTATGATTGCCTATGATGCTTTGATTAGCTAGATCGTAACTAATCAATAGTTAATCCCTCTCTAATCTTGTGTGATTGCCCTCTTTTGCTTGTGTGTGCATGTAGATTTGATTGGAGTGTGGTTCTCGATAGATCTATGTGTGTGCGCTTGTGATTAGTGTGTTGCATGATAGGATTAGTGTTGTGTGTGTCTTGCAATCATTAGTGTGTGTAATTGGGTTGATTAGAGGTGAAGAGAAGTGGATATGGAGATTGCCCATCATTGTGGCTTAGCTCTTCCATAGGCCGAGAAGCTCACCTCATAGAGTCACCATTTGTGTCGCCATGATTAGCTCACTAATTGTGTGAGTGTTTCCATGCCCTAGCCGGGTAGCTCATCCCTCCAGATTGATAATTTTGTTGGTCATTGGAGCTATGAAACGATGGGACTCCCATCACTTAACCAAGCTCAACCAAGCTATTCACCCGACCGAGTTTGATCCCAACACAATCGAGAAGGTCCATCATGACCACCGCACCAACCAAGGCAACCTTGTATTCAAAAAAAGAGAGGCACGCGTAGCACTTCTACAACAAGCTCGACTACTCAAAGGCTCCAAAGTGTGGATAAGCAAGGCCTTGACCCCCGTTCAACTCAAAATCGAGACACAAGAACTTCAAGAGATGCTTGAGCAGCAGGTAAATGGGCCGTCTACCGAGGTGGTAGGGCCATTATTGAGGAATTCGGGTTCCAAGAACTCCCATACCACCCCTTCCCTAGCCACCATCCCCGCACTCCCTAAGTGACATACGTCACAATTTTGTTGTATCCGCATCTAGTCATGTATCCAATGTACCCTCTTGATAAGAGGAACCATGTATGCTTTCTTGGTCCCATAGGTCATATTTGACCTCCGAGGACGATAATGAAATATATATATATATCTATCTCTCTCTCTCTCTCTCTCTCTTTCTCCCTCTCTCTCTCTCACTCACTCACACACACACACACAAACAAGCATAAACACCCACTTTTTGTATATGTACCTCTCAGGCTCTTGATACCCACCACTTAGAGCTCTAGTAGTGTTTCTATTTATTTAGTTTCTTTATTTTCTTTTATCTCAACCTTGTATCAAATTCAATGATGTAACTTGCTGGTCTCATAGGTCAAGGTGGCCTTTAAAGTTAATCTAACATTTCAATTTCAACTCTTCAATGCCTTCTTGTTACAAAATTAGCCAGAAAGTGAGTTGTGGCCTTAGTATAAGGGTCACCCAAAAGGAGGTTAACCCATTCGACGATAGGCCTCTTCATGTATTGCATGATATTATTTGACTTGCACGTGGGCTTGGCCCATTGCAGTAGCACTAGAATCTTCTTGTACACTAGTTTGGACTTACGGCTAGTGCCACTTCCACCCTCAGCACATAAGGGACTGCCCACACATAGTATCTTCACCTTCTCCTCTACCACCCCTCTCTCTCTCTCTCTCTCTCTCTCTCTCTCTCTCTCTCTCGTCACATTAGAGATATCGGCCATGCAAGATAAATGTGTGATGTGCTGGCTTTATCTCATGCTAGAGATATCAACCAAGCAAGATAAATGTGTGATGTGTTGGCCTCCCCGTGTGGGGGGGGGGGGGAGGGAGAGAGAGAGAGAGAGAGAGAGAGAGAGAGAGAGCTCATTTTCTTGTTTTGGACTCCCCACTCCAAGTTTTTCTTTCTTTGGTTTGGCCTCCACTCCTCCCTCCAATTTCTCTCCTTATTCCAAGTGGCAAAAGCCTCCACGATGCATTACATAGTACAAAGATAAAAAGTAAAAATACAAGGAAACATTTTGAGAAGGAAATGCCATTTTTTTTAGGGTCATCAATTAGGTACAACGTAAACCAAAAGTACTCGTGCCTAAAAAGATCTCAAACATATTGAAGTTTTGTTGAAAAAGTAGAGCTCTATACTTAATTTTTCTATTTTAAGAAATAAGATTTTGTATTTTGTCTATTTTGGAGGCAAATGGTACACCAAAATGTTCCTCTACAGATGACATCCAATGATATAGTATGCTCTTGGCTCATAAAATTATACAACCAATAAATTGGGTGAGATAAATTGATCCACACAAACCACTTAAATGGCTCAAACTAGTGCTCAGAATATATATTTTTTTAACAACTTATAAAACCATGATGCCAAGTTGCCAACAATGGACACCCTATACATTTCCTACTTTCTCTATCTCTCTCTACTATTATTGTAACTCGTCTCTCTATGCAAGGTGAAATTCATATAGAGATATTTAATTCATCTACATTTGGTGCTCTCTCTCTCTCTCTCTCTCTCTCTCTCTCTCTCTCCCCCCCCCCCCCCCCCCCCCCCCCCCCCCCCCCAAAACAACACACACACACACAAAGAAAATTGATGTTTCCTTCAAGAGGAATATTGATGGGCCTCTTGAAACTCAAGAAGAAAATTGATGCATCATGATGAAATGAATAGATAGATCTAATTCTGATGGGTCAAGCCTAACATGGCATGCCTTGTACATTGCCATAATGGAATGCCTACTATTACATTGATGCCTTTAATTAAGATAACAGTCCATTAGGTATTGAGTACAATAGAATGTTTAATGCCATATTGATAGCTGAAAGAAGGACCACTATTTTTCCCACCGTATTGGTATTGAGTCCATTAGGTATTGAGTACAATAGAATGTTTAATGCCATATTGATAGCTGAAAGAAGGACCAGTATTTTTCCCACCATATTGGTACTAAAGAAAAAGTGGAGGCCAATAAAATTTTTGTCATCCAAACTTGTTGGAAGGTTTATTTTTAAGTTCTTCTTTCAAAGATGTATCCAATGATATACAGTATGGTACATGATTTCTGTTGGGATCTTGATGGATTGCATTGCAAAGATTTGTGAAAGGTAATATCAAGGATAACCAATTTTGTACCACCAACCTTGCTTCTAACCTGATCCAAGAGATATGTACTAAGGGATCTCAAAATCTTGATAATACCGACGATGTCTTGTGAGGATGTAGGAGCTCTTCACAAAAAAGGATCTATAAACAAACAAATTGTGAAAATATGTATCAAAAAATCAAAGAAAAGCAGTCAAAGTAGATGTCAAAAGTAGTGATACATACCTTGAATGTACGAAAGTGCATCATTAAGCGTGTAGGATATCCTTGAGAATCATTCCATTCTTTCTTTTTGTATAGAAAGGGAGATTTAAAACTTTACATATATATATATATACACACACACACACACATATATATATATACGTGTGTGTGTCTATATATATGTGTGTGTGTGTGTGTATATGTATATATATATATATATATATATATATATATATATATATGTACACACACACACACACACATATATATATATATATATGTACACATACATATACACACACACACATATATATATGTGTGTGTGTATATATATATGTGTGTGTGTGTGTGTGTGTGTCTATATATATATATGTGTATGTATATATATATATATATATATATATATATATATATATATATATATATATATATATATATATATATATATATGTACACACACATACACACACACATATATGTGTGTGTGTGTGTGTGTATGTGTGTGTATATATATGTGTATATATGTGTGTGTGTGTGTGTGTGTGTGTGTATATATATATATATTTGTGTATATATATATGTGTAGAGAGAGAGAGAGAGAGAGAGAGAGAGAGAGAGAGAAGACTTTGAAGATTTCACAAACACAGATGCATTGGAAACACAAATCATACCCAAATACAATGTCTATAAGACAATACATAAGAGTTAATATTCAAATTGTAGCCTCCTAAAAACCACATTAGGGACTCTATGAGTCTATGATGCTATATAAATTATGGAGAATGAGAGGGGGTGTATACACTTCATTGAAAATTGTCAATTGATATGGTGTAGAGTAACTACAAGAAACCTCCACCTGTTGTGCATTTAGTGGTCTCTCATAGGCCACAAATCATATATTGACTTAAGGTTGATCCTCTGGGAAATCTCTAGCCCCAATGGTCTCCATCGCACCTAAAACAAGGTCCGAAGGTCTTTGTTGTTTAGGTTGTTTTTCATATGGTCTATGAAGATATGACCTCAATCTAGTTCCACCTTGGTTAGCTATGAACATCAAAGTTCCTTGACTTAGGGTAAATCATTCGCCTTGATTTAAGTTGCCCTTCATCGCCTCTAAGGCGCTAGAAGATGAAACATCAGTTTTTTGGTCATAGGATTCCATGACCCTCAATGGATAAGTATCACTATATATGATGACATTGTCCATGGTGTTTTTCTTTGTGAAATACATGTACTGGTACTAAAGCACTCTCTTCAGGATATGATCTGGATATACACACCTCATTGCTGCTTGATCATCCGTCGATAGTGGTGGTTGATGACCTAACACTGGTCTTGAACGTTCTACTCCAGATTGCAGGTTCACTGCTCCTGAGGTGTATCTTGGCAGTGATGTTGATTTCCTACTACCCCTACTAGATCTTTGTTTATTCATTGAGGAGATTCCTCAGAATCTCCCACTCCCAACTTTTCCCTTGGCTACTAATGATGTATTTTTTGAATTCTCTCCAACTGATACATCCTATTGGGTGAATATTGAAGATTTTTTGTCATGCTGTGATGATGAGGGTTAGATGGATAATGCCTTGCCCTAACTTGCCCGTGATTATAGTAGCAATTCCTCAGTGGCATGGTTCATCCACTTGTTTTCAATGCCACACCACTTTTTCTTAGGATAAGGTTGAGGCTACATAGTGTATTGCAGTGTCGTATGATCTCCTCCACATGTTAAGCATCACCTTAAAGGTGGAATTCTTTGGTTTTGAATCCCCGACTTTTGCCCTCCTCACAAGCTCTTCCGCTAGTTCTTTGGTGTTCATGGTGGATGTTTGATGTTGTGGTGTTGTTTTTGTAGTAAGATTTAGTGTCACTTGCATATGAGGTTGTAGCACTAACAAGCGAGGCTCAAACTTAAGTTTGAGCCCCACTTACATATACCCATGTATTTTGGACTTTGCATAGATGTATGTGAGCATATCAAGAAACAATTCAATCTAGCTAGGCTTGAACTTATTAAGTATGTGTCTCAATCCCACAAGTTAGAGCCTTGTCAATATTGATGTTGGAATTTTCAATTTTGCAGACATTTGTTGAGACAACAGAGCACAAACTTCAAAAGGGATTTGTCAAGACCGACTTGCATTTGCTTCTATGTGATGAGCAAATATGGAAGAATTGGGTCAAGATTATGAGAAAATATGCTCGAGGCTTGCTACCAAATACAAAGGGAGAAACGATTGACGAAGGTTCCGACAAAAATCCAAAATTTCTAACTATGAAGGGTGGTCAGATTCCATAAGCACCTGGCAGAGCAACACTGGCACCTACATTGTTCATGTGCATTTTAGGCCTTCAGAGTATAGAAGTTCTTGAATTGCAAAATGCAATCCTGGACAAAACCATCTTGCTAAAGAAGGGCAAGCATACCCCTCATAGAAAGGACATGGATGAGATGGCTTGGAAGTTAAAAATAGATCGAGTGTTGAAAGAACCAATACTATCATTCTTCTTTGATTTGACAAGGGAAAATTTATCTTGGGAGCAAGTTTGTGATAAGTAAAAGCTAGGAGAGCATGAGTACAATCAAATGACGAGATATAGCCAGTACTATGTCAAGGACTCCCTCAACAGATCAAAGAAGACTCCACCCTCACTTCCAAAAAGTGTAGTAACTCTCCTCAATCATCTTCATAGAGCTAATATGGGCATAATATATCAAGATGAGTCTATTCCATGGAGAATCAAGGAAGTGATCTTTGATATGGGGAAGATCAAAGACTTTTGCAATACAGAGCATGTACCATTTCAATTGGTCGTCTTGGATCTTCATGGTACTAAAGAAAAGCTCTCTATAATTTTTGTTTGCAAATTTGGCACTCAATCTAAACACATTGAATGCACAATAAGAATATGTGCTAGTGTGTTTCATGGAATGCTTGTTGAAGTGGTTTCTAGCTAGTCAACTAAGATCCATATTGAATATGGAAATATCCAAGCAACAAGAGATGACTCATGGATAGATGGAACTATGAACTATGCAATGGTTGCTTTTTTTGTTAGCAAGGTTGATAGGTTAGCAAGGCTCATACAAAAAGAGTCTTTTTCTAAGGCTCCTGTGGCAAGGATCATGAATTTGTTGATAGAACTTCATTGATGGCCTTATCACAGGGTTCTGTCATGAGCAAAGCTATGTTTTAGAATGTTTTTGCGATGGAGTTGTGTTGGAGCAAAGCTTGTCAAAGAAGAGAAGGGAAATTTCTCCATGTGAAGATGATTTTGAAGCGATGGAGTTAGAATCTCGATGCTATAGTCTTTTGGAGAGCGATCTGTCCTTGCAGGAGTGGTGTGGTGCAAGTCAAGCATCACTTGCAAGAAAAACAATGGAGCTGGATGATACAGAAAAAGAAGACCTTAGCAATCTTGACATCGATGAGCAACAAAGCAGTGGAGAGGATGTTGATGGAAATGAAGACAATGATAATGTAGACAACATGGATGATAGTGAAGTTCAAGAAGCTACAAATTTTGACCATCAAGGGGGGGGGGGGGGGAGACAATGTTGGATAAATGAGTCCAGTTGTGGATATTAAGTGGGAAAAAGAAAATGTTGAAGATAATGAGGATGATGATGCAGGCAATGAGGATGAAAAAGAGGATGATAGAGCCCCTCAAGATATTGTAGTTGAAGAAAAAGGTGTGAATGCTTCTTAGAGTATTTTTGATACTAGGTTTAATGATGCATGATGCCATTATCATGTACCAACAGACTCCTAAAGTGTAAAAAAACAGGATAGTGTATTGAATTGATCAATTGTGATACTGTAGGTCCTTTAAACACCATTTTATTAATACTATCTTGTGTCTTTATCTAAAAGTGTGTCATTTTAATTAGATTTAATCGTTGTTGATTTGAAAAATCATGGGGGGATCAAACTTGAGTTCGAGCCATCACAAAGCAAATGTGTTTTATTTAAAGTGCCAATTCACAAATCATAGCTAACATATAGATGTGCATTAAGAGTAAGAAATTTTGGTTTTGGTGAGACAATAATAGCATTACCAAACACTAATGAGGCTCAAACTTAAGTTCAAGCCTAACAAGGAGAGCTAGTGAAGCACTTGTTATGAACTTCAATCACAAAAGTCCTAGCTGAGTTGTTCTAAGTGAGACTTGAAATTCCATATCCTAGTGTAGCACTTGCATATGCTACGTGAAACTCATAATATCTTTGTACCTAACAAGGCATTGAAATTTAGTTTGTAGGCTCGAACTTAAGTTTGAGCCTTGCCTTAAAATTGTCTCATAAAACAAAAAATTTGAGTGATCAACATGCTATTGCTTATGCTACTAGCTTGAGGTATGGTTGTGGTCATTTCATTAGCGGAGTTGTAGCAAAAGCATACATATCAAAGCTACAAAAGGCCTACTTAAGCTTATGGGTAGGACCTATACAAATTATAATCAAATTGTTATCTAATCTAGCATATTTGTTATTGCACGTGGAAGAAAACAACCAGTAAGGGCTTGGCGTGCGCGTTGACTCAATCACATGGAATGTTCACATACACCTAGAGTGGTGGAAATGTGTTAAGAAGATTTTGATCAAAACAATGTGTTGGGTTCTAGTATTCTGGCCAAAACAATGTGTTGTGTCCAATTATTTGAACATGAACCAAATATGTACACTTTTATATTTCATCAACTAGATGTTATTCAACCTTGCAAAAGAAGTCTCTCTTTTATCTTTGTGGTTGGAGCTCTTTGTACAAGATTTCTTCTGTGTATTGAAGGGAAATATTTTCTTTTGTTGTCTTCTCAAGGTCTAAGTCTATATATAGCATGGATAAAATAAATATGCTGGTGCACAATGTGTTAATTTTGAAAATAATATCTCTTCCATTGACCATCATGCCTTTTTTTTTGAACTGGAAATTCTGAAGCATATAAATTCGATTTCAAATGCATAAAGCATTTACTATTGAGGTGGCACATGTGATTGAGGACTCATAGGCCTAGAAGGAAACTGATTCCACCACCCTCAGATACTATACAAAAACAAAGAAGAGTATTCATCCTTGAACTCAATGGTGTTTTACATAAGACCATTGAAATGCAACATGATGATGTATGCCCAGATTGGGAAAAACTTATTCATCTCGTTGAAGAGAGTACAAATGTCTGGCATTTTATTCGCAAAGATGCATTCACTTTCCTTGATTTTTGCATGCAATGGTTTGAGGTGTGGATTTGGAGCACTAATAGATTGCAAAGGACTCGTCGTATTCTTGAGTTATGCTTTTCACAACACCATTAAAAATTTAATGTCATAGCAGGACAGGCAGCATGCCAAAAGACAGATCTTCTAATTGGATATTGATTTGTATACCACAAGAACTTGGATGTAGCATGGAGAATTTTTCATGATTTGGATGGAAATAATACCTTAATTTTTGACGAGGTCCTTTACAATGTAACGTGGAATATGCGCGGAACCTACTTGATTTTTCTAAAAATGTGGAATCAATCAATAGAAGAGCTTGAAAGTTTTTTGGAGAGAACAATCACTGCATGGTTACTTGGTTGGATCTATGCAAGGGACAAACGAGAGTATATTTGCAATAGGTTGGTAAATGAAGTAGCTTGTGATAGAGAAACCTTGTACGTATTGAAACAATACATGAGAAAATGCAATGTGTAATGATTTACTTATAGTCATTGGGCCTCTTGACATAATATCATTTCCAAGGATGAGTTGTAAAATACTTGGATCCATGTAAATATGTGTTTCTTCGGGAAATACATCATCAAATTTTGTTATCCATTCGGGTTCAGGTGAATCTATCTGCTTCTCCTTAGGGTTAAGATTTATTGCGTAAATCCTTTCATTCTTTCTATGACTCTTATAAGTTTTGTAAAGTTCACTAGTCTGAGCTTAGGCTTTCCCTGTTTCTCAGTAACTCTAACTCTAGAGTTTTGGTCATTTTCAAAAGTCAACGAAGCGTCTTTACAATGTATATGAGCATCATTGGCTTTAAACCAATCCAGTCCTAGAATTCCATCGTAGATTCCTATGAGTAAGACTCTGAAGTTTGCATAAGTATTATGACCATCCAAAACAAAATTCAAGTTACCCACTGAAGTAGAAGATCTAACCCTCCTACGTGTAGCTAATTCTATTGTAAGGTGTGTATCAGGGTGTTCATGCAAAATGAGGTTTCTGATACACTTAGGAGATATGAAAGAATGTGTACTCCCTGAATCAATCAATAAGGTAAAATGGTTACCTTGATACTCTGTTGGGGTTTGAATAACTCAAAATTGTTCATTCACTCCTTGATGCTCAATGGTAGCATGAACATACATGTTTGCCTAATTTCCTTCACCTCTAGCCCCTTGAGCTCTGTTAATTTGAGGTCTTGTATCCACTTGATACTCCCAACAGGCGAGGGTTTATGCTGAGGTGGTCTAAAATCGGGGTTCCCTGCAGCATAATGATACCAAGTTTGGAAGGTATTTGGTACAATAAAATCCGTAGACATCAACCTTTTCTTCTCTTCCCCGTTATGCATGGTAGTGAAAAGTCTTTGTACTTCCACGCCAGTTTAGAAATACTCCTCTACCATAAGGTGAGAGCGTATATCCACCCATAGCCCTTGAGGCAAGATGTCAAATTAGTTAGAATGATAAAAACCAAGATTCAAACTCAAATATTATATCCTCAAAACAATATGTGTTATATCAAAATCAAATTTTTATAAGCGCAGAAGATAAAAAAGGTACGTAGTGTTTCTAGGGAGATACATAAATACGAAATGGTCTAATGAACCAATTCTTGGTTCTTACAACTGAGGTTCTACCCCTATATTTGCTCACATCTCGGGTCTCAAAGTTTAGCACTTCAACTTGTGCATTAAAAGTCACGTATTTTATTTCGTACCATTCTTCCCCCCGTGATACATCCTTGGGTGATAATAATCCATTAAAGAACTTTACATGAGCATGTCGTTCATTTACGTCATTTCTGTAGAAATATCTACTCAAGTTCATTGCCATTGGTTGTGCTTGGGCAAAGTTACCAATGCACCTTGCTTTCTTGTAGTCATCAAAGGTAACGGTGGTGACATTGTGAGGGTGGTATTTGAGGATAGGTCCATAGAATTTATTAAACCAATCCTGGGGTACATAATAGAATTGGTTTCCACCATTTTACTTCTTCCATACTCCGATTATGACCTTCTCACAAAAGCCGTATCTTTGGTTTAGCATAAGGGCTTTCTTACTAAGTATGAGTTCACGACTTGGTATGTCCAAAAGAGAGCATAAGTTAAGGTAAATACAACCGCATAATTGAATAAGACTCTTTGTGCAAAGTCACTCGAGAGTTTATCTAGACAATTAAGAAGATCCATCTAAAACAAGACAATGAGAGAGAGAGAAAACTTAGTTTACATGTGAACCACTACGCTTCTTTTCTTCATCAAAAATTGATTTTTATGATTTCATTACAATATTATGGGTGTCTTGGAGCTAATTCTCTAAATATTCTTTTAACTCTCATAACAATGTATTCTCTTAGACCTCCCATGCGACAACGTGGTCTGTAGTTATCTTCCAATTTCTCTTTTTCTATGACAGTGACAAGCGCAAAGTGCAAAATGGACCTCGACGGCCTAAATGCCAGGATCGTGCACACCGAGCTCGTCACGGTAAGTGAAGAAGGGGTAGCACGTAGCTTTGAGCGGCTAGGACACAGACATTAGTGATTTAGAATAACGCAAATATTACACACTGTAGAGAGAGAGAGAGAGAGAGAGAGAGAGAGAGAGAGAGAGAGAGAGAGGTGATGAAAACACCTTGGGATGTGAGGGAAACTTGATTCAAATCAATATTTACAAAAACCTTAGCTTCGGTGAGATGGCGACTGTGGTGATAGAGAGAGATAGAGAGAGATAGAGAGCCTATAGTGTGTTTTGTAGAGAAAATTCCATATACATGGAGGTTCTACTCTTGTGTGTGGCAACCCTTGGAGGCAAGGTGTGTGCATGGATTTGTTCTCAAGTGCTGACTCCTCAGTGCCCCCAATAGTGACCTCTCAGTGCCCTTTTATAGGTGCAGACTGCATTACTTTAGGATAATGTGATTAGGTTAGGGCTCTAATCAGGAGAGACAAAGCAAGGAGTTGGGTCCCATATGGTTTTCCCTTGCTTTATCTGAGGAGAACTTTAAAATGATATATCCTAGGTGGGCCTTTGTGACCATCACCTAGAGAGAGGTGGCAATATGCAATTGGTTTTTTATACAAGATTTTTGGCTTGAAAATGGAAAATAGATTACCCTATGGATATTTACTGCGAAGATGCATTGTGGGTGAGATGCCAGTGAATGGAGGGCTTTGCTGGTGCGTCAGGGTAGCGCGTTCGCCAGTTTCGAGGCTGATCGGGGCATGCCTTCGGCATCATTCCTTGAACCGTGGTCGCCATCGCATGATTTTGGCGTCTTTTCGTTGTTGTGTTAGGCGTCGATGTCGTGTTTCTCTCGGGTTTCTTCTTCTTGTTCGTGCGTATAAGGTGAGTATGTTTGTGTAAATGGGTGTGTGCGCTCATGCGTGCAGTGTACTTGTGTATGTATGTACGCTTACGCGTGTAGTGTACGTGTGTGTGTGTGTGTGTGTATGTGTGTATGGAAAGAGAGTGAGAGAGATAGTTCTTTTATTGAATTGAGAGAGAGAGAGAGAGAGAGAGAGAGAGAGAGAGAGAGAGAGAGAGAGAGAGAGAGAGAGAGAGAGATTTTATGCACCCACTGGGCTGGTTACTCAGAGAGTGAGAGAATGAGAGGGAGTGTGAGTGAGTGAGAGAGAGAGAGAGTAGCTTGAATAATGGATGAGAGGGAGAGAGAGAATTGTCCCATGCATGGCGCCCCCCTGTGGGTTGATGAATGAGAGGGAGAGAGAGGGTTTCCGGCTGCATGTGATAATGAAGGAGGGAGAGGGGAATGATGGAGGAGGAGGGGGAGGGTGGTGCCAAGGGAGGGGCGGCCCACTGTGGGCGTGTGCATGGGAGGGAAGAGAGTGGCGAGGCGGCAAGAAAAAAAAAGAACATTTTGTTATTTTTTTATATTACCAAGCTCCCCTTTTTGGGTTTGGTTCTCGTGGCCGCGGCTTGTGAAAGCCAACCATCATTAGCCCTCCCCTGCTAGCTAGAGGCATTCATGTGTCCAGCTCTACTTCTGATTCCCTAGGAGTGAAGTTAGAGAGTTCTCCCTCCTCTAGAATATCTAGCATGAACTCTGGATCAAACCTTAAGAAGTACCTCTTTAGCCTCCATCTATTGACTCTAGTCTTGTGAATTTGACCATCTACTTCCATCGATTTGTAGCTGCCATTGGATTATCACTTTTTGACAATGAATGGCCCTTTCCATCTGGGCTGAAACTTCTTATCTTTCCTAGTGTCAAATCTGTTGTTGTATCTCAACACTAACATGCCTTTCTTCAGACCCTTTTCCTTAAGCCCTTGATTGAATGTGAGTCGGAGTCGCTTTGCTTACATTGCATAATGGTTGATTGCATCTTTCCTATCTAGCTGAAGCCTTTCTAGATCTAAGATGTGGTTGCAGAGATGGGCAATTGGGCGCTGTAACTGGCTAGCCATGACTCGCAAGCTGCCTATCTGTACCTCGATGGGTAGAATGGCCTCCTTTCCATATACCAGATGAAAAGGAGTGTAACCTAGTGATGTTCGGAATTTTATGCAGTATGCCGAAAGAGCGGCCATGATATGCTTATCCCAATCATTTGTGTGGTTATTCACCTGCTTTGTGATGGTCTTATAGATCATGCCTTTTACCTTTTCCACTAGACCATTGCATTGTGGTAGTATGGAGTGGAGTGTTGGCGTGTGATGCCTAACTTTTTTATTAGTTCTCCCACCAAGTCGCCTGTGAAACCTGGCCCTATATACAAAATTATGTCCAGAGGTGTGCCAAAATGGCAACAAATGTGCTCAAATATGAACTTAGCCAGTTCTTGGGCTATAATGCATGTGGTGGCTGCTGCTTCCACCCATCAGGTCATGTAGTCTACACCAATTAGAATGTACAGTTTACCTGATTCGGCCCTTGGTACAGGACCAAATGCATCTATTTCCCACTTCTCAAATGGGACATATGAGATGATAGGAGTTTGTGGCTCATAGCTTAGTGTTTGATAACTGGATACTTGACAAACTCTGCATGTTTTACACCAATGAAGCACATCCCTATTCAAACTAGGCCAAGAGAATCCTACCTGTAGAATCTTCCTGCTAGTAATATCTAGAGCAAAGTGGCCGCCACCGCAAACACCATCATGGAAACTTGAGATTATGTTAACTGAGTCAACGCCAATTAATAGGAGCTGCTAAAGACCAAAGACGTGCGGATGCACATCGAGGATGAATACAAAGAAGTAGTAAAGATTGGAGCTACACATTTTTCACATTTTCCCAAAATGGTCATGTATTATAAATTCCCGATTTATTTCAAGCCATTGTAACATTTTAATGTGTTACGGTCTCAATGGGAGTTCCAAGCTATAAAGAACAGGTCAGTTAGTGTGCGTAGGTTGCACATTGAGTAAGTGGTGGAGCCCTAAAGGCCTTGGGCGCCCGGACATTGCATATTTTTACCCTAGGTATATAAGGCAGTGTGTAAAAGAAATTAGGGTTCTCATCAAGCTCATTGGTTGAGAGCACTCTTTGGTGAGAGCTCTTGAGGTGTGTGGCTATGGAGTCCTTGAGCTTCTCCTTGTTCATGAAACTTGGTTAACACTAATCCATGCTTAATTATCTTTCACTATGCCTCTCTCATGCTCCCAAAATCCGAGCCAACAAAATCGAGCTACCATAAACCGAGCAAAACTTACAATTATTTTTGACATAAAATTGAGCAAACCATAAACTTTGGAAAACTTACAATGTTTTTTTATATCCTTATGCAATATATTAGTTGTATATATCTTGGATTTTTGTTGGTTAGAGATACTCCCTACATAGTTTCTTTACCTATAAAATAAATTTTAAATTATTCTATCACTAACACATGCCAAAAACCTTCCATCAACATTGAAATTAACCAGAAAGGTGTATTGCATTTACAAATCAAAATGGAGAGTGCAACAAACAAAATACTACCTCACGAGAATATTTGGGGCAAAATTTAATATCCATAAGCACATATGTTAACCCTCACGGCTCACGGACACCCCATCACCTCCGACGGACGTGTATTATGTATTTGGTAGAGTCAGGTACCGGGCTTGTCGGACCAATAGGAAAAGGGTAAGAGTGATCGCCGATGAGAGGCGCACTCTAACTGGGACATTCAAGGGATTAGTTGGCTAAGCATGGGCGCCCAAGTGTGAATGGGGTGAGCTCATATAAAAGCCAACTAAACCTAAAATTCACTCATTCTCTCATTTGTGCAATAGAAGAGTGCTCTTGCTCCATCTCCATCTCCATCTTCTTCTTCTTCACCTCCTCGTGTGTGTGTGTATGTGTGTGTGTGTGTGAGAGAGAGAGAGAGAGAGAGAGAGAGAGAGAGAGAGAGAGAGAGGGAGAGTGTGTGTGCGATCGAGCATTACGAAGGCACGACAGCGGCGAAGCGGTTGAGCGCGGCACGACTGCAGCTTCTTCTTCATCGCGGCGAGGAATCCTCCACGGCAGGAGCATAGAGCGGTGAGTGACACACCCTTGCCCTCTTTTGAGCTTGCTAGATTAGTCTTGTTGTGTGCTTGGAGCCATTTGTGGCTCGCACACGGTGTATCGGCAAGTCCCTTGCTTCGACAGTGCGGCAAGGAGCGCACATTTTTGGCGCCGCTGCCGGGGAATCGCCCTGCACTAAGCCCAAGAGGCACTTTGTGCCTCTCCTATGAGTTGTTTGTAGTAGGAAAGAAGAGGAAGAGGAAGAGGAATGAGTTGTTTTTCTGCAAGTTGTTAATTTCTGTATTGTCTGCAAGTTCTGTGATTTCTGCATAATGTTGTGTTTTCTGTTTGCACACAGTCTTTGCACAGTTTTCTGTCAAGGTTTGCCTGCACACAGTCTTTGCACAGTAAGGTAGCGAGAGAGGAAGTAGGTGGACAGTTAGCTCACTGTCAGTAAGCAGTTAACAGATTAGTTAGTGGTTAGAAGCACTGTTAGTAAGTAGATAAGGTAGTGAGCTGTCTGTGAGCTGTGAGCTGTTGACTGGGAGGGTAGGTAGGTGACAGTGTGTGTGGCCAAGAAAGGGTCACCAAAACCGCGCGCGGTCGTCGCCCAAAAAAAATAAAATTTAAAAACAATTTTTAAAAAAACCGAAAATATTTAAGCGTGAGTGACCGGGGGGCTACACTAAAATTTGGATCATTTCCCTAAGCCTAAGCCCAACCGAAAATATTTAAGCGTGAGTGACCGGGGGGCTACAAATTTTGGGCTACACTAAAATTTGGATCATTTCCCTAAGCCCAAGCCCAAGCCCAAGTCCAGTCCTCGGTCTTATGATATATACTAGACTCACTCTTATATATATACCCTACCCCCTCAAGAGGGAATGAGAGCATGTGGGGCAAGTCCTCCACTCTCCTCCCTTCTCTTCCCACTTGCACCCTTAGACTTTCTAATTTGGGCCTAGTTCTCTACTAGAAATTGATGGTTTTAGGGATTCCGAGGGCATAAAGTGACCAAACGAAGGGCTGTAAAGCACGGCACGTCCCTCTGACCGAGACCCTCGCTTTGAGCTATCATACGTTCTATTCTATAGCTGGGTCAGAAAAAAAAGGACCAAAAAATCAAAAAATAAGAAAAGACGGGTTGCAAAACACCCAAAATTACTAGGTGAGCAGCCTTCACGGGTCCTCATTGACACTTCTAGGGGATCCAAGTCATATGAACCTACGCTCTGGACAAGTGTTAGAGCTCGAGCATATTGGTAGTGCTTCCATTTACGCGGGCACCCATTATTCCTCCACCCTAGGTTCTGGACCTTCGGCCGGGACTCAAGGTAGCGCGACCCAAGATCCTCATATCGCGTCTAGTGATTCTTCCTCTGACTACGAAGTCATGGAGGGGTATCCTACACCAAACCCTAATAGTTCAAGTCAAGACATGCATGCCATGGGCCCACGGCCCGGGTCCAGCGTGTTTAGCCGCTTAAAAGAGACCCTTAGTAGAGCTACTCGCTCCGAACATGCGGTTAATGAAATAAATGAAGGGAGTGGGGAAGTAAATTCGTCATTCATGCCTAAAATGGACCCTATGCTTCTTGAGAGTGTGCATGTGAATGTTCCATCCACTGCACCTCCTGATCCTTTAGTACTATCTCCCTCTGAGGTTTTACTACCCGATGGTAGGAGTCTTGCCGAAGTACAAGAGATCGAACGCTATATGCAAGCAACAAGGGAGAGGGAAATTGAGAACCTACGAAGGCTAGAACAAAGTCGAGCCCTGAAAGCAAAGGCTCCTATGACAACAATCATGCCAGACGAGCAACCGAGTGCTCCCAAGGTAGGAGTCACGGAGGGGCAAGCTATGGGGAGCAATAATGCTTCCACTTCAAGGGAAACCTCCAGCACGCCAGGCCTAGATGGGATATTCCTAAACGAAAATTGGGAGTATGACCTACAAGCAGAAGCTTTAACTGATCGGTACACAGGACATACCTATCATGTGGTTTGGTTAGATGTTCTAAAATCCACATCGGGTGCTGCTAGCATAGATGAGCAACAACAGAAAGTCTATGATGTCCTCCATAGGATTGTCGAGTTAGAAAGACAGAACACAGGGATCAACATGCCTTCAACAGGCCTAATGAGATTCTTGGATACGGGAAAGGCCAACCAACCAACCCTGTCACAAATGGAGACTCCCTCAGTGAGCCCCATTGATCCTCCATATGTTGTTTTGCCAGGAGCCTTTGTACAATCTGAGCCCACAAGTGGCAACTTTACCTTCCCAGATCTAGCTCATCTTTCTCTTAATGACACTACGGCTACCATACATATCCCAATGGTGAGCATCACAATAAGTACACCATGGAGTTCATTTGTTAACACGGCGCCGATGCCTAGTAGCATAATGCCCCCAACTATACCTACATGTATGTATCAATCATGTGCACCTGTCGTACCTCAGCCTCATGTAGCTCCTACACCTCCGATTATTCCAAGAGCTTACAATCCACAATGGAATTATCCAAGCTCTTATACAAGTGGAGCCATGCCATTTAATAATAACATGCCATATCAGGCACCCCCTATGCCTAGGGCCACGCCTGTAAACTTTGGACCACCGTCTGGTACACCACCATACGAAATTTGGGACCCAAGAGCCGCGCGTATGCCAAGGCCAAGGCCAACTCCCATCTCACATGTGGTTCCAGGAGCACATACACCCATTATACCTGCTCAAATAGGAGATTTGGCAGCATTTGCTCAAACTATCGATCGCTCTATTGTGGAAAACATGCGTAGTGCACCTGATAGAGAGCCTAGGAGCAAGGCAGTTCACGTAGCTAAGCTCACACAGAAATTCAGTGGAGACGGAGATGCTAGAAAGCATATGGAAGTCTTTGAACATGTGTGCAATTCCTTGGAAGAGCACAATGAGCTACATAAGTGTAAGGCTTTGAGTTTGACCCTAAGCGGAAAGGCTAGAGATTGGTATAGAACCTTAAGAGTAGAAGAGAAAACGATCTACTCTACTCTTAGGAGAATGTTCTTAAAAGAATACATACGAGAGGGAGTACTTTGGGGTAGCCTCTCAGCTCCAGAAAGCCCAACGAGAAGAAGGTAAATCCGTGAGAGACTTCATTAGTCGCCTAAAGAATTTGAATTCTCGATGCAATCCAAACGAGCGATTCAACAACAACCAATTGCTCGATAGATTCATTAGGGGACTACGACATGAAAGTATTCATAATGGCCTAGTCATTAGAGGTATCACTACTTGGGAAGCAGTCACCATGAATGCAATCCAATTGGAGGATAATTTAATGATTGCAAGAGAAAGAGTGTCTGTCGAGCCGAAGTCTCGAGCCGAAGTCTAGTAGCTCGCAAGCATCAGGGCATGAGCCAATGAAGATAAAGCCAATCGTGAAAGAGCAAACAATATCTGAGATGACTTTGGCAGATCTCACAAAGGCCATCCAAGAAAGCCTTAGGGGTAATCGTGCTCCACAAAACACTCATATGTATCCAAGAAGGGAGCAACAATGGTGCTCAATTTGCTTGGGCCCACATACTACGAGTGAATGCCCTACTTTCAGAGTAAATTTTAACGGGACTTGTAACGCGTGTGGTAGGTATGGCCATCAAGCGAAAGATTGCCTAATGCTTAAATGCATCATGGAAAATAGACCGCCTATAGCTTGGGCAGACTCACCTCGAGTTCCTGCATTGATGCCTACCCCACCCATGGAGCAACAATTGCCATTACAGCACATGGTCCCTAGAGCCCAAAATGTGGTCCAAACCACACCGTTGCCACCTCCAGTGCTAGGACCGCAACCCCCTCATCCAAGAGTTACACCTATGAACCAAATAGGTTGCGAGTCATCTAATACTTATGTAGATTGCGAAGAGGACATAGACTCTAGTATCACCTATGGAGTCGACAAGCTTGAGGAGTGTCCCATGTACTATATGGAAGACCATTGGGGACAAATCAAACCGGTATATCAAGCTACTGCGCTAGCAGCAAGAGGCCAAAACATTAATAGTTTTACCAAGAGACCACCTCTTCAGTGCTACGAATGTGGTGGACCACATCGAGTAGCTGAGTGCCCCATTAGAATGCAAAAGAATGACGCACTAATGCAAACAAGTCAAGGGAGTGCATTGGCAATGCCAATACTCACTTGTAATCGTTGTGGCATAGATCATTTGATCGCACAGTGTCCTAACAATTCAAACGCACCGAAAATCACACCATTGAACATAATAGAGATTGTTGATGGGACACCACCAACTATAAACATAGCACCAGTGAATGCACTCACACGGTCGATGCTCCAAAAGCAAAATTACATCCTCGAAGAGAGAGATGCTGCATCCATTGGCCGAGCGAGAAAGAAGAAAACACGACGAAAGAAATACCTTAATGCTTCTAGCTCAAAACCTAGTTCAAAGACTAACATAGGGACAGGAGAGGATCCCATGTATATGAATGACCCCGAGGATGACTCAGATTCGATAGAGACCACGGAGACCAAAACTATTACTACAAAGGAAAAAGCCAGTGAGGAGGATCACGAGAGGGAATTACGACGAGCACCAAAAGAGTATTCAAAGTTAAACCACCCAGTTGCGAACCCCCAAGATAAGCCACGAGAGACGAAAAATGAGGATTGCAAGAGAAAGATTGGAACCTATCCAAACCCAACAGTGGAAATTGAACGAGTCCAACAACTGAGGGGTTTGGTGGAAGAAACTCAACGAACATTAGAACCTAAACCCAAACACATCCAGATGTCGGACACAGTGTTTCCCACACAAGTTCAACCTCACAAGAACTACAGGCCGTTAGCTATACCCAGTATCATTCGGGAAGAGAGTGAGGGTAGGACATCTGAAAGTGGACACACACCTTTCCTACTAGAGAGAATGTTTGGTGAGGGAATGCCCGACCCCCTTGAGGAAGTGGAGATTCCATCTTCACCATTCTCTTGTCAGGGTCCTACGTCCCACAAGATGCCATTAAATGTTGCCAAATTGATGGATTTCATGTCTTCAGAAGTTAGAACCACCATCATGTCCAAACTATATAAAGACCCCGAGCTAGTCTCATCTCTTTGAGCCTTCCTCAACGGAGAATTACAGGCCGGATTACCACAGTTTGCACATATGAACAAACCTGACTCGGTAATGAATGACGAGGAACATTTAGCACCACCATCTGACCTAGCGGGACATGAATCTGTAATTGAAGTAACCGTTAACAAGTTGGGGCAATACTTTGAAGGTGATGAATCTAATGCTACTCTGCCAATCACTACTAAAGGATTAACTGTAAAGGGAGTCCTTGACAGTGGTGCGGGAGTCAGCATGGTGACAAAGAGTTGTTGGGAGTCTATGGGGCGACCTCACCTTGAAGCCACAAGCGTAGTGGTAAAAATGGCTAATGGATCTATTGTTACGCCTATTGGAATGCTAAAGGATCTCAGAATCAAAGTCTTGGGACACAAGGTAAGGCAGACTTTCATTGTTATGGATTTTTCCAAGCATCCTATGTCGTTTGAGATGATCTTAGGGCGTCCATTCATGAGGGAAGCAAAAATGGTGCATGACTGGTCCAAAAACCACGTCTACTTACAGTTCCAAGACTCTGTCATTCGAGTTGATCTTTTAAGTGGTCGAACGCATCCTCTAGGAAATAAATTCATCATTGATAATCGATCAGACACAACAATTCACTCAGCTCCATTACAGTATTGTTACACGTGTAACGAAGACACGGATATTGGGAAGAACTCTCCTTATATGGATATCCTACCCGGAATGGCTGAGTCAGACAATGTCGATTGGGTACACCTAGCGACAACTATTAGATACATGGGGAGCTAGAGGAACAACTTGGGTAACACCGGATGGGGAAGAGATACCACACATTTCACTAGTAAACATGTTAGGTATAGCGCATGTAACATCCGATGATAAGAAAGAGGCACACCTACCTGAGAGTGAAACCGATGATTCCTCAAAGGCTTCAGGCCAATACACATCAGAAACGGAATCTGAGGGAGAAATGGATTCAGAACCTGAGGAAACATCGAGTGAGCCAAGTATAGAAACTGAACACTCAAGGTCTAGTACGACCATCTATGGTAACTTATATGAGAGTGAAGAAGATACAAGCGAAGACCTATCAAGCGAGTCGAGTTCAAACATTTACCAAAATCAAAACCTTAACAAGAAACAAAGGTCATATAAGAGACGACGATATCGAGCAAATGTGAGAGCTAGGATAAACAAGGAAAGATCTACTGCAGAATGGCTTAGCTATCTAGGGGCATGTGATGCTCATCGAAAGCTAGTAGACAATTGGGGTGAACATCTCCAGAGTGTCATGTGGTGCAGCCCGCGACCCATTGACCTCGCTCAATTGGAGGTTATAGAGCCGAAATTGAGTCAAACTATAAGAAGACGTCAAAACCGAGAGTTAGCACAACAACAAAAGGAGGCAGAACTAAAAGAAAGGTCTCCGTCAGGACAAGAGCCTGCTGACTTACATACGGCTCCTGAACATTTTAAATCTTATACCACGGGGGAGCGAAAGTTTGTGTATGCCAAGGCCCAACGAATACCTACCAATGAAAGCAATGGAGTCTATGATGGTCCAGCGGTAGTTAAAGAGAGAATTAGCAGAACTAGGTGAGGAGTCTAAACCAGTCTTTATTGCTCAAGACCTTATCGAAACTGAAGAGGCTGTACTTAAGGAGCTCCTCAAGGAATACAAGGATATCTTTGCTTGGACATATCATGACATGAAGGGCGTTCCACCTTCTGTGGTGCAACATACAATTCCCATGATCAACACTGCTAAACCCGTCCAGCAACGACCCTATCCAATGAATCCTAAGTACGCCAAAATTGTACAAGAGGAGATTGAAAAACTTATCCAATGTGGATTCATATACCCTATTGAGCACTCAGAATGGGTTTCTCCAATAGTCATTGTGCCAAAAAAGAATGGGAAACTAAGAGTGTGCGTGGACCTCAAGAAAGTTAATGCAACCACTAGGAGAGATCATTATCCCTTGCCATATTCAGAACATGTGCTTGAAAGAGTTGCGGGCAAGGAGGCTTATAGCTTTTTAGATGGGTACTCTGGTTACAATCAAATCACAATTGCATAAAGGACCAAGCTAAAACTGCTTTTATCACAGAGTTTGGAGTGTTTGCATTTCGTGTTATGGCTTTTGGCTTAACGAATGCCCCTGCTACATTCCAACGATTAATAAACACTGCGTTTAAAGAATTTCTAAGGGAGTTTTGTGAAGCTTTCCTAGACGACCTTTGTGTTTATTCTTCTTGGGAGAAGCATTTGTTATATCTACGAAAAATATTTGAAAGGTGCAGATTTTATCGCATCTCATTGAACCCTTTCAAATGCCAATTTTGGGTTAAGCATGGAGTCATTCTAGGGCATATAGTGTCCAAGAACGGGATATCCACAGATGAGAGTAAGATTAAAGCCATTGCCAATTTGCCACCACCTACTAACTATAAAGGAGTTCAAAGATTTATGGGCCATGTTGGTTATTATCGAAGATTTATTTTAAACTTTGCCGAGATAGCGCGTCCATTGTACAAGCTTCTTATCGAGTTTCACTGGACGGAAGAATGTCATCAATCTTAGCAAGGAGTTGGGTCCCAGATAATTGACCCTTGCTTTGTCTTAGGAGAACTTTAAAATGATATGTCCTAGGTGGGCCTTTGTGACCATCACCTAGAGAGAGGTGGCAATATACAATTGGTTTTTTATACAAGATTTTTGGCTTGAAAACGGAAAAATAGATTACCCTATGGATATTTACTACGAAGATGCATTGTGGGTGACATGCCGATGAATGGCGGGATTTTTTGGTGCGTCAATGTATCGCATTCTCCAGTTTCGAGGCCAATCGGGGCATGCCTTCGACGTCATTCCTTGAATCGTGGTTGCCATTGCATGATTTTGGCATCTTTTTGTTGTCGTGTTAGGCATCAATGTCGTGTTTCTCTCGGGTTTCTTCTTCTTGTGCGTGCATATAACGTGCATGTATTTGTGTGAATGGGTGTGTGTGCTCATGCATGCAGTGTACTTGTGTATGTATATACGCTTACATGTGTAGTGTGCGTGTGTGTGTGTATGGAAAGAGAGTGAGAGAGAGTTGTTTTACCAAATTGAGAGAGAGAGAGAGAGAGAGAGAGAGAGAGAGAGAGAGAGAGAGTGGGATATATATATATATATATATATATATATATATATATATATATATATATATATATATATATATATATATATATATATATATATATATATATATATATATATATAAATTTTACTAGCTGCTTACGCATGAAGAGACAACGAGAGAGAGATAACGAGAGTGGGAGATGGAGAGAGAGTGGTCCTGGGGAGAGAGGGGCTGGGGAGTGTGTGTGTGTGTGGAGGTAGGTGTGTGTGGGTATGATGAAAGAGAGAGAAAGCTACTCTATTCTGCACCATGCATGGCGGCTACACAGAGAGCGAGAGAGAGTCTGAGAGAGCATGAGTCATGGAGAGAGAGTGAGTGTGTGTGTGTGTATAGAGGTAGTGTGTGTGTGTAAAGTACGAGAGAGAGAGAGAGAGAGAGAGAGAGAGAGAGAGAGAGAGAGAGAGAGAGAGAGAGAGAGATTATTATATGCTGAGCCGGCTGCAGCTACATAGGGGGGGAGAGAGAGAGAGAGGGTGAGTGTATGTGTGTGTTTGTTTGTTTGTTTGTGTGTGTGTATAGGTAACAAGATAGAGAGAAAGAGATATTATGCTGAGCCCATTGGGATGTTGCCAAAACAGGAAAGGAGGGCGAGGGAGAGTCAATGGGATGAAGAGAGAGAGAGAGAGAGAGAGAGAGAGAGAGAGAGAGAGAGAGAGAGAGAGAGAGAGAGAGAGAGTTTTGTTATGCTAAGAACAGAGAGGGAGAAAATGGGGGGAGGCTGAACGAGAGAGAGAGAGAGAGAGAGAGAGAGAGAGAGAGAGAGAGAGAGAGAGAGAGAGAGAGAGAGAGAGAGAGAGAGAGAGAGAGAGAGAGAGAGAGAGAGAGAGAGAGAGAGATGGATTTTATGTGCCCACTAGGCTGATTACACAGAGAGTGAGAGAAAGGGAGTGAGAGAAGAGAGAGAGAGAGAGAGAGAGAGAGAGAGAGAGAGAGAGAGAGAGAGAGAGAGAGAGAGAGAGAGAGAGAGAGAGAGAGAGAGAGAGAGTATCTTGAATAATGGATGAGAGGGAGAGAGAGAAGTCCCATGCATGGAGGCCCCTTGTGGGTTGACAAGAGAGAGGGAGAGAGAGGGCTTCCGGCTACATGTGATAATGAAGGAGGGAGAGGGGAATAATGGGGGGGGGGGGGGGGGGTGCCAAGGGAGGGGCAACCCACTGTGGGCGTATGCATGGGAGGGAAGAGAGTGGTGGAGCAGCAGACGCAAAAAAAAGAACGTTTTGTTATTTTTTTATATTACCAAGCTCCCCTTTTGGGTTTGGTTCCCGCGGCCGCGGCTTGTGAAAATCGGCCATCAACAGCTGCAAGAGCTTCAAACTTCTCAGCGAATTTTACAATCCTTAACATTTGGGAACACATTGCCAAGTAGTAGAACATGTCTTCTAGGCCTAACCATATTCTGAGTTGAAGTAGTCTGAGGTTGGCAAACCAATCTCTTGGACTATTGTCAATGTAGATAAAGAATTGATGGAAGGGTTCTTGGTGACGGGTAAAGTGACTACATTGAACACTCTTCCAACAAGTTGTGCTTCTTAGTATGCCGAAGACTTTGGTCTCAATTTCTAAGTAAAAGAGTTCCCGTTCATCCCTTTATAACCGTGTCACCATATTGTTGAGCTCTATGGCCAAAACCTCATTCCCCTGGCTAAAGAATTTAAACGTCACTCTGAAATCCATTTGTTACTACAAAACAAACATTCAAAGAAATTACAACGCCGTTGTTTGAACACTTCAACCACTTTACCATAACTCAAATCAAACACTTTCACCCAAGAAAAGTCAAACAAGTACCACCAATGTCACTTATAGATACATCATGGATACAATATCTTTTCTCAAACATCATGCATGAATGCGTGCACGATGCATAGCTAACCCGACTAGTATCAGGATTTAGGCTATCCCCATAACCTTAAGCATTGGCTCTGATACCAGGTGAGAGATACCCCTTCCCGAGGGTCTATGCACAAAATATACAATCTACACTTTTATACAATTTTTGATATACATCAGAGTTGCATAAGCATTTGCATAGGGGAGGAGTTCTCAATGCCCAACCAAGCATGGAGTTTAGGCCATGAGCCGGGCATCCAGAGGTACCTAGCGACTAGTGCTACCCCTGAATGGGTGTTATGAATGAAAGCGTACTCAAGAAAAAAAAAGAACATTGTGGAGGATGAATATATATGTACACCGTGTTGCGAGAAGAGAGAGAGAGAGAGAGAGAGAGAGAGAGAGATAGAGAGAGAATATAGTGGAGGGTGAAATAGAGTGGACATGGACGTGAGAAAAATGACAATAGAGAATCTTTAAATGCCCCACTCAAATGAAACAAAAAACTGTGTACTAATACAATGACAAAATCTGGGTATACCATAACATCAAAAAGTTTATGAAAAATAACTAGCAGACCATCGGACCTTGTGTAGGAATCGATTGGTCCACACATCCATATCCGCTCTACTATGGACAGAGTGAATTTCACTTGGCCGGGACCGAGCCAAAACACCTCCAACCTACCTGAGCTAAACATAAGCTTAGGCCAGTTCGCCTCCCTCCATGAACCCGAGCTCTTAAAGGATCCCAAGTACCGAAGGGTGGTAGGGTATCAACACCACCCATACTCGTTTAGGCGCCACGCCTCTTCGATGTCCAACACCGGGTGTTTAGGCAAAGCCAAGGCAAAATCCCCGATGCGTTAGTAGTGTAGGTCATTCAACCCTCAACGCACTAATTGTGTAGATGAGCCTAACATAAAAAAGAAGATCTAGGAAACACCCTAGATCTAGGAAAGCCCTAGGTCAACGACCCTTTAGTCTAAGGCTAAGCGATGTAGGTGATCCTATTCTTGTAGCGACACTTCCATGAGAAACATAACACGTGAGTCCAATCACAATAGCATTTTCCATATGTGCAAACAATCTTTTCCAAGTAGTTAGACTGTACAACGTCTCTACCCTTACACGTCTACCATCAACCATCTAGATCACTTCATGATCCATTCCCAAAACCATAAACCATAATCCAATCACCTCACACGGACGGACACTCCAGCCAACTTGGGTGAGGCACGACCAATCCTGCATAGCCACTTTAGAACATAACATGGCTGCAAAAATTTTGGCAACATAACCATATCCAGAAAAAAAAAACCATGAGCCACACCGGCTTACACCATAGATTATCAACCATAATCCATGAGGGAATCTCAACCCTTAACCATGAATCATAATCACACTGAACCAACTCCCACACTTGGAGTTGACATATTCCCAGCCATATAACACCATAAAATTTTTGCAAGGTTGTCCTGCACTTTCTGTAAGATTCCCAATTTTTGGGTCTATTTTAAAAATAAGAAAAATAGCTTTCGATCTCTATTTTGCCAAATTTTGACTCGAGATGCTTGATTGACAGTATTGGAAGGTTCTAAAGTAAACAACAAGGTCGTTTCCATGTTGCAGTAGGTTAGACAGACGTTTGGTTCAGTTTGCTATTTTTAGCTTTTTATGTTTTTTATGCTTTTAGGTGTTTTTTTTTTGCAAAAATCAAAGTCAGATCCTTGATCTACGTGTTCCAGGGAAGCTATGGTCTAATTTTGTAAAAGTCTACTTTTTGAGTGCTTTTCACACTATTTTTAGCTTTTCATGATTTTTAGTGCTTTTTAGTGAAAAGCGAGCCCGCTTTCTTATTCCAATGGGGACGAGGGGAACCCATGGTTCAATTTTAGAAAGTTTTGCTTTTTATGATATTTTTAGCTTTTCATGATTTTCGGTGTTTTTGAAAAGCAATGTGCTTTTTATGATGACCTAAACATAAAAATATTAATTTTAGTCTCCGTCAGATTTAAAAATGATCACCCAGAGCAAAGATGGAACCAAATGAGATTTTTACGGAAATGATTTTTATGAAAAGCGGTATTGTAAATATGTCAGGGCAATACAAAAAAGTCATAATTATGTCAGAACATTACGGTGTGGCATAGTCTAGCTACGATTTCCATTAGTTGGCCAGATACTGTTCAATTGGCCAATTCTGCTGTAAAAATTGAATGGTAAGTGGAAAAGTTGACCACCAAAAACAAAGGCTTGTTTTTAGGAAAGTTTCAAAAAGCAGGAAGCTATTCCTAGTTGTAGAACTAGCACTACCTCTTGCTTGGGGCACACTCCGGGCAATTGGAGAACCTATAAATTGGCATAGAGTGCTCACTTTTCAGTGCCGTCTGTTGCGTCTACTTGCAAGGCTATTATAAGTATCTATTATATAAGCTCTTCATCACCATCTCCATAAGCTCTTCTCTCTCAGGAAGAAGAAGAAGAAGAAGAAGGTCTCTCTACTTCCTTATTATCTTCTCTCTCGTCTCACGGTCTATGCACTCTTCGGAAGCTTTCGTGGTGGATACCTCTACGTAGCTCTCATGACCGCTATCTTGTGGAAAAGCAAGAAGCCTTTCGAATCCCCTATCAATTCTAAAGCATGGTGAGAAGCTCTAAACTCCATCACCATCATCTCTCTCTCTCTCTCTCTCTCTCTCTCTCTCTCTCTCTCTCTCTCTCTCTCTCTCTCTCTCTCTCTCTCTATGTCTCGTTTTTCTGAGTAGTCACCCTCTCGGTGATTATTTTTTTGCATACGAGTGCATGTATGGATTAACCGAGTACGTATGAAGTTGTCCCATGATTATTTCATCATGTTTAACATGCTGATTTATGCACATGATGTGCTTATGATCACATGCATGCATAAAAAGCGCTTTTTTGTTTCACATCATAGAGACGGTAGGAACACTGTTTCGTCCATAAATCACAAACTATTATGAATCAGCCCGAATCATTTATATCAGAGATAAAACACATTGTTTAGAATATTTTCTCTCTTAGGTGTCATGTGAAAAACACGCACGAGCTAAGAGATATGGTCAAAAAACAGCTTGCTTCCCATTGCACAACCAATTTTTTTGACTCTAGGCTCCTTGGAGAACCACTATATAGATTCACTGGATAGGCAAACCCACTTAACCAATTGAAAAGATTGATGAAACCTGATGATAAATGAATTTAGGTCTCCGTTATCACCTGGGGAATGCGAGTTACTAATTGCTCTAGAACCGGTTTTACCTACATGTGAGGGCTTCTACCAAGGGGGGTACCATATGACATTGTGACTTAACCAAGATGTTTTTATATGTTCTATGGTTTGGTTTGATGAGTTGATTTCAAGTACTAGATGGCCATAAACGTATGTGAGAGTATATGGTTAGATATCCCAAACTGTATAGACATATATGATTAAAGTGGCTTTCTTTTGAGGTTACCGTTTGTTGCGTGAGTACCATATGGGTAAAGTGATGTGATAGAGTGATAGTATATATTATGGAGCTGAGCTTGATGCATTGGTTTGAGGTCAAATACTTTCATTTGTATGTTTTGCATACTCCCAAAATTACCAAAAAAATGTTTTTTTTTCATATGTGTGATGGTTTATGGTTGACCTAAAGGTCAGAGCTGTTTTGCATCATGCTTATGGTGATGGAATGTTATCTTATGGTATAGGGGAACTCATGGATTGATGTGGATGCCTCATATGCATGGTTATGACTGCTTTCCACCTTTCTAGGTCAAATCTAGCTCTATGTGCTAGAGAGGTGAAGTGCAGATGTGATGCATCAACTTTGCATGGTTGGATGTTTCGATTTTAATATTATGATTAGTTTCTAGTTGAAATCATGTCTTAAGGATCATATGTGTGTGGATAGAAAATTCATATGCAACTCACAAGTTATCTTTAATGAGCCAAGGATGCATAAACAGTCTCCCAAAGAGGTTGAGTATCACAAGGTCAGATTCAATGATGTAACCTCAAATGATATCACACAAAGAGCTCAATCTACTAGCAATATCCCTACTACTAGTAGTTCTCTAGAAAGAAAGTTGAGTCTAGTAGTCAGGCACTGAGGAGTTCTACGCAAGTCTCTTGTGCCCTTTAGCATTTTCAGCCAAGGTTAGACTATTTGTTGGTCACATTAATAAAATTATGGACTCAATTTTGGGCCTTGTAAGAAATTCCATGTCATCATAGCAAGAGATAATCAAAAGTAATATTTATTCATTTTTTATCAAAAGAAAAAATTTATAAAAAAGGCTTAAATTTTATATCAAAATTTAAATTTTAAATTTTAAATTTTAGTGTAATTTACTAAATACAAAACAACAAATACTTTGAAATTAGTGTGGCATATCTCAGAAGATGGTTTTTGTAAAGAGTAGTGGGTGAAGAGGAGTTATGACCAAAAAATATGGAAGGATAGGTGTGAACATTTTTCTTCCTTGTATGTTAAAATTTTTCCGTAATGTTTGAGATTAGAATAAGGAGAAAAATAGAGCTATTGCAATGTGGAGCACCATAGAAAATAATCATGCAGCATTATCCATGGGTACCAAAGAGCGCAATAATGTGATAAGCAAAAATTATTTCTTGCTCTTTGTCATTGTTTCTTTCTATATTTTCATATTGTTCTCTCTCTCTCTCTCTCTCTCTCTCGTTCTTCGTCTCTCTCACCCCTATCTCTTTGTTGTTTGTTGAGTTCTTGGGGTGACACATACTGGCAACATGGAGCGAGGCTTGCCCAACTGCGGTACTTCAATGGCAGGAGGAGGGTCTCACAATCAAGTTCTTGGATCTTTATGAGATGGGGTATGGACTTCATGGGTCCCTTCAACAAGGTCACTCATAGGAAGAACAAGTACATAGTGATGGATACATGTTATATGATCAAATGGGTGGAACAAAGGCATTACTTACTAACATAGTGAGTCGGTCCGGGGTGGGCAACAAGAGAGGTGACCTCTAAACACCCCTCAAGGCTCCCGTGCTTCTCAATTGTGACTAGGGCAAGCACAAGCAAGAAACAATAACAACAAACCCACATTCAAACAAGTGAAGGGGCACCACCTAGTTATGGGATGCAAACTAGGATGCAAGAGAGATTTTGTCACAAATAAGAAGAGGTGCAACAAAAACACACACAAGCAATCTCACACCAAGATCAACATCAAAAGGAGCAAGAGAGAGCTAGAGAAAAGGTAAGAGAGGGAGAAATAGAACTTGCATAATACCTTGTTTATAACTTGTAAATGGAGATGGTTCTCTACAACACTACCATAAAGCTTGTACTACAAAAACTAACCCAATGTGTGGTGAATGCTAAACATTGTCAACACACATGCACACTGTCTTAGGGTGTGGGAGCCCTCTCACCACAATACCCTCTTACAATGGACACAAATTTGTCAATGAAAACACACTAAGAACTTTTTCAAACAACCTCAAATGATATAACTTAAAAGACACAAGTCACCTTGCATTTTCCAAAGAGCTTTACACAAGTGGAAGGACGATGATCCCGAAGCCAAGCACACCTTTGAAGCACCAAAACCTCAATTGTTGATAGTGAGAGAGCACGTACAATAGTTGTTTGAAATAGGTCACTCACACTCTCTCACTTTGCAATGTGTAGCATCAAAGTTTCTCTCACACCAAGCGTGAATCTCACAAGGTGATGACTACACCCAAGTCTCTCCTCACACCTATAGTGTTAGGGTGCTATATGAGAGCTTGGGGATGATTTATAAGAAGGAGAGGAACATATTTATAGGTTGGAGACCCCTTATTAATGTTATTGATAACTTTATTTACACACTAATGAAATCACAATTTAGTATTTCTTTTGAATATCAAAACATTGTGGACCTTCTTTGTCTGATTAAGTCATGGATTGGGCTCATAAGAGAGCATTATTGATGGTAGATAAGGTGAAAGTAGAGTTTTAAGGAAGGAAGGAGAGAGAGAGAGAGAGAGAGAGAGAGAGAGAGAGAGAGAGATTTTACTATGCACAAGTCTTGAGGTGAGGTGCCTTTTATGGTTAGGTCAATGGCTATTTTGTATTAGTAGGTTAATGATTAGTGTTAGCAATCAATATAACGTTAATGATATATTGCAATGGGGTGGATGGTTGAAGGAATATGGGTGAATGAAGTGAGGGAATCCTTGTGATTGTGAAGCTTTGAAGAAGTCTTGAACTTACTTGTGTAGGTTCTTAAAAATGACTATCGATTCTATTCTTCTTCTTCTCTTCTTATGTCGCTGCCTCCACAAAGGTTGAGCACCATGATGAAGGTGACGATGTTGGTTGATGAGAACCCTCAATTTGTAGAGATTAAGCATGGATTTACATGCTGAATTTTATGTATATAGAGAAGAGGTAGAAGGAATTGTAATCTAGATGTAATAGAGAAAGGCATAGAGATGGTGTATGTACATGTAGAGTTCATATGAGAGCTATGGAATTGAAAGGGGAGGTTAATTATGTGAAGAGGGTGAGAGAAACCATGAAACGTGCAGGTTTGAGTGATGGATGGAGAGAAATAAGTGTGTGTGTGTGTGGGGGGGGGGGAGTGAATGGAGGGGAGAGAAGACTAGGAGGACTTGTGAGAAAAAGTGGGCAGATTGGGGTCCAACAAAAAAATCGATATCTCACCAGTGACAGCTCCAAAACTTATGAAAACAATTGAGGTGATCACTCATCTTGTGGGCTACATTACTTCTTCAAATTTTGAGTGGAGATAGGTGCCAAAAATCTCACCAAAAAGCCTATTTTTTATGCCTGCAAAAGTCTTCTAGTGGCTCCCCTTTTGTTGAATTTGCATAATTCTCCAAAAGTGAGCCCCTCTTTGCATGAGATCATGACCTAATAGATTCTTGAGGATTTGAAATATGCATGGATAAGGCCCCTACTCACAAATATGATATATGGATATGATGGGAAAAAAATAGGTTAGGATATAAACAATTTATGGAATCTGGAATAGTGTCAATTGTATATAGATATAAAATGAAAAAGAGAAATATATGAAACTATAGGAAATCGAATAAGGGGGCCCTCATTTGTTTTTATTGGTTTAGGACTATTTAAGAATGCATGTAGGAAAATGGTAATTTAGTAAAAGGGAATGACTGGGTGAAAGGTATTTTTGTGATTTTTTCTCGGAGTAGGTTCACACTAAGATTTGGAGAGGCTTGCATACAAATATTTATTTATATAATAAAGAGTATGCACGTTGGTAAGACAAAATGTGGTAATGTGAGTATAACATACTTAGGCAAATAACACACATCTAGGTAGAAATATTTAAGTGAATACCAAAATAATTATAATAGAAAATCCCTATATACAATGAATATTTACACACAAATGGGCCATAGTATTTTTTTATTTTTTTAAATATTTTTTGTTGGCTCAACTAGCTCAATGACTAGCTAGTTGAGAGTTTTAAGAAGATATGGGAAAAGTGTCCTAACTCACATACGCCTGTGTACAATGAAAGGGTGAGGATAGCCACATTGTTTGAGTGATTTTGATAGGGTGAGGTATCTCACTATGGCAATTCCGGATAACCAAAAAATGTCTATCAATAGAAAAGTTCACCACATGGTTCTTATATGAAAATACATATATGCTTGTTCAATTCAGATACTTTAATGTCAAGGAAGTCATTTCATCAATCACATTTTTCAAACTCTATCTAAAATCCTCTCAATCAAGCATAAAAAATCAGCACCATATTATTTGAGATGCAACAAGAAAACTGAAAGTAGCAATAAGATCATCAAGACCATTGTAACTAAGATACTTCAAAAGGAGCCTCGCATATGGGATGTAGAACTTTAGATAGAAATTTGGTCTTACAATATAGGTTACAATATTACAACTTTTATGAAACCATTCAAAATGGTGTACGGTAGTGAAGGAGTAGTGCCTATGGAGTTTTTTGTTCCTAGTCTTCTTAGAATGTCTACAAAACATGATATGGACTACAACCCAAATTGAAGAACAGATTGGATGATCTACAATAGTTGGATGAGACCGGACAAAGAGAAATGTTAGAATAGAGAGTGGTACAACCACAAAGAAAATATTCGTGTTATCATATATGTGGTAGTGATATGTGTGAACACACTTAGGACAACCAGGGCATGTTTTCACTCATTATGAGGTTTTTTCCCCATGCATTGCAAACTTTTCCATCATTCTAGGACCAACTTATCTTTCTATTTGTGCACTAAGAAACAAACTCTCTCTTGTGTGCCTTGAGATTATCATGCATTAGTATTATTTCATTTTTCCTCTTTTGGAGCAATTTTTGCATGTGGTGCAGTCACTCATCATGGTTTATAGTAACACAGATGCTTTCAAGGTGTTTATTGCTAAGGAAAGTTTGTATGGGCCTGACTACCCAATGTGGGATTTACACATGTTTTTTTCTCAAAGTGCATCTGGAATGTTGTGCAAGGAAAAGAATAGAGGCTAATGATCTCTTGATAAATAAATATGCTAAGTTGGAGGAAAAAGAGATCAAGAAGAAATAGACTAGATCTACTATTGGTGTAGCTACTATAGAATCTTTTTAAAATGAAGATAGTGCTATTGATGTACATGTAGCGTGGACATTTAGTGAAAAAAGTGTACTTATAATCCTTTTTCCATTATGGATGTATGCCAATTGATGTAGAGTCACATATTTGATACTTTGATAGTGACTCTACAAAGCAGAATACTTTACATCGTGACTTGTTTGCATGTCTTGAGGTTGTCCTTCATGGGAATATGATCACTTGTGCCAACAAGCCCTCTTATTCAGTCAAGGGAGGGAGTTGGAAATATTGTGCCAACTAATGCAAATGGGAGTTCTTTCACACTTGCTAATGCACTTTATGTACCAAGGATAAAAAGGAACCTTTTGTTTGTATCTACAATTGCACAAATTCGCGTTGTTGTCAAAATTGTGAATGACAGATCTATAGTTTATAATCTTATTTTTGGTGATGGAATTGTTGCATCTGGTATTTTGTGTCATGGGTTGTATGACAATTGTGAGTAAATTTTTTAACATGCAGTTGTTAATTCAATGGCTATTTTAGATACTAAACTTTGGCATGGAGGTTTTGGGAATCTGAATATTTGTAGCTTGCTGTATCTGTAGATATTTGATATGTTTGGTTCTTCTTTGCTTCCTCTTGAAGCACTTATAAGAATGTTTGTGAACGATATATTTTGGGTAAGATGAAATGTTAAAGGTTTAAAAGAATGGCTCAATAAGGGCTACATGCAAGTTGCAACTCATGCATAGCGATGTTTGTGGGCCTATGCAAACTCCATCTTTGGGTAACTACTTGTACTTCATGACTTCCATTGATGATTATTCTAGCCATGCATGGGTGTATCTTCTCAAAGCTAAGTTTGAAGTGACCATGTGTTTCAAAAAATTTATGGCTATGGATATTTTTTTTATAAAATGTATGATGGGCACCCTCCGATAAAATCTAGGGGGGTAGTATATTGTAGAAGGTAGACATTGTAGATCTTAATACACATTAGGATAAGTGGGTATGTGAAAAGGAAACACATATTCTAGATTCTATACAAGGATTTTTTCTCTTGAATCATGGATGTAATTGATGTAATTGAATCTCTAAAATATGATGTGAATGTATTATGCCACATTTGTTGGGTGTTTCTTTGTGTTATGAGAGTCTATAAAAGCGTTTGTGATGCAGAATGAGACAGAGATGTTGTGTATTGTTTTTCTTGAGTTTAGTAAATCAATAATCAATATCTGTGTGTATTTGATAGCTAAAGGGTAGCTGCAATATTCTCTGTGTTAATGTATCTAGCACTTGTGGCAATATACATATATGTCTCATGAGTTTAATGTATTTATAGCTGGTCGTGGGATAAAACACTAAAGTATAGTGCCATATACACCGCAAAAAAATGTTTTGGCTGAAAGAAGAAATAGGTTTCATACTAAGATGGAATGATGTATAGTCTAAACTAAGAGTCAAGCTTTACCACATTCATTTTGGCTTGAGGATATCATGTGTGCTACTTATGTATATAGCAGTTGTCTTACCAGATTGTACTTTATGAATCCTTATAAATTATGTCATGATAAGAAGAATCATCTATTGCCTACATGCATGTTTTCAGTGGTTTGACTTATCCTTTAGTACCACAAATGAAACACAAATAATTGGGTGAAATCATGTTAACCTGTCAGACTTTTTCATGTCCCGGACGATGCTAACTAGCACAATTTTGACATAATATTCTAGCTAATATAATAAAATGAGCTACATCTCCAAGATATGTGATGTATGATATATCGATAGAAAACTCTTGAAACAAGGAATCCAAATGTACAACCTCATACAAATTTTGATGTTATTTGTAAGAATCTTACTAGACACCCAGCTTTTTCAAGATGTGCTAACTTGAAAATGCTAACTAGCACAAAAAGCGCGACAAGTTAACATGCTTTCACCCAATTGAACGATAAGGGTGTCAAATAAATTTTTGTTAGCTATAGTCATGAAAGAAAAGGTTACAAGTTATAAAATGGTTCTTGGTTTCTAGAGATGTTGTATTTGTGCAAGATTATGTTGGGTGTCAAGACCTTTAATGTTGGGTTAAACCCATGTTAAATACTCCTATGGTAGACAAATATACACACCACTCCTTTTGTAGTCCATGCATGAAGACTAAAGCACCTATTTTTAGGTACATACATGTATTATATACATGTAAAAGGTTCATCAAATATAGTGTGTGATGTTATTTCTTTAATCATAAATCTCTCTCTCTCTCTCTCTCTCTCTCTCTCTCTCTCTCTCTCTCTCATCTTTTGATCACTCTCCTCCCATAGCTTTCCATTGCTACCAATCTCCATGTCTTGGATTTCCCAACATTGGTATCACAATGTGGAGATCCTTGTTGATGGCATATCAAAACCCTACCTCAGAGCACGGTTGTAAGTGGTGGTTGGTGAGTGGCTCTACACACATGGAATTTTAAAATGTTGCTACTTTGATGAAGGTTGTAGAAGATCCCAGGTTGGTGGCTTGTTGGTAAAGAAGGAACACATTATCATCATTCTCTCCTAGGTGGTTGTTTCTAGCACATTGTTTTAAACATAGTCCAACAAAGGTGCGTTTTTGGCCATTTGGTAGGAAATTCTCATGGAATATCAAAACACTCTTATTCTCCCATATGAGCCAAAACCTACTTATTGTATCTTTTCCAATCTTTTCAAAATGTTGCTACAATGGGGGGGTGAGGTATGGTGCAATTCTTGCTACCCATGACTCATGGATAAGAAAATTGTTTTGGACCAAGAAGAAGGCCCACTCTTCTACAGGGATGTGTATGCCATATCTATCAAATTAGAAACTTTTGTTGTCAACTAAATACGGTTGCCAAAGAGGGAAATGATAGGTTTCCAAATATAAATTTGCATGTTATATGTTTCAACACATTGGATATTCAAGATTGGATGGATTACAATACACTTAAACTTGTTGAAGTCACAAGAACAAATATTGTTTTTTTTTTCTCTATGACATAGTTTTATTTTGTGTGTTGTCAGTTATTGTCATGTCCCACTTGTATGGGTATATAAACTGCCACAATGATAAGTGGTAAGACCTACCTGAATTTATTTGGTTGAAATCTTATTGTGATTACTCTGACTATTGTCCAAGGGAAGCATACACACCTTGATGTTGGGAGGGGGTTCTAATGCTTCATGTGGCTGTGAACTCTTCCATGGTTTGCAGCAAGACTATGTTAATGGTTTAGGCTCAAGCGGGGCTTGTTGGGTTTCAATCCCTTTAATGTTTTCTCTACTAACCCATGGGAAATGCTCCTTTGGTAGAGGGATATACACACCACTCCTTTCGTAGTCCATGCATTTGTTAAGGCGGTTACGCGGCTAGCGGAAGCTAAATAGCGAGAACTCAACCAACAACAGAATTTGTCAGACGAGGACGAAGCTTGACCCGCAGGCGCATGGAAACAACTAGGTGGGTGTCAAATCACCTACTCGACCTTCTAATGACAATCACTACTAAGGAAATCAAATCTAAGTTCTAAAATACGCAAGTGACTGAAATCCGTACTACGAACGAATGCTATACGAAACAGGATCTAGAATCATTGAATCGATCTCAAACTCAAGGGGAAGTCTATACACTAGGTAAGAACAACACCCTAAAGACTTGAACTGCAAAATCAACCTATAACCACTCCGTGCGGTAAACGCGTATGAAGACAGGCCGAAAAATACAGGTGACCGAAACTTGACCCCGATGGTACTAATGTGTAGCTCTACTCGTTGTGGTTCTATAGATATGCTGCACGCTCTATTCCGACACACGAGTTGGAAGAAAACTCACACCGAAGCTCATAGGAACTTACCACACGTAGAAGCCGATAGCACGCACTCTTGGTATCTGTGCGTAGCTCTCACCGTTGCTAACACAATGGCGGTGTCGCTTCTCCAATGGAGGCCCCGTAGCTCGCGTAGCAAGAAGATAAGACTCTCTCTCTCTCTCTCTCTCTCTCTCTCTCTCTCTCTCTCAGACACAGTCACGACGCTCAAAAACTCACTTTGATTAATTGAATCTCCTTTAGGTTACAAAACTTTGGCTTATATACCTCAGCCTTGGAGGTGAGAACATCTCTAATTATTTACATCAACAGGTGAAATTACTTCGGGATTACAAGCTGGAAACTCAATTGAGTCCCGTTACTTAATGAATGGCTCAAATCAAAATTAATGTCGGAAAGACATTTATTACAATCAATGGTTACAAAATGATGGGTGTGAGCAAAAATGTGGGTGTGATCCTCTGCTGGCTCAACACTTCCTCTGCTGGCTCAACACTCCCCCCCTCCGCGTTCATGTCGTCCCTGACATGACTTTTAGGCTTGGTCAATAGAGTCCTGTCGTCTTGAGCATCTGCAAATGTGATTCGTAGCGTAGGTTGCCGATGGTCAAGGTTGGGCCGAATATTTTGCTTTCGTGAGTGAAAAAGCCGGTGTAGAAAGCTTCTTTGAATGTTTGCATGTGGAAGCTAGGCAAAAACATAATTCTTTGGTATAAGAGATGTAACACCTTTGGTGATAGCTGCAATGAAAGATCATACATCATATCCGTCACTGTGTCGGCCGTCGATAGTAGACTCGAGGTCGTGGCTTTATCTGGCGCGAACACTTCAATGCATGCTAAGAGAGTCCTGCAGATTTTCTTTAGCATCTGACACGAAAGGTCAGGAGAGCCAGTAAAGAGTTTGATGGTGCCCGTTAGGGTTTTCACCATGTAGGCTTTACCTATTCTCTCTCCTGCCTTTGGTCCTGGCATCCTTGGGTAATTAAGCCAATTTGGCTTCTTTTCTGCAATCCTGCCACTTGGCACCGGGCAGAAGGTTGCATCCTCCCGAATCTCCTTTGGAGCCTCTACCAAGTAGATGAGGTAGGCTGGGTATTTGTTCAGCCAACCTTTCCTCCATCTAGGTTGAGAATCTACAATCTTCTTTGATTGTTCATCTTTTGTGATGTCGCCTTCGTAAAGAGCGACATACTGCTCCTCCTCTATTCTCTTTTTCGTCTTTATCACTTCAAATTTCATCAGAGGGAAAGGCAGGCTGGGTTGCATCCACTCTTCATGGAGCACTTTTGTGTCTAAACCTTGAAGTCTAATGGAGATGAGGAGTCTCCTTTCCCATTCCATTTCCGCCTTGGCACTTTCCTCTGTTGACTTTTCTATTTGGTCCTGGAGCCTTTGTTCTTCTTCTTCAGAGATTCCTGAAGTTGAGGCCACTTCTTGAACTGGGGCTGGATCTTCAATTGTGGTTGCCTCTCCAGTTTCTGGTAGCTCTATGGCTGCTCCCCCTGCTTCTTCTTGTGGTGTCTCTGTTTCTCTTCTTTGTTGCTCTTGGAGGTCTTGGAGCTATTTGCGGAGGGCCTCATTTTCTGTCCTTAGTGTTTGGTTTTCTATTGTGAGCCTCTCCTCTGCAGCCAATGATCCCTCCGCCATGTGCAATCTTTGCACTTGCTCTAACCTTAGCTCTCTTTGCAAACTTCTGACCTGATCTTCCAGAGCTGGTACGAGGGCTCCCTCTTGTTTTGTTCCTGCTCTGCTAGCTCTAGGGGTGGTCCTGAGTCTCGTGATTGTCCTTTCTTGAAGTTCGACTCTTTCCCTTAGCTCAATGAGCTCATCCTTGGCTGCCTCCAGCTCATCTTCTATTCGCTCCTTTGCTTCCTGTGAACTTGTTACCTCTCTTGAAGCTTCGGCTAGTTGGAGTATCAAGCCGTCTCTCTCGTTTTCTGCGTCGTAGAGTGATGCTTTATGACTTTTAGATTCAGTCATAGCATTCTCTAACTTCTTCTGCAACTCTGCTTCCTTTTGTTTTGCTGTCTCAATTGCTACTTCCTTTGCTCTGGATCTTTCTTTAATCTTGCTGAGCAGTTCATGCACCATGTGCATGTCTTTTTCATCTTCATCTGTCAACTTGACAGCTCTTTCTGCCACCACCTCCAATGGCTTCGGCTCTTCTAGTATGTTCTGTTCGTCCATTTTCTCTTCACTCTCCATTGTACCCTTTGTCTTTTCCTTCGTCCCTTCCCGATCATCTTGTTTTCGTAGGGATATCCCATAAACTGCCTCCAGGGCCTCTTCTTCACTGTATCCGATCGCTACCAGATCCTCATAATCATCTTTCTTTTGCTGAACTGGATCTATCTCCTTTTCCTTGGTCCCGGTCTCCGGCTTTTCCATAACTTCTGTTTCTATTTCTATTGTGGTCTCCTCCACAATAATTTCCGTCTTCTTCGGGCTTGGTACATCAGTAAAGGAGGGCTGATTGTCCTCAGTCATCTTGGCTTTCCCTTTGTTTGCTTGCCCGTCTTTCTCTCGAAGTTCAGTAGACTCATCTACTTCCTTCTTCTCCTTGTCGTCCTTTTTCAGCTCACCTTTTAAAAGCTGTACTTCCTCTTCAGTATAAGGCTCGACAGGTTGCTGCTCCAGTATGGCCTCCGACTCCTCATAATCTCTAATATATTGATCATATTGATCAACATGTGGCCTGGTTGAGCTGGTTCCGACTTTAGTGGGGTCTGGCACCCACATTTCTTCAAAGTCCCCCTTTAGAGCTCTTTCCGCTCTAAACTGCTCCACCAGCCTTTCCATTCTTGCGGCTTTTTGACTTTTGGTTTGCTTGGGATCAGCCTTCTTCTTCGCTTTCTTCTTGAGCGGCTCGTCCACAGCCTCTTCAGGTTTTGAAACTATTTCTAGTTTTCGGCGTGCTCTTGTGGACGCCCTCTTGGATACTTCTTGCTGTTCTTTCTCTTCATCGGCTTCTCTAAGCCACTCATTCTGGGAGGGAACCCGTGGCCCTTGATCCCTCGCTCCAATAGCTTCATAAGCTATTCTTGTTAGGATTTCTCCTCCTCCTATGTACTTTGGCTTCTGGTTGTGCATGGAGATTACTTGCTCGTGGATGTATTGAGCATAATTCACCTCTTTTGGCATGTTGCTCTTCAGTGCCCATGTGATGGTTGTCGCAATGGCATGGGGTGGTGTAGTATACTTCTGCGGTCTTTTACTGCACACATGGAGAAACTGGTTGTATAATCGGCAAAGGGTTGCCGCTCCTTGATATGCCATATCTCCGTAGGTTGTATTTTGTTTCTTTGATCCATAGACCTCTATGGCCTCCCTTCTTTCTCTGACAGAACTCCCTTTGTTGTGCAGCTTCAATGCATCTGCAATGAGCTGTGGAGTGATCTGTACTTCAACTGTTTCTCCATCCATGGCTATCAACGTGGCTTTCCCATCCTTCTGAATGGATGTTGCCAACTCATACACTGTTCTTGTGTCTACACCTGATGGTCTCGAGGTGAAGAACCTGTGTAAGTCAGCCTTTTCCAGGTATCTGCTGATGTTCTCTGATCTGCTATAATCCACTAATTCTCGTGGGATCATAGGTACATCGACCGATTGCCCTTGAGGATCTCTGAAAGTCCCCTGGTAGATCTTTATTCCCTCTTTTTCTAGTACTGCTTCCTCCACCCAAGTCTTGGTTGGCTTGAGGGTTTCTGTTGGAATATCAAAAGGTTCTGCTTTTGCAAGAGCATCCTTGATGGTTGGTCTTTTTCTCTTAGTTGCCGATGACTTAGCGGAATCCATGGATCCTGTAACTCCAATTACAGAAGTTAGCGTCTTTTTAGTACTGAAAGCCGAAATGAAGCTTTTAACTATTCAAATGACTTGAAAATTGAAACATGAGCTATTCAGGGCCTAAGGATGCAATGTAGGTGAAAAAATATGCAAACTGGGCTCAAAAACATGCTTGAGACATCATACGCGTATGATGTCTTTTGTGTCAAAATGACTTCATATTGGTTGTGCTTGTAGCTGATAGTGTATACATGAGTATCATATGCTTGGATTTGATTTTGGATCCCATTTGGTCAAGTTTTGGCCAGTTCAGTCCAGTTCAGGCTCTTGGCAAAATTTTGAAAGGGAAATGGATTTTATGATCCAAATTGGATAAAACTTGGTGGTTCACCTTCAAATGGCATGTAGATCACTTCTGTTTGGTGGTTGAAGCCCTGAGGTGCCAAAATCACATAGTGAGACATCATACGCGTATGATGTCTTTTAGTGCATTTTTGGACCAATTTTCTCTATAAGCTTGGTTTTGGCTTTAGATAGGCTTATTCAGTGGATTTATCAAGTTTGGATAGAATTTGGACTAAAAATGGCTCTGGAGACATCATACGCGTATGATGTCTTTTTCATCAATTTTTCATGGGATTGGTTCTGTGGACTCTCCATGTGCTAGTGAAGGACTGTTTATACTCAAATCTTGGTTTGGACTTGAATATGTTGGATTTGGGACAAAAATAGGCTTTGTATGAAGGATTTTCTCTTAATTGGGCTAATGGGGTGATCCAACTGACCAAATGGTTCCAAACTTCATATGTAGCATGTATTAGATATATATAATGGATGTATGATGACAAATGAGCATTTTTTGCTCTGTAAGTGCAAATAGACATCATACGCGTATGATGTCTTTTGTGTCAAAATGGTGCTTTTTGGTTCCAGATAGCTTGTAGATGTGTTAATCAACAATCCTACAAAGTTTCAATGAGTTTGGAGTTATTTTGACAAAATTAGGACCAAAAATCAATTTTATGGCCTACTTTGCGTCTTTTTGGTTTTCCTTGAGTTTTCTAACTCCAATTCTCATGATACTTGGTTCATAGGATGTGATTAACATGTGGAATGAGGCTATGCACTCAAATGTTGAAATGGATGTGAAAATCATGCTGTGAGACATCATACGCGTATGATGTCTTTTCTTGAAATGTTGGTTTTTTTGTGCAAAGAATGCTTTGTGCTAGTGCCCTAAGCCCTGCTAACTAGTTTTCAACTTAAAAAGTCATCAGTTTAGCTAAAAAGCCCCCTTATAGGCATTTCAGTCTCCGAAGTCGTCTTTTTGCCTTGGAGTTGAATTTCTTCAACTTTTCTTCTCGAGAGTTGCATTTCCAGCTCATTGGATATGTTGTGAAGCCACCTATTTGGTTGAACTTGACTTTGGCTCCCCGTTCTCCATCTTTCTCCATTTGGTTGCCCGAAAGCGTCTTTTTCACCATCGGTAAGTGAATCAGCTTTCTTTTGGGTTTTGCTTGCAAACATAAGTCATCCATGTATATTTGAAGCTGCTTGTGAAGTTTCATGTCATTTGGTCGTCAATTTTAGCCGTTATGCCAAAATGACGCTTTGTGTGTCCGCAGCCGAATCGGTTGTTCCGACCTACTTTTGGTGATCCAAACCCGGAGATACTCCATGGTTGCATTGCCCTCGATGTTGTTAAGCTTCCTGAGAAGTTTTGTGTCGTTCCGACAACTTTTTTCTGTTTGCCTCTTGCAGGCTCTGTTGACCTAGGGTTTTTTCAGTCGTTCTTTCTCGAGCTTTGAGTGTTAGAAACTCATATCCTATACTAGGGTAACCCACCTCTAAGTTCTTGCAAGGTTTGGTTAGGCGGTTGTGCCCCTACCTAGCGTTCTTCCCCATTCCCCGTCTGCTCTTGTTTCTTGGTTTTGGTGAGTTTTCGCGACAAAAGTTAACGATAAGCATCAAAAGCTTATGGCAACGAGTCTACCTCTCATGTCTGGTGTCCTCTGAGCTCTCGTAGCAGTCGTAGAAGGCGGTAGAAGGTCGGATGCTCCTGTGTGCTCTTTGCTCTCTCCAAGAAGGTAATAGTGGAAATGAGCTTGATAGTGAAGTGAAAAATACTTAACTTCGGGCTTCCCGGATCACTTGTTACCAAATTTGACATGTGCTCCTATCTCGTCGTGAAATGCACTTTAGGATTTGAAATTTCTCAATTTGGACTCCTTTTGACCTGTTTCTGAGAAATCTGTCCACTTTGCCAAAATATTGTCATTTCGGGCTTTCCGCAACTTTTTCAGAATTGTACCCAATTTTTACCATGGGTTGCCCTTGTCATTAGGACCATCACCGTCTATTCTTTTCTTTTTTCCGATCTCATTTCACCTGCTTTTTTATTTTTCTTTTACTTTTATTAAGAAAATCATAAAAAATAAAGAAAAATAGCAAATTGAAGCCAAAAAATTCCAAACATACACGATAAATAGCTGGTAACCCTGTGTATATGAATATACACTTCTTTGTGATTTCTGGACTTGGATTACCACTTTTTTCCACTTTTTAGCTCCAAAAATACTCTTATTTAGTGATATTTACACATCTAGAGACCCAAATTCATCATTTGATCTCTTCTTGTTGCAAAACAAGGTATATAAGGGCATAAATATTATCAATATCCGCAATCAAACATAAGAAATTGTAAAATCATGTAAGACATTGCCCTTGTAATATAATTTTTGTTTTTCCCGCTTGTAGCTGCTTTGTAGCTTCTGTATACCTCCCCCCCTCCTAGTCTGAGTCCTCCCGGACGACTATGAAGTGTCTGTGGGCGAAGCCTTGTAGTTGTTTTGGTCATAAATTCCCGATGTAATTGTAGAGCGACGATACAAAATTCTTTCCAATAAAGCTGCTCTTTGTTTGATTGAAGGATTGGTGGTCGGGTTTTGGGTTGGTTTTGGCAATTTGGTAGTAGAATCAGTAGATGGATTCTTCGTTACCTTGTTGTCTTTTTTCACAATCCAAATCTGCTTCTGCTTTGCTTGTGCTTGCCACAAACTCTTTGCGACCCAAACCTGCTTTGTTCTGTGTGTTGATTTCCTCGCCTTGAAATACCTAGGAGTTTCCGTGGCTTGTACTGAAGGGAATTCCCATTTACAAATCTTTGGGATCCAAATTTGCTTGCTGTAGCTTTGTGCCGTCATGAACTTCTTTGGAATCTAGATCTGTTTCACTGTCCTTGATTGTCGGGGATCACTCTGTTGTCTGGTATCGAAGACTCTGTTTGTGTTTTCTGGCACAGCCTTTTTTGGTCTCTATACCAACGTTGACTCCGTTTTATCCCAAGGTTGAGCTGTTATATTATTGCTTGTCTTCCTTATCCAATGTTGAGAGTTCCTCGTCGACGAGCAATCCAGTTGTGTAGAAACTTTTGGTTGCCATTGCTTCTTCTTTTTCTCTGTTTGTTGTTTGCCCTTGTCCGTGGATTCTTCCTTTGGAGTTGGCTCTGCTCCTTTGGTGAACTTAACTGATTGACTTTCACCTTCGTATTTGATAAGCACTGATTTAGAACTCCAGTCAATCATTGCATTGTATTGCTTCTGCCATGGTTGTCCTAGCAATAATGGATGTTGTGTAGCTTGGTCTTCAACCACGTAAAACATATGAGGATACACATACTGGTTAATCTGTATATGTAAAACTGTGCATCCGACAGTTTTGATTGAGTTCTCAAAGTAACTTTTTAACTCTTGCTTGGCAGTTTGTAATTTCGTGTCATTTGTCAATTGTCTATACAAACTGAGTGAAAGTAGGTTAGCTTGAGCTCCTGAATCCAATAGTGCTCTGGCTTTGATTTGGTTGGTCCCTACTTTGCATTCAATGATGGGTTCTTCTTTGTCATTCCCCATTTCTGTTATACTAACTGCGTTTATTCGTATTGCTCCTTCATTGCGCTGTTTCTGACGCAGTAGTCTTCTTTTCTCCATTCTTTCCTTCGCCTCAGCTTGCGCTTCCTCTACAATCTTTTTCTTTTTTTGGACACGCAGCTTTTCTTGATGTATTTTGAGAAGCATGTCTTGTGTTAGCGGCAACAGATACTTTTTCACTCTGCATCCACTAATCCAATTGGGCATTTCTTCTCCGTCTAATGTAGCAAGCTTGACGGCTCCACTTGGTGATAGATCTTTAATCGCCAGAGGTCCCATCCCTCGCTTTTTCAGCTTCTTAGCATGCTGTTTCAGAGTGTAAACTAGGACATAGTCCCCAACTTTAAACTCTTTAGTCCGCACATGCTTATCAAAAAATTCCTTTTGTCGCCTTTTTTGAGCGTAGATAGAAGCTACTGCTTTTAGGCGAAGCTCGTCTAGCTTTTCCAGGTCATCTATTCTATCAGAAAGCTCGTGCCCTGTCCACTCTAGGTCCTTAGCCACCCTTAAGGTTGAAATCAAGAATTCTATTGGCAAGATAGCATTTAGCCCAAAAACCATGTTATATGGGGTCGTTCCTATGGATGTTTTATACGCCACCCTATATGCCCATAATGTTGAATGTAACTTTTGGTCCCAGTCAGTTCTCGACTCAGATACAATCTTCGTGAGGACCGTACATATGGTTTTGTTTGTTGCTTCAGCTTGTCCGTTTGCTTGTGGATGATACGGGGCTGATTTCCTATGGATTACCATGAATTCATCTAGAAGGATCTTTATCACTTCATTTATAAAATGTGTGCCTCGATCACTCACAATTTCTATTGGCAATCCATATCGTACAAAGACGTATTCATACAAAAATTGTGCCGTGGTCCTGGCATCTGCTTTTTGAGTTGCCTTTGCTTCGACCCACTTTGTTAGATAGTCTGTAGCCACAATGATGTATTGTGCATGAGTCTTATATGCAGGAGGTGAAATGGGTCCGACATAATCAATCCCCCATTTTGCAAAATCTCTTGCCCCCATCATTGGTCTAAGCGGCATATCATCTCTTTTAAGTGGTACTTTGGTCCGTTGACAGTCATCACACCGTTTAATGTATTCCTCAGCGTCCATATGTAATGTTGGCCACCATATTCCTGCGGCTAAGACAAGTTTTGTTGTCTTATCACCTGAGAAATGGCCTCCACCTACTCCTCCATGAGCTTGCTCCAAGATTATCACATACTCAGACTCTGATGCGCAAATCCTAAGCTTGTTGTCTTTACCTCTCTTATAGAGTTGATCTCCTATTAAAGCGTAATCTCTAGCTTCTGTCTCTACAGATTTCTGACGAGCTTTTGACGTTCCTTCTGGGAAAGTTCTATTTGTGAGATATTCAACAATATACTGACTCCATTCTGGAGCGATCATTATCTGATATAATGTCGAATACTCGGCTGGCGGTTTTGATGAACATACAATACATACAGTGACATATTCATGTACGCTTTCTTTCATTCCTGGCCAATAGACTCCCAATTGTAACAAATTCCTATATGTGTTCCTTCTTGAACAATGAAATGCACATTCCTGAACATGTGCTTCGCGCAGATATATATTATATTCCTCAGGATTGATGCATAGTCGTAAAACATGATCATTTCCCAATTGATACAACCTTCCTGCAATCAATTGAAGATTCTTGGATTGCTGAATAGCAATATGTTTCAGGTTGTATTCTCTTCTATCGAACTCTCCTCCATAGGTTAATAGGTTAACGACATTTTGAGACCACTTAGGTATCATTTCTATGTTGAACAAGTACGCGTCTGGCATGTCGTCATCTACTCCTATAGGGTCTTCTCCATTCGTCAATCGCGAAAGATGATCAGCTCTAAGATGTGTTTTTCCTTTCTTTACTACTACCGTGAAGTCGAATTCCAGTAAGATAATGAACCATCTCACTATTCTCCCAGTATTGCATGGTTTATTCACTAGGTAGAGCAAGGCTTGGTGATCCGTAAAAAACACAAACTTGTTGGCTAGAAGATAATGCCGAAATTTCTTCACAGCATAGATCATTCCTAATCCTTCTCGCTCTGTTGTGGTGTAATTCTTCTCTGCATGGTTGAGCTGTCGACTGGCGTAACAGATAGGAAAATCCATGTTTCCTTCTTCTGGCTGAGCCAAAATACATCCTATTGCATATGCCGAAGCATCTATATGCACATGGAATATCTTCTCCCAATCTGGTGATTTCAAGACTGGAGCAGTAATGAGTGCCTCTTTCAATTTCTTGAACGATTCCTCACACTCCTCTGTCCATCCTGTAAAGTGGTTGGCCTATTATAGCGTACATGTGAATGAATCGTCTATAATATCCACAATGTCCCATAAAGCTCTGTACTTGTTTCGCATTGGTTGGTCTAGGCATATCCACTATAACTTTTATCTTCTCTAAATCCGTGGATATTCCGTTTTGTGAGACAATATGTCCCAGAATTCTGCCCTGTCGGACCATAAACACACATTTCTCAGGATTGAGACAAATGCGATATGTCCTACATTTATCAAATACTTTTCTTAGGTGTTCTAGATGCTCATCTCTCAGTAGAGAATGTACACATAAGTCATCCATGTATATTTCGAGAAACAACCTTAAGTATTCTTTGAAAGCATGCGTCATCAGCCTCTGGAAGGTTGCGGGAGCATTGGTTAGACCAAAAGGCATAACCCGATAAGCATAAATTCCCCACTCCGTTGCAAAAGCTGTTTTATGTTGATCTTCCAGTGCTATGGCTAGCTGGTTATATCCTGAAAAACCATCAAGAAAGGAGTATGCTGTTTTCCCTGATACACGCTCTAGAACATGATCAGTTATCGGCAGGGGATAATTGTCCCTGATTGTTGCAGCATTCACTTTCTTTAAGTTGACACACACTCGGAGTTTTCCGTTCTTCTTAGGTACTACCACAATCGGAGATACCCAATCAGTGTGTTCAATCTCGTATATGAATTCAGCTTCCATTAGCTTATCTATCTCTTCCTTGATTCGCTTAGCAAAAGTATCATTATATGTGTATGGTCTCTGTCTGCTAGGCTTTGCGTCTTGTTTCAGTGGGATTGAGTGTTGGCATATCGATGGGTCAACTCCCTTTAAGTCCTTATAAGACCATGCAAACACATCCCTGTACTCTCTGAGAAGACTCAAAAGTCTCTCTTCCTCGCTTGGAGACAAATCTGTGGCTATGTACACCGGTCTAGGCGTCTCACCTGGAGCTGCTAAATCAACTGTTTTTGCATCCTCCGGTCCGTCATAAGATTCGTTCTCCTTCCTCTCTCGAATAGGTGGGGTTAATATCACCTTTCTATCCTCTATTGTGAATTTCCTATAGTGAGAGGGAACATCCATGTTTTCCTTGATTTTGACGTTTTCGTCCTCTCCACTCTCAATTTCTGTCGTCCAAACTTCCTTCAGAGTTTTCTTGATCTCTCTGTACTTGTTTCTACGTTCTAACTTGGACTCCATGTATTCTCTGTTGCGCTTGTTCTTTTCTGATTTTTCTGTTTCAGTTTTCGTTCCATTCTTTTGAACTTGATTTCTTGAGCCTCTTTTGTCTTTTCGTAAGCTCTTTTGATCACTGCCTCTCATTCTTCCAGAAATCTTATCCTTAACACAATCTACAGCCTTTACTAGCATTAGGAATTGATTTTTTCCTCTTATTCTAGTCATCGGATTGGTTCTAACCCCTTTTGTTTTTTTCTTTGCTCTATAGTGTTTCTGGCGTTGTTTAGTTTGGTTCGGAAAATCATAAAATCGGACATCCGTTATAGTTTCTTCGTTTCCGCTTGAATTGTTCGTTGACTTGTTGTCTGCTTCATTTCCCCACTCTGGATGATTGGGAATGTCGTGAAACACCTCTTCTTCATCTTCCTTTTCCAGTGTATCGTTCTTTTCAGTTTCTTTTTCGAGCACAGTTCTCAACATGAAATACGGAACCACGTCGTACCCGTCCTTGTCGCAAAATTTTGTTGTGGGACCATCCGGAATTGCACAAACATCTAGGGTTGCTAGAATGTGTGTCCATTCTAATGGTTCAAACGTGTCCTCTGGAAAGGGTTCTCCTACATAAGTTTCGTCTTCGATAGCCCTTTCTAAAACACATTCTTCTCGTTTTAGACTTCCACATTTCGAAGCTCCACACATCCATAACTCCTTGGGTTTACCTAACCAAGCTGGAAATTCGGATCCCGCCAAAGTAGCTGAATCAAACTCCTCTACCGGTGTTCGGTTCACATCTTTGTAGCTATGGTCTTTCAGGTTCACACGTGTAGTGGTTTCCATATTTCTCAAGTATATGTGATCGTAGCCCCAATCTTGGACCATTTTCAACTGTCTCATGAATGGTCTTCCCAATATGATATCATAGTTATTCTCCTTGGCAAAATCGACAATAGCAAAAGTATGTTCGTATTCAATGCCGCAAGAAGTCACTACAACTTTCTCTAATAACCCCATAGGTTTCTCCATGTGTCCATCTGCTAATTGGAGTTTCAACCTAGTCTTCCTTATTGCTGGTTTCCCCCATTTTTTCCAGATTTCTTTTGTAGCAATGGCTACCCCTGCTCCGCTGTCTAGTATTGCCATCGTCTTCACTCCTTGGAATTTAACTGGTAAGGTTGTATTCCCCTCTTCACCTTCGCAATACTCTCCGACCTTGTTTAAGGGTACAGGCTTAGCGTTCTTTTGTGGTTTACTCAGATCTTGTATACCCTCTTTCAGTCTCGATGTTGGGTCTGTTATCCCAAATTTCTCCAAGCATTTTCCTACAGTTGTCCACATATGTGGTCTTAGCCTCAAAAGCTCAGCTAGAGTGATAGTGCATGTCACTGGTGTTGACAAGATCTCTATCAATCCTTGCGAGTCCATGACTTTTTCTGATGAAATTCTTCGTGAGGGAAGTGCTCTAATCTCGGATTTTGCTTCATACTCTCCTAAGTATGAAGGTAAGGTTTTCAGTGAATGAGGTTTGCTCTCCATTGTTCTAACAGAGCCCCCATCTCCCCAGTAAGATTGCAGATCCAAGTCCACTTGAGATCCTGCCTCAAATTCCACTATGGGAGGATTCCTGATGTCCTTTTCCCAATTTGTCTGATTAGCTTGGCAACTTAGCTCGTTTGCAAAGTTTGCCTCTCTCACTTGTTTCCAAAATTCATTGTAATCCTCATCTTTTCCGTAAATCCTCTGTATGACTGGATGAAGACTCTCTATCTCCTGATCGGTTGTGTTCAATACTATGCGGTCATCCTTTTGTGTATTTTCAGGCTTTTGTGCACTTGGAGTCTTTTCAGCTACCCGTGAAACGATAGTCTCTTGCTGAATTGGGTTTTCCTTTCCACAATTCATTGTTTCTTTTGGTGGTTCTAATAAGGCTTGTGCAGTCTCGATCATTCTCTGGCACATTTCAAGTCTCTGCTTTTTCAATTCCGCGTTTGGGTATGTCATCCACCTCTGTTCTTGTGTTTGGTTGTTCTTTAACCTAGCTTCGCAAGCTCTCATCAGTGCGTCCAATGGTTCGTGTACTTTGTCGACTAGCACTGATCCCCCTGAGCTTAAGCTCGTTGTTTCTTTGATACTCTTTTGTTTCGTACTTTCTGGGCTCATCTTTCGTTTCCCATTTTGACTCTCAAGTTTTTCTAATCTATCTTTAGTTCGCTTTAGTTCCTCAGCTAGAATACCGTCTTCACGTTCTTTTCTCAACTTCATGCGTGCTTTTCTAGCTTTCCATTTGTTTTTCTGACTCCGCGGTCCTTGAATAACCACTTCAGTCGCTAACTTTCCATTCTCAGGTTCTCTAGTGGTTTTCTTAGCTTGAGCTCTAGTAACAACTTGCGTTGGTATCAGAGTTTCATTTTCAGACCCACTGCTGGTAGGAATAGTTTCTAGCATATTCAATGTCGTCTTTTGCACTTTGTTTGGATTCTTTGAGCAATCCTCAATGAAGTTAGTAACCCCACACTCAGTGCAATAAGCGTTAATTCTAATGATTTCCGTATGTGGACAAACATTCATCAGATGGTCACCTCCACACTTGTAACAGGGTCCTAGTGCTGGTCTTGGTCCCATTTGATTCGTCCTTTGTGGATAGGATGGTCTTTGTCCTGTTAACCCTCCATGAGCTATGAACATCAATGTTCTTGCGTCCAAATTGTATCTCTCTTCATCAGAAGAACTTGTAACTGTTGGTGTTCCAACATTCCCAATCATGCCCCATGGTTCTGGTTGTTTGGGTTCTTCTGGTGGGTAATACACAGTTGGAGACATGTGTGCACCAGATTCTTCATAATAGGCTTGAACAGGCACTAAGGCTTGTTCTTCCTGATTCTCTAAGGTTGGTGTATATCTAATGCCCACTGGTCTTGCTCCTGGTAAAGGTGGTTGTTGTCCCAATACCGGTTGCGGTCTTTCTATCCCCATAGGTCCTGGTACATTTCCCGTTGGATATCGAGGTACTGGATGTATCTGAGGTGGTGCTAATTGAGCAGGAGGTGCATACTGGCGCTCCCTTACATACCCTTTGTTGTAATAACACTCCTCTGTTGGATGATTTGTCCATTTTTGTTCAATAGCATACCATTTCAGTGTTTTTGGCAATGGTTTTTGGTATGGTGCCATCCTTTTTAGAGCATCTTCTATTGTTAACCCTCACGGCACACGGACACCCCATTACCTACGACGGACGTGTATTATGTATTTGGTAGAGTCAGGTACCGGGCTTGTCGGACCAATAGGGAAAGGTAGAGTGATCGCCGATGAGAGGCGCACTTTAACTTGGACATTCAAGGGATTAGTTGGTTAAGCATGGGTGCCCAAGTGTGAATGGGGTGAGCTCCTATAAAAGCCAACTAAACCTAATTTTTACTCATTCTCTCATTTGTGCAATTGAAGAGTGCTCTTGCTCCATCTCCATCTTCTTCTTCTTCACCTTCTTGTGTGTGTGTGTGTGAGAGAGAGAGAGAGAGAGAGGGAGAGTGTGTGTGCGATCGAGCATTACGAAGGCACGACGGCGGCAAAGCGGTTGAGCGCGGCACGACTGCAGCTTCTTCTTCATCGCGGCGAGGAATCCACCACGAAGGCGAGCGTAGAGCGGTGAGTGACACACCCTTTGTTTTCTTGAGCTTGCTAGTTTAGGCTTGTTATGTGCTTGGAGCCGTTTGTGGCTCGCATACGGTGTATTGGCAAGTCCCTTGCTTCGACAGTGCGGCAAGGAGCGCACATTTTTGGCGCCGCTGCCGGGGATATGCCCTACACTAAGCTCGGTTAGCACTTTACGCTTCCTTGTGGTGCAATTTCTATCATAGGAAAGGCAGGGAAGGAGTGTGTGGAGATTTTTGTTTTTTGCGTTTTCTGCATTTGCTGTCAAGTTTCAATTTCTGCTATTGTCTGCGTTTTTTCAATTTTTGCAATTTCTGCATTTTCAAGTTCGGCGTTTTCAATTTCTGCAATTTTTTGCATTTCTGCGTTTTTTTAATTTTCTGCAATTTCTGCAATTTCTGCGTTTTTTCTGCAATTTCTGCAATTCTGCGTTTTTTCAATTTCTGCGTTTTCTGAAATTTCTACATATCTGCGTTTTCTGAAATTTCTGCATATCTGCGTTTTCAATTTCTGTATTTTCTGCATTAAAAAAAAAGAAAAAAATTTCGGAAATTAAAAACGCGAGTGAGCGGGCGGCGAAATTTTTCGAAAATAAAAAACGTGACTCTTAAAACGGACGGGTTGGTTTGTATAAAAGGTAGATCGGGATCATTTTCCCAAGCCCAAGCCCAAGCCCAAGCCCAAGCCTCAGTCCTCAGTCTTATGATATATACTAAACTCACTTTTATATATATACCCTACTCCCTCAAGAGAGAATGAGAGCATGTGGGACAAGTCCTCCACTCTCCTCCTTTCTCTTCCCACTTGCACCCTTAGACTTTCTAGTTTGGGCCTAGTTCCCTACTGGAAATTGACAGTTTTAGGGATTCCGAGGGCATAGAGTGACCAAACGGAGGGCTGTAAAGCACGGCACGACCCTCTGACCGATACGCTCGTTTCGAGCCATCACACGGCCCATTCCACGACACGCTCTAAAAAATCTAGCAAAAAAACAAACAAAAAACACGCTAAAAACTAGTCACAAGGCCTCCTAGAGCAACTTTTTGACACCTTAGGGTATCAAAAGCACATGCACTTACGCTCTGGGCGGGTGCTAGAACACGAGCATATTGAGGGTGCCTCTGTTCATACGGACACCCATTACCCATCCACGATAAGCTCTAGACCCTCAGCGGGGACACAAGGTAGCACCACCCAAGACCCTAAAATAGCCGCTAGTGATTCCTCCTCAGACTCAGAAATCATGGAAGCATACCCTACCCAAAACACTGAGAGAGAAGGCCATGCACCTCCCGAAGCTCCACTGCCTAGTACTAGTATGTTTAGCCGTTTCATGGAAACATTAGGTAGAGCTACTCGCTCGGAACTTGATGCAAATGAAGCACACGAAGGGGGTGGGGAAGTGGACTCTCCTTTCACATCGCACGTGGACCCCACACCCCCAAAGAGTGTCCATGTGGATATCCTACCAACTTCTTACCAAGAAGGCCCTGTTGAGCTGCCTCCTTCAGAAGTTCCCTCTAGAGTACCGTTGGTGGCAAGTAAAACCACGGGGAGCAACATTGCTTCTACCTCACAAGAAACCGTTAACACGTCGACTCTAGAAGGATTGTTCATTAATGATCATTGGACATACGACCTCCACACTGAGGTGTTGACGGATCTACACTCTGGCCACGCCTACCATGTAGGATGGATAGAGATTGTACAATCCACCTCTAGTGCCACGAGCATCGAAGATCAACAGAAAATGATCTGTAATGTTATCCATGGAATTATTCAATCAGAAAGGCAAAACCGAGGGGTAAATATACTCTCAACTGGCCCCATGAGATTTCTGGATACGAGCAAGGCTCAACAGCCTACTCTATCACAAATGGAGACTCCTCTAATGAGCCCCATGGACCCATCTTACGTCATTTCACCTGGGGTCTCTATGCAATCTGAGCCTTTGAGCGAAAACTTTAGCTTCCCTAACTTGGCTCAACCCTCTATTAAGGAAAACACAGTGCTCAGTCCAAGGATAAGCCTGACAGAGAATGTACCGATGACATCTACGGTTAGCGTAGTGCCACTACCTAGTGTCGTAGTACCTAATATGGGGCCTCGACCATATGTGCCTCTAGTCCCTTATGCACACATGGCCCCCACACCTCCAATTGTACCACTTGCTTATGCTCCTCGAGTGCCGCTCCCTAGCTCTTATCCGAGTGGACCTATGCCCGGTTATGTTCCATATCCTGCATCATCCACACATATGCCAAGACCGGTACCCGTTCCTCTCCCACATATGATTCCAAGAGTACCTCCACCGGCCCTGCCTCCTCACATAGGTGACTTGGCAGCGTTTGCTCAAACCATAGGTCGATCTATCGCGGAAAATATGCGTCACGCATCTGATAGAGAGCCTAGAAGTAAGGCAGTACAAATTGCCAAACTCACGCAAAAATTCAATGGGGACGAAGATGCTAGAAAACACATTGAAGTGTTTGAACAAGTATGTGATTCCTTAGGGGAACGCAACGAACTACATAAGTGCAATGCCTTAAGCTTGACATTAAGTGGGAAGGCTGGAGATTGGTATAGGACCCTAAGGGTGGACGAGAAAACAATCTACCCTACCCTTCGAAGGTTGTTTCTAAAGGAGTACATACGAGAAGGTGTGCTTTGGGGTGTAGCATCTCAGCTACAGAAGGCCGAACGTAAGGAAGGAGAGTCAGTAAGGGACTTCATTAGTCGTCTAAAGCACTTAAACTCTCGTTGCCCTGTAAATGAGCGCTTCAACAATAACCAACTGCTTGATCGATTCATTCGAGGGTTGAGGAATGAAGGAATCTATAATGGACTAGTGATTAGAGGTATCACAACCTGGGAAGATGTCACTGCCAATGCAATCCAATTAGAGGACAACTTGATGATAGCAGGCATGAGGGTGTCTACTGACACGAGATCCACTAGCTCACAAGCCATTGAGTATGAACCCATGACTGCAAAGCCCATTGCCAATGAGCCAAAGGTATTTGAGACATTCTTGACAGACCTCACCAAGGCAATCCAAGAGTCTCTTAAGGATAATCGACCCCCTCAAAATAGTCACATGTATCCAAGAAGGGAGCAACAATGGTGTTCCATTTGCTTAGGTCCACATAGCACTAGTGAGTGCCCTACGTTTAGAGTAAAATTTAATGGAACTTGCAACGCATGTGGTAGGTATGGTCACCAAGCTAAGGATTGTTTAATGATCAAACGTATGATGGCAAATAGACCACCTGTAGCATGGACGGATGCGCCTCGAGCTCCTGTATTGATGCCTACTCCACCTGTTGAGCAACTACCGCAACACATGGTCCCTAGATCTCAAAATGTTGTACAAGCTACACCGCTACCACCTCCTGTGCTAGGACCGCAGCCCCCGCATCCAAGAGTCGCCCCTATGAACCAAGTGGGTTGCGAGCCATCAAATGCTTATGCAGATGGCTGTGAAGAGGAAATAGACACTAGTATTGCCTACGGACTTGATACATTGGAAGAATGTCCTATATACTACATGGAAGATTGTTGGGGACAAGTCAAGCCGGTTTATCAAGCTGCTGCTCTCGCATCCAGAGGTCAAAATATCAACACCCAAGCTAGGAGGCCACCTCTTCAATGCTACGAGTGTGGTGGACCACATCGAGTAGCGGAGTGCCCTATTAGGCTGCAAAAGAATGCTGCACAGATGCAAGTGAATCAAGGGAGCACGTCTGCAATGCCAATACTCACATGTAATCGTTGTGGCATAGATCACTTGATTGCCCAATGCCCCTATAACCCAAATGCGCCTAAAATCACACCCCTGAATTTGGTCGAAATTGCTAGTGTGACATCACCAATACCACCCGTCGCACCCGCTTATGCGATTACACGGTCCATGCTTCAAGGGCCAGAACATATCCTCGAAGAGAGAGATACCGCGTCATTTATCCAAGCAAAGAAAAAGAAGACACGAAGGAAGAAGTCGCAGAATACGGAAAATTCAAAGCCAAGTTCCAAAACAAACATAGGAACAGGAGATGACCCCGTGTATATGAATGACCTCGAGGATGATTCAGATTCAGTCGAGACAATGGAGACTAGAACCAATACCACAAAGGGAAAGACCGACAAAGAAAACCGTAACATGGAACCAAATGAAAACCGAATAAGAGAAAACCATAAAGAGCCTCTGAAAACACCACAAGTGTTTCCAAATCCAATCCAAGACCCCCAAGATAAACTGCAGGGGCAAAAAGGGAAGAATCGTAAAAAGAAGATTGGGACGTACCCAAACCCTGTAGACGAGATTAAGCAGGTGAAACATCTAAGAGGTTTAGTGGAGGAGACTCAAAGGAAACTAGAACCAGAACCCATGCATATCAAAATTCATGACACAGTGTTTCCCACGCAAGTTCATCCACCCCACATGAACCATAGACCGTTAGCCATATCTAGTATCATCCAAGAAGGGAGTGAGGACAGGACATCAGAAAGTGAGCATACACCCTTCTTGTTGGAAAGGATGTTTAACGAAGGAATACCTGATCCCATTGAGGAATATGAGATTCCATCCTCACCAGTTCCTAGTCAAGGACCTACACCCTGCAAAACGCCAATGAATGTTGCCAAACTAGTGGACTTCATGTCTTCTGAGGTCCGAACCACGATCATAGCAAAGCTGTATGGAGATCCTGAGTTATTCCTTGCACTTCGAGCATTCCTTAACGGAGAGCTACGAACGGGATTACCGCAGTTTGCGCAACCAAATAGGCCTGACTCGATTATGATTGATGAGGAAAATCATGTGCAATCACTTGACTTAGATGGACACGAGTCTGTGATCGAGGTACCCATTAACGAATTAGGGCAGTATTTTGAAGGCGACGAGTCTAATGCGACCCTACCCATCACTACCAAGGGATTAACTATAAAGGGAATTCTTGATGGTGGTGCGGGAGTTAGCATCTTTACAAAAGATTGTTGGGAATCCATGGGAAAACCCCTCCTCAGTGTTACTAACATTGTGGTAAAGATGGCAAATGGTACCATAGCCAAACCTATGGGGATGCTCCAGGATCTTAAGATCAAAGTTCTAGGACACAAGGTACGACATACGTTCATTGTAATGGATTTCTCTAAACACCTTATGTCATATGAAATGATTTTAGGACGACCATTCATGAGGGAAGCACAAATGGTTCACGATTGGTCTAAAAATCATGTCTATTTGCAATTCCAAGACTCTGTCCTTAGAGTGGATTTGGTGACTGGTAAGGTACACCCCTTAGGGAGTAAAACCATTATTGATCATCGCTCTGACACCACAGTTCACTCGGCCCCACTACAATATTGTTACACTTGTAAGAAGGATACAGACATTGGCCAAGATTCTCCTTATATGGATATCCTACCTGGGATGACTGAATCAGACAATGTGGATTGGGTCCACCTAGCATCAACCATAGACACTTGGGGAAACAGGGGGACGACCTGGGTAACACCTGAGGGGGATGAAATGCCTATACCCTTAAATATGCTACAAGCAATGCATATCGCTTCTGACAAGACTCATCCTAATGTAACGAAGAAAACATACAAGTGGGTCCCTAAAGCTTCTTTAGTGACCATAGCTAGTGCTAAAAAACAGAAGCCTTGTAAGAAACGTACCACTCGCTCCAAGAAAAGTAAGAAAATGTTGCGATGGATCCCTAAACGACTATTGGAAGCCCAAGGCTACTATCAAGGAAATGATCAAATCTGGGTGCCAAAACGTAGATTGTGCTCTTACCTATCACCTGACCCAAGTGAGCCCAATCCCGTAGCTCCAAAACGAATCAATGATCGTGGAAAGAAAAAAATCACAGAATGCTACACACCCGCTCCCGAGCTAGTTTGGGTACCAAAGAAAGAACGATTTGTTCCACCTAGCTCAGGAAGGGGGGAGTCCCATGAAGCTTCTAGCTCCTCATGTAATACATCCATAGAGGTAAAAGCTTCTACACAGCCTCCATCTATAGTAGTGGACCTCCATGAAGCTACAAAGGAATCCACACCTCCCAGTGTTCAAGAATCACCTGATGAACCACTTCAAGTTCGATCCTGGGAGAGTACCTTACCACCCTTGCAGCTTGACAAGGCACCTAGGGTAATAACAAACTACTGGCAAAAATCCTCACCTATTACCAACTGGAACAATTGGTTTCAAAGGGTGACAAGCTCATTTCAAACGGTATGATCTACCCAAGGAAGGGGGGAGTGTTTGCTGACAGTCATCATTCATTTGTTTCCCTCTCAACCTTTTTCCCTGACCTCTCAATTCCAATCTTAGGGAATGTACATATAAAGCTTTATACTCACAAAAAAAAAAAAAAAAAAAGAGCAAGAGCAATTAGCAAACGAGTATGCATATTAAAGTCAAAACATTGACTCAGACCTACACATGTCACATCTGGTACAGTGAAACAGAAACCTATGCCATAAAACACCTTTGATCCTCATCACTTGAGTGATGGAGGGTAGGTAAGATTAGTACGATAGGAGTGTTTCTGTTTTAGAGTTGAGTGATTAGCAAAGATCTCTTTTCCTACTAATGTGCCTCCTGGAGGTATTCCTTTTGTTTCCTAGTGTGTACAGGAACCTGTTGCTATTGATAGGATTTGGATCTTCATGGAACCTTCAAATCAAGCACGACCATCAACACAAACAGGTGTTTCTTGTCCATTAGCATTGCCCTTATCTTTTTGCATCTATGATTGTCTGCTTTGATTGTGATTGGTAGCATAATATTCAACGCATTGGCTTAGTATCAAACATTTAATTCAATGTAATGTTTTGTCATAATCACTTGTCTAGGTTTAAAAATCAAGCAGTCCGACTAAGCTAGTTTGACCAAGCTAGGTATTAGAAATCTTCTCTTAATACCATGGGGAAGCCTTCCTAATAAGAAATGGTTACTTAGGTTCTTAATCCGATTTAGGCAGCATTGTATGAAATGTACTAGGGCTTTCTAGTGGGCCTGGGGGATGTAACAGTGTTATATGACCTCCCAAAGCTACAAAATTTAAATGCTGAAAATGAACAAGCAAAAATCAAAGTGCCACAATGTAAAATTTTAAGCTGGAAGAGAAATCTCGGCTTGATTTGGTACTTCACTCACATGTATCGCCTATGGTACTAGAGCCCTAGAGGTTCCCAGTGTGGGCGCTTTTCCTTGAAAAGCAAAAAACCCAAGGCATACAAAATAAGCACCCACTTCAAAATTGAATCAATGTGAAAAGACCTTGGGGGGTCAACGAAAAAGTAATCAGTCAGGCGATGATTTCATGAGAAATTACTTTTATGGTAGCTTAACTACAAAGTTTTCTAGATATAGCCTCTAGTCAGCCCTCGAACATGAATACTTGGCTCTCGCGATTAAACAACTTAATTGACCACAGAAAATTAAGAAGCTTACCCATGGTATTAATATTCGATCTCTAGTGCTTTTCGACCGTCAAATTAGCGACCCCAGACTTGTTTAATTTTTTACCTTTACATCTGTTTATGCATTTGATTACATTGCAATTTAATGTTCATTGCTACCAAATTGTTTGAAATTCTTTTACCAATCAATTTGTCTACCTAAAACTGCATATGCTTTTTAAGAGAATGCAATTACTGTGCCAATGTTGTTTGATTTTGCAGTGACTGAAGGAGGCTAAGGACATTCATCTCAAATGCTCTTCCACCTCGACGAACCAGCTTCAACTCAATAGCTTCCGAGGACGGAATCTACATCAGGAAGGGGGGCATGTTAACCCTCACGGCACACGGACACCCCATTACCTACGACGGACGTGTATTATGTATTTGGTAGAGTCAGGTACCGGGCTTGTCGGACCAATAGGGAAAGGTAGAGTGATCGCCGATGAGAGGCACACTTTAACTTGGACATTCAAGGGATTAGTTGGTTAAGCATGGGCGCCCAAGTGTGAATGGGGTGAGCTCCTATAAAAGCCAACTAAACCTAATTTTTACTCATTCTCTCATTTGTGCAATTGAAGAGTGCTCTTGCTCCATCTCCATCTTCTTCTTCTTCACCTCCTTGTGTGTGTGTGTGTGTGAGAGAGAGAGAGAGGGAGAGTGTGTGTGCGATCGAGCATTATGAAGGCACGACGGCGGCGAAGCGGTTGAGCGCGGCACGTCTGCAGCTTCTTCTTCATCGCGGCGAGGAATCCACCACGAAGGCGAGCATAGAGCGGTGAGTGACACACCCTTTGTTTTCTTGAGCTTGCTAGTTTAGGCTTGTTGTGTGCTTGGAGCCGTTTGTGGCTCGCATACGGTGTATTGGCAAGTCCCTTGCTTCGACAGTGTGGCAAGGAGCGCACATCTATCATTTGCTCTACATTTGGCATGGTTGTTTTTTGAATATTCTTTTTAGTGGTAGTCTCGCTCGCTACGGAGGAGGAGCTACTGGATGCAAAATCTGTATCCGCTGACACTTCTCCATAAACCATACAGTTATCCACTAAGTACAATGCCTCTCTCGTTACTTGCTCGAAACTTGTACAAGCTTTCAAGTGCAAGTCCTTCTTGAGAGTGTCGTTCCTCAGTCCCTCAATAAAGAGAACAGATAGTCTGTCTTCTTGTGGTCGTTCACGTACTGGACATCTCTCAATGTATTGTTTGAAGCGAAGTGAAGCTTCCTTCACTTTTTCGTGTTCTCTCTGTTTAAAAGCATATATTTGTGAGACCGTATTGTGCTTAATCCCTCGTTTTGAGAATTCCTCAGCAAACTCTCTTAGCAAATGGTCAATGTCATGGAATCCCCCTATGTTCATTGGTTGAAACCATGTCAATGCAGTACCTTCTAGAGTAAGACCAAATCCCTCGTATTGTGTATGGAAATCTGTTATCTGCTCAGCTCTTAAGACTTGCTTAAAGAGTGACACATGTGCATACGGATCTCCTGAACCACCATACTTCTTTGGCATACACTTGGCTACTTGAGATGGTCTCATACGTCTATGATCTGCTACCAATCTCATTGCTCCTGTGTCTCGGCTAAAGCTTTCTCTAGCATCATGGACTTCATGGGTTACCCTTGTCGGTTCCTCTGCCCTGAATCTACTACTGGGAGGTAAATGTGATGGTTCCGCTTCAAACCTTGGACCTGGAGTGGTATAGGTGGGCATTGGAACTGCACTACCTCGATTCGTCTCCATTGACTCTCTGGAATGTAATGATCCCATTGGTCCGAGCTTCGAGTCCCAAGGTTGACTGAAAGAGTCAGCAACCTGAGTTCTTTGTCCTCCTGTTGTCATTGAGTTTTGCACTCCAGTTGTTGGTGCTGGTCTATGTGAGCTAGAAGTAACATAATACTGATGTAGTGGTCCCCCAAAGTATGTATATCCTTCTAATTCTTTCTTGCCCATTGTTGAGTATTGCCTGCCATACTTATCGTAAGCGGCAATTTTCACTTCCGATCCCTCTGTGTAGGTAAAGACATAGAGTCTTTTTTTGTCTGTCAACTCTCCGGTGTAGGGTTCTTCACATCTATAATAGAGATCTTGTTCCCCATTATTATATTTGTATAGCTCCACATAGATGTTATCAGTGTTGATCCTTGTAGTTTCATTCTCTCTTCTTAACCTCGCATTAGGGAAGTTCATTATTGGTGCTTTCTCCTCGAGTTCTTCATCTATTTTGGCTTTGGTGCCCATCAATCCCCACTTGTCCACAATGTTAGGGTTTAGGACTACCAAGTACATGGTACCCTCGTCATCTAGATATCTATCTCCGCTATAGCTCACAGGCACTAAGTCCTTGAACTCACTAGGTCTATCTTCTATCTTTACACAATAGCGGTCCATTCCATCTTTGTAGATCTTGGCACCTTGCTCATTGTCGTACTGGTATTTTATGAACAATAGCTTCATGGTGGCGGAAGGGTTTGATGATCCTGCTGCCATATTTTCTCTGTTGTTCCTGTTCGAGTGTTCGGTGAAAATCTCGTAAGACCTCTCCGAAGAAGTATCAGAAACACTTCCTTCAAAGATCGGCTCTAATGGTTGCACCCAACTTTGGTTTACACTTCCCTCGGTTGATATGACACTTGCTGGTTCCCCTTGTTTTGGTTGATTATTCCAGAGATTCCTGCCCGATCTCAAATTCATCAATTCCCCTAAAGGACTGTAACTTTTCCGTCTCGGCAATTTGTTTTCCCCAAGTTTTTGTGGTCAGAATTGATCCAAACTGATTGATACTTGGTCAATTGTTTAATCTTGTCAGTTGGACAACTTCTGTTTCATCAAGTGAGAATTTTGTCGCAGTTATGCTGAAAAAGACATTATACGCGTATGATGTCTTTTTTCACAGATTTTGACTATTTTGGTTATGCTCACTCTCAGTGGCCCCTTTATGCTCTGTTCACTCACAAAATTCAGTTTGAACTCTGTTTGAGCAAGTTATGGCTAGTTCAGGCTTTTCTTGGCAATTTTCTGCTTTTGACTTGCTTTTGGGTCAATTGTTATCCAAATGGGATGAAACTTGAAATATAACCTCTAGACAACTATTACAATGGATCTGTGTTAGCAAAGTATCAAAATATGTCCAAAATTAGGTCAAAGACATCATACGCGTATGATGTCTCTTTCATCAATTTGGGTCCAAACTTGATATTTATGCTTCCTACAGTGCCTGTAACAATCTTGTCAGGTCAGATATAAAAAATAAGCAGTGGATGTGCCAAAAGACATTATACGCGTATGATGTCTTTTGTCCCAGATTTTGACTATTTTTGGTTTTAAGCCTTCTCCAATGTTTATAATTGAGTTTGAATGTTTTTGTCAGGTTTGAATGTAAGAACAAGATCTGAATCCAAAATTTCCTATTCTTTGCATTTCTTGGACTTTGACTTGTCTTTTCGGGTTTCTTTGAGTGTTAATGCTCTTGTTTTAAGTTGAAATTAGGGTATAACCCCCCTTTTGAACACTCTGGTAAAGTCAAAATTTCTGTTTTGGTCTCTGTTTGGTCATTTAGACATCATACGCGTATGATGTCTAAAGTTGCAGATTTCCAGTTTTTTGGCACAGAATCCTTCCTAAAGCTTTCTCAAGTGCTCAGCAACTCCCAGATACACAGAAAATTTCTCTGACTTTTGTTTATTGCAAGTTTCACTACTAACTCGACGGTTTAGTGATCTAACATGCAATCAACCATATCAAGAAAATACTCCAATGATTACTAGCTCTAGATCAGGATCAAATGAAGTCCTACCTAAGCTATTCCTAATCATAAAATGGGTTTGGTAATTGTGACTTTAAAGATATCCACTGTCACTCACGGACTAGCAAATTCTTCTTCTATCAACAACTACTCAACACCAACAAAACAACAAACAAATCTAAGCTAAACTAAAAATACTGTCAACACGGAAGACCCAGGAATACCCCACTTCCTAGTATCTCTCGAGATCTTCAGAGTCCACCACTCCTAGATCTTTTCTAACTAAAGTATACAAAGTAGTTTATACGACTCACCTCGTAGGATTAGTCTAAGGTCACCTACTTAGGGCTCTCGTCCCCGGCAGCGGCGCCAAATGTTAAGGCGGTTACGCCGCTAGCGGAAGCTAAATAGCGAGAACTCAACCAACAACAGAATTTGTCAGACGAGGACGAAGCTTGACCCGCAGGCGCATGGAAACAACTAGGTGGGTGTCAAATCACCTACTCGACCTTCTAATGACAATCACTACTAAGGAAATCAAATCTAAGTTCTAAAATACGCAAGTGACTGAAATCCGTACTACGAACGAATGCTATGCGAAACAGGATCTAGAATCATTGAATCGATCTCAAACTCAAGGGGAAGTCTATACACTAGGTAAGAACAACACCCTAAAGACTTGAACTGCAAAATCAACCTATAACCACTCCGTGCGGTAAACGCGTATGAAGACAGGCCGAAAAATACAGGTGACCGAAACTTGACCCCGATGGTACTAATGTGTAGCTCTACTCGTTGTGGTTCTATAGATATGCTGCACGCTCTATTCCGACACACGAGTTGGAAGAAAACTCACACCGAAGCTCGTAGGAACTTACCACACGTAGAAGCCGATAGCGCGCACTCTTGGTATCTGTGCGTAGCTCTCACCGTTGCTAACACAATGGCGGTGTCGCTTCTCCAATGGCGGCCCCGTCGCTCGCGTAGCAAGAAGATAAGACTCTCTCTCTCTCTCTCTCTCTCTCTCTCTCTCTCTCTCTCTCTCTCTCTCTCTCTCTCTCTCTCTCTCTCTCTCTCTCTCTCTCTCTCAGACACAGTCACGGCGCTCAAAAACTCACTTTGATTAATTGAATCTCCTTTAGGTTACAAAACTTTGTCTTATATACCTCAGCCTTGGAGGTGAGAACATCTCTAATTATTTACATCAAGAGGTGAAATTACTTCGGGATTACAAGCTGGAAACTCAATTGAGTCCCGTTACTTAATGAATGGCTCAAATCAAAATTAATGTCGGAAAGACATTTATTACAATCAATGGTTACAAAATGATGGGTGTGAGCAAAAATGTGGGTGTGATCCTCTGCTGGCTCAACACTTCCTCTGCTGGCTCAACAGCATTCAAACTAGAGCACCTAATTTTAGGTATATACATAGCTTATATACATGTAAAAGGTTCATAAAATATAGCATGTGATTTGTTTTTCCTCTTCTCATCAAATTATCTCTCTCTCATTGTCTTTCTACTTGCTCTCTTTCGATGACTTGCAATCCCTACCACCCTCCATAGCCTAGAATTTGCAATAGATTAAATTAAACCTTTGTTATCATGTACCAAAGATGATAATGTAAGTTCATAGGACATTAATGGAACTTTTCTTCCTTGTTTTAATGGTGATAACTTGAGTGTAAGTTCCAATGATGCAAATCCATGGCCTATGGGGGTTTCTAAAAATATTACAGATCAACCTATTAGTGATGCAGATTTACATGATATAGTTGATGTGGAAAGGGCTAAGCCTATCAAGAAGCTAGGGGTATGCAAAATGGTTGGTGCATATTTTGTATTATAGTAAATTAAGTTCACCTACCCTTAGACAAACTTGCTCAGGTTCTTGTCATGCATCATATGCATTAGATTGTTATGATTTGGTTGTTTCTAGTTTTTCTAATGAAGAGGAACCTCTTTTTTTTGTATGAAGCATATAATTCAAAACAATGGATGGCTACCATGAAATCAAAGTATGATGCACTTATAGAGAATGATAGAAGACATTTATGTGATTTTCCCCTTGGCAAAACTACCTTGGTAGGAAGTGGGTTTACAAGTTGAAACATAAGCCAAATGGTGAGATTGATTGCTACAAGGCTAGACTTGTCAAAACAAAATATGCAAAAAGGAATTGACTTTGAAAAGATTTTTCTCCCACTTGTTGTGTAACTTTTATGTATTTTCTATGTGCATTGGTAGCTCATTTTGGATGTAATGTACATCAATTAGAAATTGCTACCGCTTTCTTGAATGGTGATATGTTTGAGTAAGTATATATAATGTAACCTCACAATTTTATCAAGAAAGGACAAGAAAATAAAGTGAACAAATGTAATAAAGCTTTATATGGATTGAAGAAGTCTTCTCATTATTGGTATTAAAAATTGACACTCATTTGGTTAAACAAGGCTTCTGTAACAATCCAATTAAGAGTACTTTGTATGTAAAATGTGAGGGTGATGTATTTCTCATCATTGTTTTATATGTAGATAATTTGCTGATTATTGGTTTGACTCAAATTCACATTACTAAATTTAAGGTTGAATTGGATTCCACTTACAAGATGAAATACTTGGGGCTTTTGTATCATTACTTGGGTATACAATTTAAGCAGTGTGATGGAGGGATTGCCTTGTGTCAAGCAAGATACATACAAACATTGCTATGTAAGTTTGGACTTGAGGACTTCAAACCTATTGCTACTCCAATGGAAAGATGTTTGAAATCAATCTTCATGATGCTGGAGATCTTGGTGATGTCACTCTTTAGTGGAATATTTTTGTTGGATGCCTTATTTCTGTATGCAATATGAGGCCAAATATTTAGTTTGCAATCTCATAGGTCAATAGATACATGGGTATCCCAAGGTCCAAGCATTAGTAGGTTGTTGAAAGGATATTTTTCTACTTGCATGGCACTATATATGCCTTGGATTGTTCCACCATATTTACATACCTTTCTGAACCTAGATTGGTCTGGTTGTTATGGCACACGAGTTTCCACAAGTGGTTTTAATTTATGCTTGGCAGTTCATGCATATCATGGTTGAGTAAGAAGAAGCCTAGTGTGGACACTTCCAAATGCGAAGTTGAGGACAAGGTAGTCTTTACATCTATGATTGAGTGTGTATATTCTTTTTGGATGATTTGGATGTTGAATAAGACACTATAAAAATCATCTACATTCATAGTCAAAGCAGATTGGTAACTGCAAGGAGCCTGTTTTTCATGCTTGCACAAAGAAGATTGAGGTTCATTCTCACTATGTCAGGGAGAGACTCTCAGTAAGAGAGATCAACCTCTCTTATGTGCAGACACAAGACAACCTTGAAAGTCTATTCACAAAGTAATTTCTCATGAGAAGTGTGGCACTTCCCTATGCACTATGTGCTAGTTCTCATTCACTACATCACTCCTAGGGGGGATTTGTTACCATATATGTGATGGTGATATCTGTGAGCACACTTAGGGCCATCATACCACATTTTCCCTCACTTAGGTTTTTTCCCTTTTGCATTATATGTATGCCCATCATTCTAAGGCTAACTTCTCTTTCTATTTGTGCACTAAGAAATACACTCTCTCTCATGCACCTTGATCTTGTTGATCATCTCCAAATTGTGTGTGCATCCCTGCAACCCTAATTTCAACAAGTAGCATGACAATAAGTTGAAATCCAAGGAGTTCATATAAGGTGACTTGGTGTCACTATATTGTTTAAAATTAGGCACAAAGGAACTTAATATGAAGATAGAATGGTCAAGACCATATGAGGTGGATTGGGTATTCTCAAATGGTAGAATCAAATTATAGGATTTATCTAGACTGATTCTATCAAGGATATATAACGGAACAAGGATTAAGTCATACTATTGCAAATAGCAGAAGTTCTAACACAAGATATGCAAGTGATAAGAAAGAATTTGATTCTAAAGATAACCCATTCAAGCCGTTGTTTATCGAACTAGAAGGGGTCAAGATAGTTGTAGCAAATCATTTTGACAATGATCTAAGCTTAGCTCACTAGATTCTAGACTTAGATAGGGTATAGCTAGAAGGAATCTGAAGTTCATAACGATCACTAGTGGTGCATTCAAGAATGTATCTTTTTGGGTATCACACTAGTAATCACTGTATGGTCAGCAAACCAATGCATGAATTCCATGTCATTAATGGTCACTATACTTTTGAGGTGCACAAAGAGTGAAGCATTCATGCATCAAATTAGAATATTTATGAGGGTGCATGACATTGCAAGAATCTCTTGACCTTTAGCGTGCATAGAGCTCCACGCTACATACATTCCTACTGTGTTGACTTCAACTCCAACTGCTACCCACAACAAGATGTCAGCACATTAATGATTTCCTTTTCGATCTTCATTTAGTGAGTTCTCATTTTCCACACACATAGGCACAATCACAAGGTTCAGAGATGGTGAAGCACAACACATTTTCTACTCAAGCCATGCAATGTGTGTTGTATGAGATAAATCTATTTATAATTGAACTCCCTAGTATCTACTAAGTGAATTGCAAAAAAGTCTTGAATAGGCAACTACATATGAGCAACCTACTATCATCACATCTAGAATTGTTTAGAACCTAGCCAATCAATTGCAAGCACCTTTTTAAAAAAATGGCTAGTGGGTAGTTTGGTGATGGATTCTTCACAAAACTTACAAGTGCCATACAGAGTTATTGTACTCAGACAAGACAAATATGAGAACAATAATAGAAGGGTGCATAGCAACCATCTAGATGAGATGGATCGCTATTGTAAATGACATTGGATGTATGGTTTGAAGTGCAAGGCTCATGAAGAAATCTAACAACACTCATCTAAAGGAGGATCTTGAGCACATGATTGTGAAAAAATATGCACAAATGAAGGAAATCATCAAAAAAGGAATATTTTATTTAAGAGGAATGTAAAAGGGAGAAAAATGTGAAGACTATATAGGAGCTCCAACAATAGATGGAAAGTTGAAGATGTCAAATTCTAGTTTAAATACAGACAAGTAAAAAGTGACTAGGGACATGTCTACACAATGAGTGTAGCTGGATCAAAAAATTGCTACCTCAGTAGCCTAAAGGAAGTGCACAATGTTATTAAATAATCCATTCTTGAAAAATATATCTATCAATCACAACCTTTTTCATTTTGAAGTCAATCTAACCCTAAGTCTTAAGGATCTGTAGAATATGATCAGTACTATTCAAGACACTACGGAGAAAAAGGGCTCAATCTAATTGGCTGCTAAAACACAACACCAATGTGATCAAACCAAGGAAGAGAAATTTGATGCACCACAAGATCAATCACAAGAAGTCCAACAATAAAGGTTCATGATCACCAAATAGGACAAGGGGATAGTGGTGTTGATAGAGCTAGACTCGTAGCCTAGCACATGCTTCTCTAACCAGTGTCTAAGTCTTAACAAGAGCTTATGCCATGAAAAAGTCCTTTAGATCTAGACTTTTCTACACAATGATGACACTTTTAGTGGTATCAAAAGAGGTTTCAGATTTTGTATGTTGGTGCTAAATGCATGATCCAACAATGGAAAATATTCAATTAAAATGAATGGGAAACCTATTGATTACAATTTAGGATAGTGTTATAAAAACTTGATTCAAAGCTTATTTTAACAAGTGGAAAATAAAATATTCAAAGATGATTTTTTCTTTTAAGCCAATAGATAATAAGGATTCTACTTATCTCCTACTATCTAGAGAGTTTATTTTTGACTTTTTTGTTTTGCTAAGGGTAGAAGACATGTCATACAGATAGCCTAAAAAATTTGAAGTCATTTGGACATTGTTTGCAACTAGAAACTAAGTTTACAGAAACTAAAGGTTGCAAATTGATCCTTTGACTACTTTTAATTGACATTGAAATTGTGACCAAGAGTCATTGTATATGTTCAACAACATATTATTGACTTGAGATCACGCTTGAATTGGTAGTTAGTTTGGATTGCAACAATCAAAACAATTGGTATTGGTTTTACAGGCCAAGTATTCAATTTCATTGAGCATTATTGATATTTATGTACCTTAGATCAGGATGTGTACTAGAAAATCAAGGTTTTAATAGAGAGACCAAGAGAATAGTGTCCACTGAGGAGAGTGTAAACCAAGGAGGACCATAGAGACCATAGTTGAAGAAGTGCCAAACACTTACTCTAACTTTAGTTCAAAGATGTGTTCCTTTTTTACTTATTTTGGTACTCGAACCCGCTCAAGTTTAAGAATATATTGATCTTCTAAAAGACCAACAATCATGGGGCTTAGATTTATCAGGATCCTAATAAGGAGTATGTGGTCAGAGAGTTTGAAGTGGTTAGGGCCAATATATTTGTGGGAATTCCTACTATCTTTACCTCTGCTTGGTGGAGAGATCCACATGAATAAGCCACCAAATCCTAGCAATAAGTTGGCACATGAAAATTCTCCCTTTGAAGACCTAAGCCTCCAAAGGTGCTTCTTTTCACTGGCACAAACAACCATTGTCCTAGCTTACTTTGTAGCATGCATTTCAAAAAGCTCAACCAAAGCCCCTAGTAGGATTGTGGACATTGGCCTCCCCTTTTGTAGTGAATCTCAAAAACATTTCACTAAGTATCTCACCATTGCCATTGGGCCTTGCATCTTAGAATTCCTACTAATTGTCATTAGAACCTCATGCATTTTATAATGCATTAGTCAAGGTAATAGTGATGGTTGTCGCCGATGTTGGTTGACACAGGTGGATTTCAAAACACAAGCCTAAAGAGGGTCAGCTGACTATCCATGTTGGTTGACACAGGTGGATTTCAAAACACAAGCCTAAAGAGGGTGAGATGACTATCCATGATGAACTTCACAACAATTTGTTGCCAACAATGTCCCTTATAGCTAGGTTTTGAGAGGAAATTGAGATCACACTACCAAAAGGAACTGCTCACAAGGGTTTGAAAACACTTGAATGTGGGATCCCTTTTGACTGCTTTTCAGAATACTACCAAATCAAATTCCCTTATGCCGCTTATTTCCTTTTCTCTTCATGCCCTTCTTCTTCCAAAATCAAAGACCTTGATGATTTGATACCATGTCAAAGTTGATGATGCAAAAGCATAGAGCAATGAGAACAATACACGAGAGAGAGAGAGAGAGAGAGAGAGAGAGAGAGAGAGAGAGAGAGAGAGAGAGAGAGAGAGAGGGAGAGACTTTTGAACCAACCAACCTTCTTTTGAACCAACCAACCTTGAGAATGAACTATTAGTACATGACACAATGGGGGCAATGGGTTGTAGCATAAATAGCCACCTAAGTTAATCCTCTACACAGACTTTGATAAATAAGTGAAATAAATACCTAAAAGCCAAAATAAATATTGGGATCACATTAGGAAGTTCACTTGAGATGCCATAAATTTAGCAAGAAGGGTATGCTCAAGGTGACATCAAACCTCTAAAGTGCATACTAACTTATAACCCAAGACTAGGGGTCTATTGTTGGGAGGACAACAATGTAACAAATTTGATGTGGATAGCTCATGCCAAACCAAGGCATTGACACCCTTGAAAATCATGTACATTTTCAAGATAAGGGAGAAAGGTGCATTGAACCTTCTTGTACCTCTCTTTAGGGGGATTGGTATAATAGTAATGTTGCTATAATGGCTCCAAAAGTGGTTGAACAAACCAAATATCAAGGCTACTTGATCAAAGATATGATCAAGGGTATAGGTAATGATGTGGACCAAAGATTTGGACCCCATTAAAAAAAATCATTTGGAGGCATGGCCAATCAGTGGGATAGTGAAACCCAAGAACCTAAATGATGAGAATTGGGTGAGAGTTGTGGAACCCACCGCAAATCCAAAAAGACTGGGTGACACTAGGACGAGGCCAAAAGAGGCCCAAATGAGTCACCACCACCAAGAAAGTGATTTGAGGGCCTTGTTGGAGAACCACCATCCAGAAGAGCGAGTGTTGAGCCTAATCGGAGAGTTAGACCAGTTGACTTTTAGAAATGGGTCAAGAAATACAATTGATATGGGGATCCATATGACCATTTAGCAAGATTCAAGAAAGCTCTGAGAGCAAAAATGATATCAAACTTCCATACTGATTTCAAGGGATTTGGAAGGTAAGGCTTTGACATGGTTTTATACCATACCTCTTGGATCCATTACAAATCTACCAAAATTAGCAAATTTTTCTTGTTCAAAGATGGAAATCAAGCATAGTATAGTTCTTAAAAATCCATAACTTTAAGAGAAAACAAGGAGAGTTTATAAGAGATTGTGTTAGTAGAATGAAGCAATGCATGGATATATGTCCACAGTTGGCAATTCCAATTGAGGAGAGACTTGTATCATTGTTCCTTAAAGACTTACTTAAAGGGAGTTGCATGCTATATTGCATAGCAAGAAACTCACTACCTTAGAAGCATGCATCTTGGATGATGGGAGAGCTATAAAATCTTTAGATGAGAAAGTGTTTTGAAGGATACATGCTGGGACAATATCCGTTGTCTCAGATGCTATCACAGTAAGAACTACACCAACATAATGTCAGCCAAGGATGGAGCAATGACCCACAATCACATGGACACAAGCAAGTGGTTGTCAATCACCTACTCGACCTCTAATACAATCACTACAAAGAAATCTATCCTAACCCACTATGTACATGACGGCTACCATATCTACGACACATATACCTCTTGAAACATAACCTAACAATGTCCAATTGTTACAAAACTTGAGGGCCAGTCTCTATACACCTAGAGGACACTACCCTAAAGTCTCTACCCCAATATACTATCTACACACACATGCAATCACAATCTCGTATGATGTCTGACTGTAAAATTTAGGTCACCAATTTTGAATGTGATTAGGTGTTTTTTGTCTTGCTGTTAATGCGTGGATATATAACAATAATGAAACAGACACACAGATAGGGAGAAAAATCACCTTGAAGCTCGAGGAAGAGCTCTTTGCAAGGAATCCAGAACTGCGCGTGCTTGGCGTTGATGCGTAGCTCTAACCGTAGCTAACGCATTGATGGAGTCGCATCATCAATGTTGTTCGTATAGCATGCATAGAGAGAGAAGGAAGACCCCTCACACACGACACACCATACGTAACATAGTTGAGCCTAAGATTGATCTAAAGAAAGTCTATCTCAAGGTTACAAGGGTTTGGCTTATATACCTCAACCCTAAGTTGGGTATTTTAGCTAAGAGAGGTACTTATTACAATTATTTAGTGACTCTAACTCTTCATACACTTTCATCATCATAGGAGTTTTCCCAAGATTTACAACATTAAGAGGACTTCCCGTAATCAGTGAGCTACAATAGTTGACTTTAGGCAAAAAAGATATAGTTAATTAATGCACCTCCGTTGACCACTTGGATTTGGTGTGTGTTGGTAAACCACTTCAACACTCCCCCCTTCCTATAGTATAGTGGTAAGTATTCCCACTTGTCACGTGGGTGACTCGGGTTCGTTCCCCAAGAGCGGTGCCAATGTTGGGAGGATATCCATCGTCTCAAACGCTAGCGCAGTGAGAACTAGACCAACATAACTTCCAGCCAAGTATGGAGCAATGACGTGCAAGCACATGGAGACAAGCAAGTGGTTGTCAATCACCTACTCGACCTTCTAAGACAATCACTAGAAAGAAATCTATCCTAACCCACTATGTATGATGGCTACCATATCTATGACACATCTACCTCTCAAAAGATAACATAATGATGTCCACTTGTTACAAAACTTCAAGGCTAGTCTCTATACACCTAGAAGACACTACCCTATAGTCTCTACCCCAATGTACTATCTACACGCATACACAATCACGTGTATGATGTCTGAGAGTAAAATTCAGGTCACTGATTTCAAACGTGATTAGGCCTGTGAATGCAGACATGGATAGGGATAAAACTAACCTTGAAGCTCCAGGAAGAGCTCTTCGCGAGGAATCCAGAACTACACGTGCTTGGCGTCGATGCATAGCTCTTTGTGTAGCTAACACATTGATGGAGTCGCATCAACAATGTTGCTCCTATAGCATGCATAGAGAGAGAAGGAAGACCCACTCACGCACAACACACCGTGCGTAACATAGTTGAGCCCAAGATTGATTTAAAGAAAGTTTATCTCAAGGTTACAAGGGTTTGGATTATATACCTCAACCCTAAGCTGGGTATTTTAGCTAAGAGAGGTACTTATTATAATTATTGAGTGAATCTAACTCTCCATCCATTTTCATCATTATAGGAGTTTTCCCAAGATTTACAACATTAAGAGGACTTCCCGTAATCAGTGAGCTACAATAGTCAGCTTTAGGCAAAAATGATATAATTAATTAATGCGCCTCCATTGACTGCTTGGATTTGGCATGTGGTGGTCATCCCCTTCAACACTCCCCCCTCCCGCATTCTTGTCGTCCCTGACAAGACTTGTTGTCTTTTGCTGGGGCGTCCTCAACCAAGAAGGATACTGCCATGTCAACAAGCTAACGATGTGCTATTCAAGTGGATACCAAAGCTATCCCACAAACAACAATCCAAGAGCTAAACCACCAAGGGAAAGTTCTAAAATCCAACCTTGCTAAGGATAGTAGCGGAGATCCCCTATCAGGTACTTAGGTCTTCACCCTCACTAGCAGCTTTCGTAACAACCAAAGAAGGCCAAAAGCAAAGAACAACAAGTCAGAACCAAAAAGTTCGACAAACCTGTATACCAAAGAGCCAGATTTACCAAAAGCAGGTATGGATCAAGAAAACCAAGATATTTGATGAAAAATTACAAGATCCAATACCAAAAGGAGAATAGTCAAAGCCTGCAAGAAAATCTGAAAAAAATCCCAAAGTCACAAGCTTTCACAGCTCATATTTGGGTTCCAAATAATTTGACTCGAGCGCAAAGAGTTCAAGAATTTATTTGGATTCCAAAATAGTTAAACTATCAACTCCCAAAGTCTGAATCCAATCCCCAACCAAGAGTACAAGAGTTGAAGAAAAGATTGTTGAAGACTCACACAAAGACAAGGTGGATCCCAAATAAGTCTCTTCAAACACAAATGAAGCATGGACAAATGGGTTTCCAAACAAGCATCATCAATGAAACAGCTAGTCATCACAAAGTAGTCGGTCGCAAAGGGTACCAGTAAACCTACTGTCACTGCACCGCCGCTTGAATTCTTTCAATTCCTCTTACGGTTACAATAGAGTTAGAAGAGAACCCACTCTAAGGAACAATGCCAAATACAAAAACCGACCACAAGGCTTAGAAATTGGATTCCAAAGAAGCATCAATCAGATACGTAAGCCTTCAAAAAAGCTATACAACCTTCAATCAAGCAAATGACACAGGAGCTTCAAAGAACATCACATCGCTTAGAATAGGAAGCCTAGTCAGTGAATGCCAATAAGAAAATTTCTATAAGTACATCTTGAACAGCATTAATATTTTCCATGCATTGATTGTGTAGGCATAATAGGGCTACATTACAAGGCCTGCATAGGCACAAGTTTTGATTGCCCAAGCATAACACATACCCTTGACGATACCCTATCATCAAGGAGGACTTTAAATAGGAGGAGGGAGGCATTCTAAATGCAAACCTAGTATTATGAATAGAAGAGGGCAATGTTTTGTGAGTTGTATTGAATTTTGTTTGATTGTGATGATTTTTTTGACAAAATTCAGAGTATATTCCCTAATAATAGCGTCACAAGAGGAGTACGGGGACAAAAGCCATATATGAGCCCTTGGGGACATGTGTACAATGTACATAGCATTAAAATTTGATTAGAATAATTTGCTTTTTGAGTTGAGTTCATTTTTGGTTTTATTTTTTTATTTTTGAGATTTTCAAAAAAAAAGGCAAGAAACATCCATAATCTAGAGGAAGAAAAGACTGAAGAGATGTGAAGCACTATAAAGAGAAGAAGGTCCAAGAAAAGAGCCATGTACAGAAAGTAGATCTTTATTCTGTAATCTTCTATCATGTATGTGACTTAATGAATACTTAGAAGCAAAAGGAACTAACAATACTAACAAGAACAAAAGGGGCGGAAATGATATTTCAATCATATTTTGTAATAGATGTCTGCAGAAGCAACTAGGGATCAAGCCCAATTCTGATCATCATCATTGTTTCTAGATATGTTTGGTAGCCAAAAGGTGCCGAATATTCCCATCAATCATTCTCGCGGTTGAAATCCAAAAAGAGCCAAATGCAAGTCCAAATCAAGCTAAACTTTGTCAAGAGGTTGTGGATAGAGAGTACAAGCTAAGGGTTTCAAAAAAAAAGAGCTAACCCCTAGCCAAAGATGCAATTTTTTCAAAGATGAAGCAATGATAGCCATCTACATACCCTCTACATCATGTATATGAATATAGCTCATCGATGGTCATCTATCGCAAATGATGTCGGATAATGCCCTTTGAAAGCAAGTTACTAACTTGGGGAATTAACTGGAGTTTTTCAGGCTTTAATTAAGTCATGTATCAAGTAGAATTAGTATACTAATTTACACAACGCACCAAAGCTAATAGTGGCATATGCAACTTTGATCACCTTGCAGGGTTACATATTCTGTCCTTGATGAGGCGGATCAAATGCTAGACATGGGTTTTGAACCTTAAGTGAGTTAGAAAAAAATTATCTCCCAGACTCAACTTGACAGACAGACTTTGCATTGGAGTGCAACTTGGCTAAAGAAGTGGAAGGTTTAGCCAGGGAATTTCTATAGAATCCTTACAAAGTTGTCATTGGATCACAATATCTAAAAGCCAATCACTCAATTCTATAGATTGTAGAAGTTTTTTTTGAGAATGAGAAATACTCAAAATTGATAGATTTGTTGGAGCAAGTGATGGATGGAGTTTTATATATCCATGATGATAAGTGTCAAGCTGAATGAGATTGGGTTCTTTTTATTTAGATATGGCAATAACCCTATAATGACAACAACAGATGTTGCAGCTCCGGCATCGATGTGAAGGACAAAATTTCTTCATCAATTATGATTTTCGTGAGTCATGTGAAGACTATGTACATCGGATTGGACGAACAAGACAAGCTTGTGCAAAGGCTACAACCTATACTTTATTTACATTAGCAAAGAAACAACAAAGACCGCACCGACATTGACAATCAGGTCATGTCAAGGATGGGGAGGCCATAACTTCTACAAATAAACTCCCAATTTTTTGGAGTTAAGGGATTTAGAATCTACTTTGTAAGATCTTTCCAATGATATATTGGCTAATAGGGTTTTGATGAACCACTTAAGTACTTCACCGGGTTGCCCACTTTGGACAAGAGAAAAAAGTCAAACCTCCTTATAGGGCCCCTTTGAGAGTCCAAATTTTCCCTAATGGTTTTTGGAAACGATGTTCTTGCTCTCTCTCCCATGTAAGCTTGAATGATTTCTTGAGTAATCAAGTCAAGGGTGTAGCAAGGAGCGCATACTCCTTGACAAATATTCTGTACCACCTAGTAATACCCAAGAAGCCTCAAATCTCGCTGCCAAATTTAGGTTGTTGCCATTCTATTATGTCCTTAAATTTTGCAGGATCCATCAAGATGCCTTCAGAACATATGATAAATCCAAGATAGATGACTTTGGGAGTACAAAAACACATTTGCTCATCTTGGCATATAATTGATGTTGTTGAAGGAGACTCAATACTTTGCATACATGCTCCTTTGCATCTCTAGAATAGACCAGTATATAATCAAATAATACCAGTAAATAATCATCCAGGTATTCTAAAATATAATCCTACATGAGCCGATTAAAAGTTACCAGAGCATTGGTAAGGCCAAAGAGCATGTTTATGAACTCATAATGCCCATATCGAGCGTTGAATGTGGTCTCGTAAAATGTGTGCTTCTTTGATCCAAAGTTGATGATATCTTGATCGAAGATCATTTTTTTTAAACATTTCAGCCATGTGTAATCTATCCAATAGTTCATTAATGCAAGAAATAGGGTATGTGTTTGTTCTTCACAAATATCTGATTAAGGTCTACATAGAGGCGTAAGGATCCATCCTTCTTTGTTTAAAACAAATCAAGTGCGAGAAATATTTGGTCGGATGAACCCTTGCTCGATAAGTTGTAGACAAAATGATATACTTAGGCACACCATATATATATATATATATATTAAATTAAAAAAAATTCAACCTATGTGGTGTTGCTCCTGCTAAAGGGTCTTGAGAAGAGCCCTCCTCTATGCGTACAAGTATCAAGACCTCCTGTAGCCGATGTATGGTAGCCTTGAACTCCTTGTCAAGGAGATGCTCTGTTTTAGGGCAAAACTACTCCCCTGTTCACACTCACGAGCACGACACAGAAAACATACTTATCATCGGATGACACGACTAACCCGTAGGTGCACGTAGGCAATCTCGTTAGCTTGTCAAGCTGAGACCAATCTACACATACGCACTTTTATGATGCATCAATCATTAACCCTGGTAGAATGAAACCCACTCTATCCCTAAACGCTCACAACACCGTTTACACTTCCAATGAACTCGGAATCGCATCAAACTTACTATGCACCATCCTCTCACTAGGATATACTTACCTATAAGTCTAATCTCACCAGATTTGAACCCTAGTTATCTTGAATACAGTCGCGATAGACTAACAGGTCATAATCCAAAAGTGGGAGAAACTTAAGTTTAATAATGAGTATCTATGTGTAGCTAATCTCTTTCTCATTCCATAAAGCACTTGATTATTGAAAACAGACACTGTTTGTGCTACTTACAAGCAAAACAAGCTCGAGGAAGGATCGATCGCGATCAGCTCGAAAAGGTGAATGCGTGGCGTGGGCGCGTAGCTCTCGGAGAGACTATTGCGATGGTGTGGTCACGTCGTGAATCCGGTGAGGGAGAAGCGCGTAGCGAAGAGGATAAGACACACTCCCTCTCTCTCTCTCTCTCTCTCTCTCTCTCTCAGACTCGTACGACACAGAATTAATATTCAAATGTTATTAAAAAATGGTTCTAAGGTGACTTTTATACTTTAGTCACCTTAGCTCAAAAATGTACATGGGGTTCTCTTACTCCTTATTACAAAGTGGGAACAAATCTGAGTCCTGACTAACTGATTAATATTTACATAACCTAGACGAATGGATCAAAATGATAAGACGTCTTTGACATAAAATGGGAATTTGATATGCTTTACAAGATGGGCTCATTACAACAGTTGGACCAATGGGGCTCCAACACTCCCCCCCTCCTAATTCATGTCTACCACGACATGATCGTCTTTGTCTTCATTGTCATTGTCGTCTTTCTTGGTTGATTTGATGTAGAAACGCATCATATCGCATAGACTCGCTTGCCATTAATGGGCCAAAATTTTTTGACTTGTACATGAAGAAGCCTGTGTAAAATGCTTCTTCGAAGGTTTGTAGATGGTAGCTTTGCAGAAACATTAACCATTTGAAATAGGCATACAATACTGGCTCTGTAGGTGGTCCACTTAGATCGTATGACAGCTCTGAGATGCTTCTTTCGGTATTCATATACTCTGACGTCCAGCTTTCTGAGAAGACTGTGAGACAGGCCAAAAAGGTTCGAGCTATTTTACATATCATCTTGCAGGATAGGTCGGGAGAGCCTCTGAATTTTGCGATGGCGCCTTGAAGGGTTTTCACCATGTAAGAACCGGATATTCTCTCTCCCTCTGCTGGTCCTGGCAATACTGGATAATTTAGCCATGTCGGATTTCTGCTCTGTAGTGCTTTATGTTGGTTGTAGGTGTATGTTCGCGGAGTTGGGCAAAAAGTTCTGTCATTCCTCAGCTCAGACGGTGCGTTGACTAAGTGGATCAGGTTATTAGGATGATCCAAGAGCCATTGATGCTTCCACTTTAGCTGGCTGTCTACTATTCTGTTTTGCTGTTCTTGATCCTGTACTTCTCCTTCAAACACTGGACTTGTGCTTCTTTTTCGAGTTGCCATTGATGTGTTAGAGTTTCAAATTTCAGCAGAGCATATGGTAACATAGGGGCATTCCATTCCTTTCGTAGCTCTGCTGCTGTTTTGCCTGATCTGGAGAGCCCTTGTAGCAACTCCTTTTCTAGTTGCATTGCCTTGTACCATATCATCTGTGATTGTTTTTCCATCTGCTCGGCCAGCCTCTGCTCTTCCAATCTCGTGCTTGAATCTTCTTCTATTTCTTGTTCTTTGGAGCCAGTCTGATCAGCCTGTGTATCTGGGCCCTCTTGTTCATCTGATTCTTCCTCGTACTCATCTTGACCCCCATATATTTCGGCGAGTCCAGCCAAATTCGTTGTTGCTTGCTCCAGGTGCACTCGTACCTGTCCTTGGTGTTGCCTTGCAGTTTGTAGACTTGCGATTTGCGCAGCCATTGTTCTACTATTGATTTGTAGAGCTGAAATTCCATTTCTTTTTAAGCTGCAGACTCCTCTAACTGTTTTACCTTGATGTGCAAGTTTTCATTTTCTTCCCTGAGTGATTTGGAAACAATGCTTTCCATTTCACTGTCAGGAGCTGGTCCTTGTTGTTGTTCACTTTGTAAGTCGGAAATTTGCCTTTGTAGTTGATCCTCTGCTCTAAGCGCACTTTCGGCTATCATTAAGCGTTGTTTTCTTTCCAACTCCAACTCCCTCTTCAGTGCAGCCACTTCTTCTTCTGGGTGGACTACCGGTGTTGTTGGTAACGGCGTTTTTTGCTTCCTAGCTCGTTCGATTTCCCTTGCTTGTATATCTGTTACGGCTCTCAAATCTTTGATTTCAATTTATAAGTCATCGATGACGACTTGCAAACTTTTGACTGTCTCCAGCCCATCTTGCTTTTCTTTTTCCAACTTATTTATGTGTTCATCTCTGTCACTGACATCTTCCAGGAATACGTTGATTGTATCTTCACATATGGCATTGAAGTCTTCAGACTCTTGTAAATTGTCTTTGAGGAGATTCACTGTGCTTTTGAGCCCCAAGATTTCAGCATCTTTGATGTTGATCAGCTTTAGAGTGTCCTCCCTTTGCTCCTGCAGTCTTTGAACTTCTCCATGGGTTTGTTGTAACCTCATTTTGTTGGACCTGTTCTGATCAGCTAGCCATTGACTATGCAGTCTTGTTCGGTTTAGTATTGTCGCCATTGACTGCAAATCTTCATCTATAGTAGCTTCCAGCTCAATTTCTTGAGAGGAGGAAGCTTTATCTTTTGTCTGATCCACCTCCTTTTGCTTGCCTTTATCACTTTGTGATATGGTTCCAGTGTTCGCGTGACCATCCGTTCTTTCTTCTTCTTCTTCTTCTTCTTCTTCTTCACTGGGAGGTGTATGAACTCTCTCATCACGATGTGAGCTTTCTGAATGCAAAGTAGAGTCAGCAGGTGGGCTAGATTGCCTCTCACTTGCATCTGGCCTTGGAGATGGCGGCGATGTTTCCTGATTTCGTGAAGTTGGCCTCAACTGATCTCTCAAAGTTTGGAGATCCTCCTCTTCTAGTAGCAATTCTGGTTCGTCCCTAGCATTTCTTTCTTGGATGTACCTCTCGAACCAGTCCAATTCGAAAGCTGGGTTGTTTCTATTCTTCGTTCTCAGTGTGTAAGTGCTACTAGAAGGTTTCCAAGTGGCGCCTACATCGCCTCGTAGAGATCTCTCTAGAGCAAATCCTTTCCATTTTTGCTATCTTCTGTAACTTGGTGTTGTTTTCCATTTCCCCTTTCCGCTTCTTTAGTCGGGCATCTTCCTCTTCTGTTCTTCTTTCTGCTTCCATCTTTTCTTGTGTACTTCTTGTTACTCTTTCCAGCCTGCGTCCTCCAATGGTGTTAATAGAGGTAGGTACTTTCCTTTGTGATCTATCTTCGATATTCTCTCTTAATACCAGCCAGTCGTTCTGATGAGGGGCAGGTGGCAACTGATCTGCCGCACCTATGGCCTGGTATATTACTCTGGTCAGGACTTCTCCTCCTGCAATGTAATTTGGTTTGTCCTGCCTTAGCTTTGTCATTTCTTCAAACAGATATGACACGTGATCTATATAGAACTCATGGGTCATTCCCATAGCCCATGTCAGTGTGGTTGAGATGCTCCCGTGTGGTGTAGTGTATCTTGGCGGTCGTTTGCTGTAGCTCAACAAACACTGACTGTAGATCTGTGTCAGTTCTCTTACTTCCGGGTTTGCTATGAGTTCGAAAGAAGGTAGTTTAGACTTTTGCAAGTAGACTGTGAGGTTTTTCCTTCTTTCTCTCATGTTTGCTCCTTGATCTGACAATTTCAATGCCTCTTTGATGATCTCTTTGGTGATCTGGATCTCCATCACTTCATTATCCATGCCTGTCACTCTGCAAGTTCCATCTTCTTGGATAGTCTCAATTAGGTGTTGTACCCTCTTGAAATCTATCCCTACTGGTGGTAGTGATACAAAGTTCCATAAGACAACTTTTTTGAGCCATGACCTTTGCGGTGATCTTTTCAAGTAATTCTCTGTCTCCTTGGGGATCATCACTGTATCCACTAAGTTTCTTTTGTCATCCACATATGAACCTTGATAGATCTGAAAGGCTGCTGCCTGTTGCACATCTGCAGGTATCCAGGTGGCTGCTGGCTTTAGGGAATTGGGTAGAAGTGCATAGGGTACTGCACCTTCCGTTGCCAGGTTCTTGCCTTTTCTTTTTCCCGAAGAAGCATCCATGGATCCTGTATTCACAATTAACAGTTAATGCACAAACATAGTACTACTCTTCTAAATTGATTACCACTTAATCATGCATCTAGATGAGCCTTCTTAGTCCCCAGATTAGTTAAGGTAAAATGTTAGCAGATAGACAAGTTCTTCCATTATGCGACTTTGACGGCTTCAAATTAGTGTTGTTGGTGAAGGTGGAAAAGTCCAAATGCTTTGAAATTTTGTGTGGTGTATGTTCACAAGGCATGTAAGGTCACTCTATAAGCCCAAGCTCAAAATCTGTTCATTTGCAACTTTTTCTCTGTCTATCGCGATAGACTAGACTTTTTTTTTTCTTGATCAGGGACCTATTTTGCAGTTGTGCCATCACCAATTGGTTTCCCATACCTTGCACATGATCTGATCCCATTTTCACCTCAAATGAACGTCAAGTGACCCCTTTTTGGATCAACTCCCATTTTTCCAGATTCCTTCCACGGAGATGTTGGTCTATCTCCTTCATTTTGTGTTGTTTTGGGCTCAAACTTAGTGGGTGGTCCTCTTGCATCATGTTGAAGACAACTGTTAATTCAAAATTTTGATCAGATGGTCCAGTATTGCTCTGCTTAGTCTATCGCGATAGACTGGTACTTAGTGTCAATTTGTCATTTTTTGGCTCTGTGATCATCTGTCTGCCTTCTCCCAGTTGATGTAAGGTTTCTTGACCCCTCACATGTGAATTTTACCTGTCTGCCCTTGAGATTTCCTGTTCTGACTCTAAGTTGTCAACATGTCTTTCTCAGATTGCCATATGAGTCCATCCTGTCACCAAATTTGGTGTACTGCCTTCCTGTGCTTCCCCAAGTCTATTTTGTTAAAATTTTGAAAAGTCTTTCCCCCAATTATTGGTGTAGCAAGTCTATCACGATAGACTAAGTTATTTGACCAAAAAAGATCCCTCTTGCACTTTGATTTGATAACGGTGGTTAATATTCCTTGTTAGCACCCCTCATGAAGCAAAAGTCAAAATTTCACTTGTCTAATTGTAAATTCAAGTCTATCGCGATAGACTAGTACTTGGTCAGTTTTACCAGTTTTTTTTTTTTGATGTTAGTTGACCACAATGGTGTTAATAGGCCCTCCTAGACACACACATCAAGTTTTAATCAATTTAGAAGAGTGTACTCCCTGTTTGCAGCACTTAGCTGGTCCTGGAGTCGAAGTAGACCACTTAGGTGATGGTCGTCGTTCCTTTTGGTCATTGTATGATTCCGGATGTCTTTTATTTCCTTTTGACCTTCCATCCAAGCAGTCAGTTGTTGTTTTGGTGTTTACAACACCAAGAACGACCATTTGGACATCTTTCTGGCCTGTTGCCGGCATTTTCCCTAGTGGAAGAGCTTTTTTCCTGAGTGGATTTATCCATCTCGTAGTTGACCTCTTTTGGATGTACCTTGTTAAATTTGGTGTCATTTTGTCGCTCGGTCGGCCCGTTAGAGTATCGTGACGCTTTGTGCGGTTTCTTCACATAGGGACTTTAGGCTCCGTTTTGACGAACTTTTTCATGGTCTAACCCTTCAGTCGGTTTGTCGAGGTTATTGGCTTGCTGTCTATGAATTTTGGCTCATTTCCGATCACCTTGGTTTAGTTGCCCTTTTGCAGGTCCTGTGAAATTAGGGTTTTCTGAGCGGCTTGCTTCGCGCTTTCCGAGGTCATAGGCTTGATCCCTAAGCTATAGGCATTGTGCCTTTCAATTTTGGTTCCATTTGGTGGCCCCTAGGTCTCCCTAACAACCGGTCTACCGTATGTGTGCACAGGTTGTGATTGTGATGCCGACGAGGTTTTGCAACTAACTGAAGTAAACAACACTTAGAATCAGTGTTGACCAGCATACCTCTCATATCTGATGTCGATTTGGTGACCATCCGCGATGGATGAGCTTCTGGAAGTCTCAACTGCTATAGGGAGCTCTCTCTCTCTCACTATGGAAAATGACTCAAATGAGGGATTTCTAGCCTAGCCTCTGTATATGTAATCGAGACTCCGACACCAAATTTTCCCATCTTTTACCTGTGGCCATAACTTTTTGCGAGATGCAGTTTAGGCTCACAAATTTCCTGATTTGGACTTCGGTTGCTCCAGTTTTACCATTTTTGTAGATTTCTCCTGTTGGAGGTCCCTTCATGACAGTGGTCATTTTGCCCTATCACCTTTGCAGTCCCTATTTTTTCTGTGTCTTCTTTACCTTGCTCCGATCAGGCGTCTCTTCTTCTGTGTTTCCATCTGGATTACGGATTTTTTTCTATAATTTTTGCTAGAAAATGGCTAAAATAAAGCAAATAAATCCCAAAATAACCCGAAAATAGCAATTCTAACCTAGAAAAATACCAATGAAAGGAAAAACACTTTGTAGCTCCCTTTTCTCTCGTCTATGTGCATTCTCGCTCATTATCGTCAACCTTGGCCTATTTTTTTTGCTGTTTTTAGACAGTTTTTTGCTAGATTTGACTCTCTTTATAGTCTATACACATCCCTACGGGCTCATGAATGATGATTTGGTCCCCAATTCTGATTAATTACGAGGCCATATTCTTTTTCCAAAATCACACAATAAAACGCAAAAATGGTTGAAAAATTGCTCACAAACATTGCCCTCTAATATATGACATGAGTCCACATTTGGAATGCCTCCCCCCCTCCTAGTTGAAGTCCTCCCGGACGACAGGGTATCATCAAGGGTATGTGTTGTGCATGGGTTTGAACTCGTGCTAATGCATGCCTTGTAATATAGACCTATATGCATGTACGGTCAATGCATGTAGAAAGAATTTATGCAGTGCAAGAGGAAGGTATAAGCGATACGCTTATTGGCATTTGTCGTTGAGGCTTCCTGTGGTATCTTGAGTTGGCTGGCAGATTTCTTTGCAAGGAGTAGTTGTAAATCTGCCGCTCTTTGTTTGATTGCTTTCCACTAGTTTTGAATTGACCTATGTGGTTCCTTTGAAGTCGATATTGTCGTATCTGGTGGAACATTCTTTCTTTCTGGTTCGATGACTTGGGTCTTATAGATCCTTGTAGTTTTTGTTGTTGATTCTGTTTGTTTCCTCGTGCTGTTTGCATGATGTGGCTTGACCTTGACAGTTGTAGATAACTACTCGATTGTCATCTTTGGCCTCCCTTCTTGTGTTGTTGGCCCGTTTTGAATTGGCAATTTTGGCCGCCATACCAATATAGTCCGTTGCGTATTCGATAGATTGATTATGGTTCTTTGAAGTTTTGCTGGATTTCGGTGTTTTGTCTGTTCTTCTGACTCCTTTTTTATAAGAATTAGGCTGTCGTGCCTTATCTAAACTTTGTATTTCCTCTTTTGATGTAATTGTGCCTCGGTCAGCTCTGTACGCCGTACCCAAACTTGCCTCGTTCTCTGCATGGTTGTTGATTTTTGATAAGACGTTGCTGGACTTGTAAACAGTGCTTCATTAGTATCCAAATCAATGAATACCCTGTTAGCTTTCATCCATGACACTGCTAAGATACACGGCGTTGCTGATCTACTTGGTGGTAGTACATGGAATTTTGTAGTATACGGGTGTTCCTGTACTGTGATTGGTATTATAATAGACCACAACGTGGTCACCTCATCTCCCGATGCTACTTTCAACCGGTGTGTCTCTAGGATCGTCTTTATTGGTCCAAGTTTCTAAAAGAGCTCAAAGCTGATGACACTCATTTTTGCTCCAGTGTCAAGCAATGCATATATTTCAACTTGTTTTGTGCCTGCATAAGCTTTTATGTAAGGACTACACCAAATATCTTCCAAGTCGTCAATGATGCTATCGTCCTGAGCCCTAAGGTCTGTCATGGTCTTTTCTAATTCGTCTTTGTATATCCACTTCGATGGTTGGGATGTTGAAAGAGGATATTTGTCAGTCATCATTAGGGTGACTATGTTTATTGTCCTCAGAAATTTCTTTCATTTAGCAATCCGTTCCTTTGCTTCTTGTTGTGCCTGGTCCTAAATTCTTTGTTGTTCCTGTCTATAAGTTTTTCCATAATGCAGTTGAAACAACATTTTCGGTGTTAAAGGTAGATGATATTTTTTTAACCGACACCCACTAATCCAGTTCGGCATTTCTTTTCCATCTAGTGTCGACAGTTTTACTGCTCTGCTGGACGATATTTCTTGGATCAAATAAGGCCCCAGTCCCCTTTTCTTTAGCTTTTGGGCATGCTATTTAAGGGTGTATACCAAGACATAGTTGCCCGTTTTAAAGTCCTTGTTCTTGACATGTTTGTCAAAAAACTCTTTCTGTTGTCTTTTTTTGCATATATGGCCGCTACAGCATTGAGTCGTAACTCATCTAATTTTTCAAGGTCCTCTAACCGTTCTGAAATTTCATGCCCCGTCCATTCCAATTGTGTGGCTACCCTTAGTGTGGGGATCAAAAAGTCAATAGGCAATATTGCATTTAACCCATATACCATATTAAATGGTGTAGCATTGAGTGTTGTTTTATATGCAACTCGATAAGCCCACAATGCTCAATAGAGCATCTAATCCCAATCTGTTCTTATGTCACTAACCAGTTTCGTAAGAACTGTGTACAATATTTTGTTGGTCGCTTCCGCTTGGCCATTGGCTTGTGGATGATAGGGTGCAGATTTGCGATGAATTACCATAAACTCATTTAAGAGATGTTGGATAACTTCATTTACAAAGTGTGTCCCTCTATCACTCACCAGCTCGATTGGAAGGCCATAACGTGTAAACACTTATTCATATAAGAATTGTGTCGTGGTTCTAGCGTCTGCTTTCGTTGTGGCTTTTGCTTCCACCCATTTGGTCATGAATCTGTGGCCACTATGATATATTGTGCTTGTGAACGATACGCTGGTGGAGTGATAGGACCAACAAAGTCCAATCCCCATTTAGCGAATGCTCGAGCACTCATCATTGGTCTTAAAGGCATTTCGTCTCTTTTAACTGGTACCTTAGTGCGTTGACATTCATCACACCTTTTCACGAATTCTGATGCATCTTGAATCATGGTCGGCCACCATATACCTGCAACCATAATGATTTTTACGGTTCTCTCTGCTGAAAAATGACCTCCTGCTATGCCTGCATGAGCTTGTTCCAATAATGGAAAGTAGTCATTTTCATGAGGAACTAACCTCAGCTGGTTATCAGTTCCTCTTTTATACAATTGGTCACTAATGAGGGTATACCTATTCGCTTCAATTTGTAAAGCCTTTTGTCTGGCTTTAGAAAAATCTCCTGGAAGCTCCTTATTAGTCAAATATTCCACAATAGCATGACTCCATGCGGGTGCTACTGTCAGTTGGTATAATGTGGCATAATCCACAGTGGTATTGGATGTGCAAAAGTCGCATTTCTTGATGTAATTAGCTACATCGCCTGCCATTCCTGGCCAATACACTCCAAGTCTTCTTAATTGTTCATACATAATTTGATTTCCTCTATGGAATCCCCCTATTTGTGTATGGGCCTCCTCTAGATACGCTTCGTACTCCTCTGGGCCTATACACAACCTTAGAATCCCTTGTTTCCATGATGGTACATTCTTCCCGCAAGCATTGTGTAATTTCGTGCTTGTCTAATGTCTTCCACTATGTGTTTGTCGTCAAGATTCATTCCATATGTTAGCAACGGAATAATTTGCTCTGACCATTTCGGTACCATCTCTATATTAAACAGGTATGCGTCTGGGAGATCATCATCTACCCCGGTAGCTTTTTCCCCATGTAGTAATCGAGAAAGGTGGTCTGCTCTTTGATGATTTTTTCCTTTCTTAACTACTACCGTAAAATCAAACTCCAGCAACACAATCAACCATCTTACAATTCGTCCCGTGTTACAAGGTTTGTTTACTAAGTACAAGAGTGCCTGATGATCCACAAAGAATGTGAATTTGTTCGTGAGTAAGTAATGACGAAATTTCTTTACCGCATATATCATACCCAATCCTTCTCTTTTAGTGGTAGTATAATTCTTTTCTACACTGTTGAGTTGTCTACTAGCATAACTGATTGGAAAATCCGTCTTACCCTCATCTGGTTTTGCTAATATACAGCCTATTGCAAATGCCGAAGCATCTACATGTACATGGACGATTTTTGACCAATCTGGTGCTTTTAGAATTGGTGCAGATACCAGTGCATCTTTTAGTTTCTGGAATGACTCCTCACATTCATTTGTCCAAATGAAGAGCGTGATTAGACTATACAAGGGTTTTGCTATTACAGCGTACATGTAGATAAAACGTCGGTAGTATCCACAATGTCCCATAAATGATTGTACCTCTCGTACAGTGTTTGGTCTTGGCAATTCTATGATCACCTTTACCTTTCCTTCATCAGTGGTAATTCCATTAGCCGACACTATGTGGCCTAAGATTTTACCTTGTTGTACCATGAATACACATTTTTCTGGGTTGAGGCAAATCCTATACGTTCTGCATTTCTCGAATACCTTTCTAGGATGATCTATATGGTCTTCTCTCAATAGAGAATAGACGCACAAGTTTTCCATGTAAATATCCAAGAATTCTCGCAAGTATTCTTTAAAAGCATGTGTCATTAATCTCTGAAATGTGGCTGGAGCATTGGTCAAGCCAAATGGCATTGCCCTAAACACATATATGCCCCATTCTGTTGCAAATGCTGTTTTGTATTGATCTTCTAGTTTGACCCCCAATTGGTTATAACCAGAGAATCCGTCCATAAAGCTATAGGATTGCTTGCCTGCTACTTATTCCAGGACGTGTTCAGTGATAGGAAGAGGGTAGTTGTCCCTTATTGTTGCTGCGTTTACCTTCTTGAGATTCACACACACTCGTAATTTCCTGTTTTTCTTTGGTACCACCACTATCGGGGACACCCAATCCGTGTGTTCTATCTCATAAATAAATTCAGCCTCCATAAGTTTGTCTATCTCCTCTTTTATCCTTTTGGCAAATGTCTCATTATACGTGTATGGACGTTGTTTTCTTGGCTTTGCATCAGACTTCAGAGGGATTGAATGTTCACAAATGTTAGGATCCACTCCCTTCAAATCTTTGTACGACCATGCAAATACATCTCAAAATTCCTTAAGTGTTTTGAATAGTAAGTCCTCTTCTTCTCGACCTAGATCTGTGGCAATGTAAGCAGGTCGAGGATTTTCTCGTGGCTCTGCTAATTCTATTTTCTTGGCGTTCTCTGGCCCATCGTAGGACTCGTTTGATTTAGGCTCCCTCATTGGTTGCTGAACCACCAATCTTCTTTCCTGAATGGTGTACTTACAATAGTGAGGAGGTATATCTATCTTTTTACTCCCATCACTAGCGTTCGTTCCATCGCTACTTTCCATTTCAGTTGTCCATACATTTTTAATTTTTTGTTTCAACTCATTGTATCTCGTTTTCCGTTCAATTTTCGTCATAATTGGACTACCACAGACATTCAGTTTTTCTGTTGCAACTCTTTTTTTTTCTTTGCTGGTTTTCCTAGGTTTCAACAGTCTGGACTTAAATCCTGAGTCTTCAACAACCTTAAGAAATCTTCCTGACACTTTATCCTTAGCACAATCAACAACATGAATGTTCATAAGGAAATGTGTCTTATCCTTAAACTCCGGCATGGGTCTCAGCCTGGTTGGTGGACTGATATGGTGTCGTTTACTCTTGTATCTTTTTTGGCGTCTCTCACTTTGGTTTGGGAAATTGTAGAAGACATCATTGTCTTGATCTTGATTGTCATCTCCCTCCGTATTTTCTGACTTCTCATCATCCGCGTTATCCTTGTTTTCACTTTGATCAGAAGAATCATAAAATTATTCTCCCTCCTGCTTGATTTCTTTAGTGGGGATGTCCACATAGCCCACTATCTTAATCTCAAGTTTCGTTTCTGTTTTATTTATCCTCATATTCTCAGTATCTCCATCATTCTCAACATGTAGTATGGTATGATATCATAGCCATTCTCATCACAAAATTTGGTGGGAGTGACTTCATTGACGCATACATCCAATGTAGCCAAAATTTGAGACCATTCTAGGGGTTCGAGCTTTTCTTCAGGAAAAGGTTCTCGAATATATGCATCATCTTCCAAGACCCTCTCTAGTGTCCTTTCATTGTGGTCAAATTCACTACATTGAGATGCCCCGCACATCCATATCTCCTTTTTCTTACAAAGCCACGCTGGGACTTCTGATCCACTAATGGTGGCTGAGTGAAATTCTTCCACAAGGGTTCTCGTGACATCATGGTAGCTATGATTTTTCATGTTTACGCGTCTAGTAGTTTCAGCATGTCTTAGATACAAATAATCATACCCCCAGTCCTGCACCATTTTGAGTTTCCTCATGAACGGCCTACCAAGGATAATTTCATGGTTGTTCTTCTTGCTGAAATCTACTATGGTAAAGGTATGTTCGTACTCTATGCCACAGGAAGATACCACAATTGCCTCAAGCAATCCTATAGGCCTTTCTATGTGCCCATCCGCCAGTTGCAATTTCATTCTAGTTGTTCGTATTGCTGGTTTTCCCCATTTTTCCCATAGCATTTTGGTCGCAATGGCAATGCCAGCTCCACTATCAAGTATTGCCTTAGTCTCTATGCCGTTATACTCAACTGGTAGGGTTGTGTTGCTATCTTCACCTTCACAATACTCTCCTACCTTGTTGAGTGGCACTGGTCTAGTGTTGACTTTCTTCGGTTCGGTGTCATTAAGCTCGGTTTCGAAGAACTTAAGAGGTCTCCTTATGCCAAATTTTTCAAGAAATTTGCCCACTTCCGTCCACATGCTTGGCCTAATTTTTAACAATTCTGCCAATGTGATTGTGCACTTGACCGGAGTGGTCAATAAGTCTGTCAGGATTTTAGTGTCCAATTGATTTGACCCGCCTATTCTCTGAGAAGGTACTCTTCGAATTTCTGACCTTGTCTCATAGTTCCCCATATATGATGGCAAAGTTCTAAGTGACTCTGGTTTGCTATCTTTGGATGCAACTGAACCATTATCCCCTTGAAATGATTTAACGTCTAAATCCCATGGAGGCTTATTCAAGTTCAGCTCCGAGAAAGGCGCCGACTCGACTGTTTTTGTCTCATATTTTTCTTGAGCTTTTCGCACCGTTTCCCATAGCTCTTCAAGCCAATTTTCTTCCACAATAGGGGAATATGGTGGAAAATCTTTCAGTGATTCATCAGTGCTATTAGGCACGTCTTTTACATCCTCAACATCCGGCAAGGATTTAATGTTTTCTATCTTGTCGGGTATCCTTTGTTTGGTTTTGTGAGATGTTTCATTATTTGGTGGTTTGATTACTCTATCTCCCGCTTCCATAGGTGGAGGCTCCAGTAAAGCTTGTGCAGTTTCAATTAGCTGTTTGCACATCTCTAGTCTCTGTTTTTCTATCTCTGGATATGGATATTTCATCCACCTTTGCTCTAGAGTCTGTCTGTTCTTCAATCTTGCTTCATATGCTTGCAAGATTGCATCCAAGGGTTCATTGATCTTATCTACCAATACCGACCCTCCTGAGCTTGCACTTCTTGGTCCCTCCGTTGATTTTAGAGAGTCGGACTCTCTTTGCTGTTTAAGTTGCTCTCGAGCTATCGTTAGCTCAGCTTCTACATCTTTTTGTTTTCGCTCACGTCTAGCTTTCATTTTCGCTCTTCGTTCTTTCCAAGGATTATCACGACTGATGCTAGACTTGTCAGTCTTGATTTCTTCTTGATTTTCATCGTTACTCTTGGGCTGATTGACATTTTTCCTTGCTTGGGCTCTCGTCAAGACCTTAACAGGAATTGGAGTTTCGTTTTCTGACCCTCCACTGGAAGGCAGCGCTCCCAGCATATTCAAGGTAGTTTTTTCTCCTTTGCTCGGGTTTTTAGGGCAATCAGGGATCAAGTGAGTAATTCCACACTTCGTGCAATATGCGTTGACCCTAATGATTTCGTCATGAGGGAAATCCCTCAGCCAATGGTCTCCACCACACTTGTAGCATGGTCCTTTAGGTTGTTGAGGTGCTCCTGGAGCTCCTCTTTTGTTGGTGTGCAATTCTTTGCCCGCTCATGCCTCCGTTGGCTTGAACAATAGTGTCTTTTCCTCCATCCAGGCTATATCGAGCTTTCTCCCGCTGCCTGTGCGCAAGCAGTTGGTGGTCCTGTAATTTCCTATCATGCTCCATGGTATCTGTGATACTATCTGTAACAACGCGGACGAAAAAATCCATTAGACTCGGTGCATATCCAAGGGCTCCGTACTGACTAGGATACCAAACACTTTCACCCGCTACCAGTTCAGTGGGGTACAACGCTACACCAAACCATATTGTAGGGCACACCATTTTGGTTGTTTAGCTTGTGGTTTGGAATACAAGTTAATATTTTTAAGCACTTCCTCTACAAGCTGCTCTTGGCTTACCGCTACTTCTCCTTTCAGTGTTGTCTTAGCAGACTTGCTTCCGCTTTGTTGCGAGGAAGAATCATCGTCAAGATCCTTGAACTCACCCTCTTTGTAGACCGCACAATTGTCCACAAGGTATAGAGCTTTCTTGGTTAAATCATTCAACGTCGTGCTCCTTTTCATATGTAAGTCCTTTTGAAGATCTGCATTCCTTAGTCCTTGGATAAATATAAGCATAAGTCTGGACTGAGTTGGCAGTTCTTCTACGGGCCAGAACTTAACATATCTTTTTAATCGGAGGGCTTCCTTTCGCAAAGACTCTCCATCTTTCTGTTTGAATTTATGGATTTGTGAGACTGTATTATGAGCTATTCCCCTTTGTGAGAATTCCTCGATAAACTCATCAAACACTTCCTCCATTGACTCAAAGTCTCTTCGCTCCACCGAGTCAAACCATGTAGCAGCATCATCCTCTAATGTTAAACCGAATCTTGCAAATTGGGTAGGAAATTCTAACACCTCTTCATCTCTAATTACACGCACAAAGGCTGCTACATGATCTCTCGGATCCTTGCTTCCCGTATATTTCTTGTTTACCCATTTTTGCACTTGAGAAGGTCTAATTCTACGATGGTCTCCAAATCTCATCATGGGATCTCCCCGTCCTAGTCTATATACCTCCTCTAGTCTTCTGTAGTGGCCAGGTTCCTCTCCCAATGGTGCTCCTAATCCATAATTTCTAACAGTTCTCGCGAGAGATGGTTCATCTCTCCGAACTCGTTCTTGGGGTGTTCTTCTAGGCTGAGTTGACCCTGAGTCTTTGGCTTACTCTCTCCTTGATACTGTGCATAGAGTGGTGGTTCTTGTAAATCCCTTAACCCTCGTGCGGTTTGATAACCCTCTCGGGTTCGGTCTTGTTCTAATGGGTTCGGTCTTGTTCTAATGTAGCACTCTATCGAATCCATGCCTTCAATGATGGCTGAGTAGCTGGTTCATCCTGGTAGTTGGACGTCGGTTGTCGGGTAGAATGTGAGCTAGTGTCATACTCTTCTGAAAAGGGATTTGTCGACTTGCTAGGGGTGTAGGTGGCTCTTGGTACTTTGTCGGGGCCATAGGTAGGGATTTAGAATCTACTTTGTAAGATCTTTCCAATGATATATTGGCTAGTAGGGTTTTGACGAACCACTTAAGTACTTCACCGGGTTGCCCACTTTGGACAAGAGAAAAAAGTCAAACCTCCTTATAGGGCCCCTTTGAGAGTCCAAATTTTCCCTAATGGTTTTGGGAAACAATGTTCTTGCTCTCTCTCCCATGTAAGCTTGAATGATTTCTTGAGTAATCAAGTCAAGGGTGTAGCAAGGAGCGCATACTCCTTGACAAATATTCTGTACCACCTAGTAATACCCAAAAAGCCTCAAATCTCACTGCCAAATTTAGGTTCTTGCCATTCTATTATGTCCTTAAATTTTGCAGGATCCATCAAGATGCCTTCAGAACGTATGATAAACCCAAGATAGATGACTTTGGGAGTACAAAAACACATTTGCTCATCTTGGCATATAATTGATGTTGTTGAAGGAGACTCAATACTTTGCATACATGCTCCTTTGCATCTCTAGAATAGACTAGTATATCATCAAATAATACCAGTAAAAAATCATCCAAGTATTCTCAAATATAATCCTACATGAGCCAATTAAAAGTTACCAGAGCATTGGTAAGGCCAAAGAGCATGTTTATGAACTCATAATGCCCATATCGAATGTTGAATGTGGTCTCGTAAACTGTGTGCTTCTTTGATCCAGAGTTGATGATATCCTGATCAAAGATCATTTTTTTAAAACATTTCAGCCATGTGTAATCTATCCAATAGTTCATTAATGCAAGAAATAGGTATGTATTTGTTCTTCACAAATATCTAATTAATGTCTACATAGAGGCGTAAGGATCCATCCTTCTTTGTTTGGAACGAATCAAGTGCGAGAATTATTTGGTTGGATGAACCCTTGCTCGATAAGTTGTAGAAAAAATGATATACTTAGGCACACCATATATATATATATATATATTAAATAAAAAAAAATTCAACCTATGTGGTGTTGCTTCTGCTAAAGGGTCTTGAGAAGAGCCCTCCTCTATGCGTACAAGTATCAAGACCTCCTGTAGCCGATGTATGGTAGCCTCAAACTCCTTGTCAGGGAGATGCTCATACTCTATGATGTCCTCTACTATCTACTCCCTCGCAACATCAACATTCTTGTAGCATGATCTTCAGTGCCATTAGTAGCCCCACTTGACCTGTGGTGGGAACCATCAAAATGATATGTTTGAAAATTTTAGGTTTTAGTCAAGAAAAATGATACACAAAGATTTTCTAAAGAAGTTTTTTCTCTTATCAAAGAAAAAGAGAGAGGCTTACACTTCCACAAATCTTTACTTATTTCCTTGCTTCAATGATTTCTTTTACCATGAATGATGGTTCCCTTTAGTTTTTGTGAAGAGAGGAAATGAGAGAGAGTGGTAGAGATATGTACAGGAGAAAGAGAGAGAGAAGAGGAGAACGACACCCAATGGGGTCTCAACCAACCCTCTCAAGGATCCCCCACACCATTTCCACTATGGTATTTGATTTTGATTGCATAAATGGAATGTCACTACGGTAATTCCTCACAAAGAGGCACCTTCAGGCTCTTTTGATGCACGGTTAGAACCATCTCAATGTGAGATTGCTGATGGTCAACAAGGTGTAGATTGTAGGTGTGTGCAAGTTTCTATAACCCGTAGATGCTTATTTGACTATGAATGACATAAAAGAAAAAACTTGATATAAAGAACATCACTGAGAACTGAAAGTATTTGGGATTTTGTATCCCCATCAACCACATGAATCTGATTTACCCTTTTTGAAGCACTTATTTAAAGGATGATTTTTCTTACTATAGTGAACACAAGGATTCTTTTTGAAATAGTCCTTTGTCTAGTGATTGTTATGCCCACAAATGGCACAAGAATTGGTACCAATGGATGCTCAAGATGAAGCTGAGGTAGAAGCACAATTATTGACTGCATAGGCACTGGAAATATGAAAAGAACTGGCACGAGATACCCTTTTTTATTCTCCCTTCAATGAATTGATGATACCATCCAAGCAAGGGGTAGTGTATCTTTCTCTTTTAAAATAATGACACTTTGATGGAATTCATCATGCAAACTTTTTAACAAAAAGGCTATGAGATCTTCTTCCGACACTCGTCTTCAACATACACAAGTTGAGTTTTATTACTCTTTAGTATGATAGCTAAAGATGTTATGTTTTCATCGGCTATCACTACAAGAGCATTATCTGCAAAGCAACAACACAAGGACGAGCAAGCATTAGGTATTATTCTCACATCTCTAAAAGATGAATTTATTCATTATTTGGATGATATTAGTTCTTCTAGTGTTGTCTGGATAGAGCTAGAGAATCTTTTTAGTACTAATGTTCAGTATTCAATGATGAGTCTAAAGATGGAGTTTTACTCTCTTTCTATGTGGGGCTATGGTGGATTGCACTAAGGAGAAGCCATGGGAGCTTGGGAAGATGTATAGGTGTAGAGATGGAGAAGGAATGAGAGAAGAGCGAGAGATGAGAGTGAGCAAGATAGATAGATAGATAGATAGATAGAGAGAGAGATAGAGAGATAGAGAGAGAGAGAGAGAGAGAGAGAGAGAAATTCTACACCTACATAGACTTGGATTTTCACGCTTGACATGAGGTCTCGTGTGGCTGTAGAGGTACCCAAAGAGTTGATTTGGGGAATCATGGCTCTATACAAGTTAGTGCTGGGGAATGTACGCGCTCTAGAGGGAGTTTATGATCTGGCTAACTCCATTATCAGGGTGAAATAGGGCTGCCCGCTATCTCCTACACTATTTGGCATGTATGTGGGTGTAGTTGTGCTAACTACATTGAGAGGTTTGGTGATAGAGGAGCACAGTTGGCAGGGACATGGATCCCATTATTGTTATATGCTGATGATATTATGTTGATCCCACTATTCTTATGTGTTGGTGATTTTGTGTTGATTCTTTGTACATATTTGTCCATGATACTAGACTAACTGTTAACCTGGGAAAAACCAAGGTTGTGGTGTTTAACACCACACCATAGTGGGTCAGGAGATCAACACCCACTTTTGCATATGACCAAGAGATGGTGCTGAGTATACACATTCATACATCTATCTTGGGGTAGTCTTCAGTGGACTGGTGTTTTCATTGAGGAGAGCAACAAAAACTAGATTGATGAGAGCTTATGTAGCCTTGGGAGGATGTTAGCAAGTCACTGCACGGACGTATGTAGCAGAGATCTTTGAAAACTTACACAATGTCAATACTTAAGGAAGTGACTCTGTTACCAAGTCACTGCACGGACGTAAGTGGCAGAGATCTTTGAAAACTTGCACAATGCCAATACTGAAGGAAGCGACTCTAATGGGGATGGAGACTCTTTGAGGGTGTCAACCTCAAGAAGTGAACCTATGGAGTGATAATATCTCTAGGACCATCAAATCTATCACTCTTGGATTTGGCAACTTCCACATGTATTATGTCACTCCATTTAGTCATCGATTCATTTTGGACTCGAACGAAGTCCAAATGCTACGGAACTTTGGGAGGAGGTCTAAGACACTTAGGGGCACTAACCTACAAAGTTTGGTTGCAATCCGATGAGGTGCCAAAATCATGATCCATCATGAAGGTCCTAGAAACTACAACAAAACATACCAAAAAGGTCGCCTTAATGTTTAGAAACATTCTCCTATGGTCAAAATGTAAAAAACTAGTCATTAATGCACTCAAAATAGCTGATTTAGCCTACTACACATAGCCATAAACCACAGTAGAATCGACAATGAATTTACTTGAATGAAAGAGCAATAGACAAAGAACACATTGGAAGTTTTGGAATCAAAATGTGATTACGAGAGCTCAAGATGTAAGGAATACAATAATGCGCATGAGAGTAGCCTCTCTTAGTCATATGCTTTAAATTTCTAAATTTTGATAATGGTAAGTGTCCCCTTTCCGACTATATAAAATGAGTTTTATATCTAGGGCTCACTTGGCCAATGGCCGACTTTACAAGGCTTAGAATCCTTTATAGATTATACAGCCCGGATGTAGCACTGGTAGTAACTGAATAAAGTCAGAGACTCTCATATAATTACAAAGGCTTTTTGAAAAATAATGGACATTAAAATTTGGGGCTCAAAATGAAGAGGTCGCCTTGAAGGGAGCCCGTCTAGTTTGACTGTCAGCATTCCTCTTTTCCTAGTCTGCATGTTCTCGTCCAAACTATCTTTATCTTTAGCTGGATTGCCTTCATGCTATCTTTGTTTCCACTTTGGTAGTTGCTTGAGTTATTTGATTGTGGGAGTCTTTAATAATCCAATGTGCGCGTCCTAGTGTACGTGTGAGTAAATTGGACTTCTCAGCCCTTGCTTTGATTTCCACCTTTGTTGCCGGCTCTCTGAAGGGATTATTACATAACTTACTTTGGTAAGCTATATGGTGGGTAGGTAGACTTGTTGTCATGGGGTTGAAAGTTGAAGAATATATTCCAAGGAACCCTATCATGAATGCATCCTCAAATATTTGCATGTAGTGAGAGGGCAAAAACATGAACCGCACATACATCCCCATGATTATGTTGCAGCTTGAAATCTCTCTCTCAAAGTTCCAGCATAAGCGTATGGTTCCTTCCAAGAACACTTGCCAACTTGATGTGTGCTACCTCTATATCTTCAAATGTGGTGATGCAGGTGATTCTCACTTTTGCAATCTTCATCAACATTTGGTGTGTCATAATCTGGACATCCTTCATCTCGATGATGATCCCTTATAAGTTGTTCACCATATATCTTTCTGAGGGTGGGAAGTTATTTGGTGGGTTGGTGAGGACTAGATAGAAGCTATCCCAAGATCGCAACCACTTCCTCTACCATAGGGGTTGATTCTCAAGGATTGCCAATACTTGATCTATTGTTACAAGAACATAACCCCTATTTTGGTTTGGCTTGAGAGTTGGCAACATATTCCTCTTCTGTAGGAGGTCTTCTTGCTTCATTAGTGGAAGATAAATCATTTCATGTCCATGATTTTTAACAACCTCATCCGGAGTTATCATCAGAAGTGCCACTGATTCTAGCACTTTAAGTTCATCTTGCATATATTTGTTGTGTGATGGGTCTTGAACTTTTGAAATAAACCACTTCATCTCATCCCATGCATCTATTGTATCTTGTGGGTCCTCAGAATCATTAACCCTCCCTTCATAGAAGTGCTTTGGAAAATCTATCGGGGGAAGTTCCTTGCTTGTGTGCTCTTTGAAAGTCATTCCCCCATGGATATAGACAGAAGAATGTCTCCATCGGCGACACCTAGATCCTTCAATTACCTCATGTTGTTGATGCAAGGTCCATAGTTCTCTTGGAAAATGGTGGTCTTTACTTTCGTTCCATCTGCGGTGGCTTCAAATCTCCCCATGAAGATATTTTCGGGTATCTTTGCCAGCGCCTCCTCTGGTATGTGGGCTTTCCCATTTGAGGAGATATCCACCACCTGGTAGGGTGGGGCTTCCAATTGCTTTCTTGGTCATCTGTGAGGCATTCTATGATAAAATATTCAAGTAATTAATCCTAAAAGTTGGCCAAAAGTTGTCAAAAAAAGTCGATAAAATACAAACTTCACCATAAAATGGAAAATAAGTATAACTTGATCAAAACAAGTCCAAACTTGACTAAACTTCACCAGTGCAACTAGGACTACTACATGCACTAGGTCAAGTAGTTGCAAGTCATTTGTGACTCAGGGGGTCATGGATCCCGATGCATGTTCTAACACCATCTAGTACAGTATGCTTAGGGGAAGTTATGGTTCACTTCTTTTGGAATTTGGATCATTGGTTTTAAATCCATGCCATTCTTTGGAAATTTTCTAGACTTGAGGAGTTATGGAATTTTGACAAGGCTTTTGAAGTCCAAACAAGTTGAAATTCTAGAATTAGGTCTTCCATGGCATCTGGAGTCTGAGAGTATGGTTTTGGTCTATAAAGCTTGTAGGGGGTCATGGACCGCAATCCATGTTTTGCAACCATTTGAGGTGAAACTTGGGATACATGTTCCTATAGCCTATCCTAGTACACTGATGAAGTTATTTTCTAGTTTGGATAGGTTTTTCTCTAATTCACCCAGTTTCCCAAGTTATGGCCTAATTTGGCCCACTTTGCCATATTTGGTTTTGGTTGGCAATTTTGATCCTTGATGGTGATCACTCTGTTTGGGATCTTTTCCTTTCTAATGATTTCGGATTGAAGTATTGCCCAAATCCCAACTATATTTTGGTTTGTGGCCCAATTGGAGTCTCTTGGACCCATTGACACGTGCGACACAGACGCATATTTTTGGCGCCGTTGTCGGGGAATGCCATACACTAAGCTTGAATGGCACTCTGTGCTTCTTTTGTGGTGCAATTTCAATTGTAGGAAAGGTAAGGAAGGAGGGTGTGTGTGTTGAGAAGAAGGATTTTGTGTTATACTGTGTATTTTTTTTGTTAATGGAGTTTTCAAAGGTACCGTGTTTATTCTCTGTGTATTAATGTTGTTAGTTTTCTTTGTTAATGGAGTTTTTAAAGGTACTGTGTATTAAGGTTCTTAGTTTTCTGTGTAATGTAATGTACAGTCACTACAACAAAAAAGGGGGCCTTCGACGCAGGTTTTGACGCACCCCGTCGAAAAAATCGTCGATATACGCGTCCCTATAGAAACGTCGCTATATGCGTCGACATACGCGTCTAAAGGTAAAATTATCGACGCATATTTCGATGGGCTTAGCAACGCATATGCGACGACCTTAACAGAAAAAAAATTCTTGGGCAGAGGACAAGCAGCCTGGCCTATGCCTAGTGAAAAGATGGAACCATATTGATCAAAACCATAATGCAGATAACCATAACCATAAACAAAACAATAACCATAACCATGTTTATACAAGAATAGGAGAAATAACCATGTCTATACAATGACAATAACCATAACCATAAGGAAAACAATAACCATAACCATGTGTGAACAATAACCATAACCATATATGTCTATACAAAAAAGAGACACAGAAGCGTGTCTGTGTCTCACAAAGCATATATATGAAATCCACTGATGACTAGACGTCACAACCTGCACATAGGACAAGTCACAAAATTAGTATTGATATTACTTCACATATACTTATTTAATTAAATCAACTCACACATATTAACGTCTCACCTCAATTGATCAGCGAGACTCTAAGGCCTCCCAGTCTACAGGCTCTCCTGAAACATCAAGATCATTCAATACTTCATAGATACCTCTGCAATATCCATTTGTCTCCTCCTTGTGTGTCGGGACTCGATGCATCGCAAGATTCTGAGTTTATACAAAAATCAAAGTAATAAGAATACATGATTCATCACGTTTAAAAAAACGCCATAGCTAGGATTGGATTGGAAACTCACAAACTCATAGCGAAAGGTGTCGAAGCCTCCGCTGCCAAGATGAGATGTCCCCCTGGTCATCTGTCATATCTGCGTGGCCTGATGCTGTTGTCTGAACTGCGTGTCTGCTGTCCGCTCATCCTCCCTAATCTGCTGCTGCCACGTCTCGTGTGGGATGCCCGAAGGCTTTCGCGAGCCGGTCCTGAAATCTTGCCGAGCTGCATCTCGTCGATGTTTCATGGTGTCCCGTGCAACACCCTTGATCCACCTCTTCGGAACAACCTTTGAACCCGAAGCAGGCTAGTACTCTCTCATGATGTTCTCCACTATATAACTGATTTTGTCCTCATCCTGGTCAGACCAAGGCGTCAGAATGCTGGTCGAAAACTGCAGCTCCGCGAGTTGGCGAATCCGCTGTCTCATCTTAGTCCCGACTCTATCCATGTCAACAGAACCATCTGCCCGTACAGTATAGAGCTTGGAGGAACTAGGATCGTGTGCCCCCCAAGGTGTCCGAGGTGTGCCAAGAGGTGTGTCGAGAGGTGTGCTTAGGTAGGACGGGGGTCATGAGCGAGGAGGGGTCGAAGCATCTGTGGACCCTCCTCCAGAGCAACCACCACCTCCACCTGACGATTATCGAGATTAGTGAGTGCGCCTGTGCTGTGGAGATGAGGACGTACCCGCCTCTGCGGCACCCCTAGGTGTCGAAGCAGCCGTGATGGGAGACCTCACAGGCATTGTACCCGTAGGCATCCCCCCCCCCCCATAGGCGTCCCGTGCTCCATGACGAGCTTCTCAATACAAATGGATTGACTCCATCCATTGCCATGCCCAAACGCTAATTGCGTAGTTCACTCTTAAAATGTGGCTAGGTATCTTCAATGTGCCTCCAAGCCTTTGAATCAGCGGGCACCCTAAATGTTGCGTCAGTGGATCTATTCGTAGAATGCCACCGCATCAACTTTGCAATGGAACCACAACGAAACATGCTTTTTACCCTAGGAATAATAGGGGAAATGCCGCAACACTTTAGTTGGCACTGTCTCGCCAACCGCATCTTGTTTGTAGCGCATTGCTCCGCACTTAGGACACGACAGACAATCTACGAATTCATTGCGAAAAAGAATGCAATCATTTGGACATGCATGAATCTTGTTGTAGTCCAAGCCAACTGAGGTCAATAGTTGCTTTGTGTCTGGCCTGGAGGGTGGCATTTCATTGCCAGCCGGGAGAAGTTGCTCCCGCAACAACCTGTTTAAGCCACATTAAATTAAAAAGCTCTCCAAGCACGTCACCGTTGCAAATTGAAAAATCTCTTTTGTAAATTACGTACCTAAACAAAGTAGTGACGCTTGCATCTGACCACCCGTACACTGACTGAAGATTCAAAAACGCCAGACAAGTACGAAGCACAGATATTTTGGTGCCTTCATAGATTGGTTGACGTGCCAACTTTCTCAATATGTCTTCAGGAGATAGGCGCATGGCTTTTGGTGCTGCTTCGTTAGCGTTCTCCTCGCTTGTTTGGAAGAAGGCATCCAGCATCTCCTCCATGCCGTCGTCTTCTATCTGTAAGCCCTTTTCTACTTCCATCCTTGGCTCTATATTGGTCGGGCCTTCACGATTAATCCTTTTTCTCTCTCTCTCAAATGTAGGTGCTATGTCGCGAAAATCAATGCCCGTTCCGTAGGAGTTGTATCGTAGATTCTGTACGGTTTTTCTAGCAAACTCTCCGTACTTGTGCACATGCTCATTACATATCCTACGCTTGCACAGGATTTGATACTTACAGAGCATGCACGAGCATGCAATCTTTTCCTCCATATTAGTTGATGACGTTGCCATCTACAATGATTATGAATGTTGTTTTAATATGTATACTCCTCACAATGTAAACTACCTTGCATTCTCTAGTCTTGCCCAATCTCCGTACACCTCGGTCCAGAGGTGTACAGAGATTTGGACCACCGGGTCAAAATATCGTCTTTATTGGTCAAATCCTATATGGGTAGACACATACGTGAACTCCCAGGTGTATATGGCAATGCATGTAGCGAGCAAAACCCCTTTTCCTCTTTTAGTTCCATAGTTTCTTCTAGAGGGAGAGAGAGAGAGAGAGAGAGAGAGAGAGAGAGAGAGAGAGTTTCTGTCCTTTTCATACAATTGGTTAGACAACCTAACTCTTTCTCTCTCTCTCTACCTCTGTAGCTATTTCTAGTTAATTCTCTCTCTCTCTCTCTCTCTCTCTCTCTCTCTCTATATATATATATATATATATATATATATATCACTCTCTATTTTTCTCTCTCTGTCTACGTACCCTATCTCTTGTTCTTTCTCTCTCGCTCTCTTTCTCTCTCTATTTCCCTATTTCCCTATCTCGCTCTCCACTTCCCTCTCTCTCTCTCTCTCTCTCTCTCTCTCTCTCTCTCTCTATATATATATATATATATATATATATATATATATATATATATATATATATATATATATATATATATATATATATATATATCACTCTCTTTCTCTCTCTCTCTCTCTCTATTCCCTATCTATTTCTCTCTCTCTATTTTCCTATCTCTCTCTCTCTCTCTCTCTCTCTCTCTCTCTCTCTCTCTCTCTCGCTCTCTCTACTGATCGAATGAGCGACTGAGCTAGGGAGATCCAGACGCCCACGACTGCGGAGGACTACACAACATCGATAGAGGCTGTATCAAAGGATCCAGGTCACTTTGGCTGGACATGCACAACGCCCGGTCACACTACTGACCATGGAGGAGATTGATGAGCTCCGCCAGCGAGCGATCGATGCTGGATCTCCTATGATCTACCTATCCCAGCTAGCTGTTTTAGCTTCTTAGTCCACACCCAGCAGTTTAGGATTCCATAATATTTTATTTTGTCATTTTGTCATCTTGTTACTTTGACTTTGTATCAAATCCACCACATTGTAACTTTCTGATCTCATAGGTCACTTTGGCCTTTTGAAGAAGTTAATATAACATTTCATTTCATTTCTCTCTTTCTTTAATTTTAATTTCCTACACGCACACACACTTCTCTCTCTCTCTCTCTCTCTCTCTCTCTCTCTCTCTCTCTCTCTCTCTTTCCTACACACACACACACACTTCTCTCTCTCTCTCTCTCTCTCTCTCTCTCTCTCTCTCTCTCTCTCTCTTCCTACACACACACACCGCCGCTCTCTCTCCATCTCTATCTCTTTCCTACACACACACACACACACGATGTAGAGAGAGAGAGAGAGGTTGGAGGGGGGAGAGGGGGGGGGGGGGGGGGGGGGAGAGAGTTTCATAATACCTGCGTAGCAGGTTTCGGCCAAGATCTGAGCGCGCACGTCGCAGGAGAAAATGGCCCCTACGCGTGGGTTTCCCTTTTTTCCCCCCAATTATTTTGCGTCGAAAGGTGCATCGATATACTCGTGGTAATGTCCGTCGATATATGCGTGGAAAAATATGCCTTGCCATGCGTATTTCCATGCACATATTGACGGATATTCCGACGCATATATCAACGGGATGAAAGTACGTCGATATCCGCGTGGAAAGGTACGGCCGTCGATATATACTGCATTGATATCTTGATGTTATGTTGTAGTGAGTAAGTAGGAAGTAGATCTGTGAGAACTAATAGAGTGTCTTAGTGTGTAATAGTAGGTGTATTAGTTAGAAGTAGATAGATAGAGTGTGTGTGCGCTCTCGTGCAGGCCGCGGCGACCTTATCCTTTTTTTATTAAAAAAATAAAAAAATAAAAAAATAAAAAATTTAAAGGTAGGACCAGGATTGGGAATATCTCCCAGACCCAAGCCCAAGCTCATGCTCAGGCCTAGGCCTCGGTCGCCTTTTAAAATTACAAATTTTAGCTTCACATGTAGCTAAAAATTGATTTTTTGAGGACCAACGGAACTTCAGATGCCCGAAAATTGTGTTGTAAAGCACACAGCGACCCTCTAAGTGATACGCTCGTTTCGAGCTATCACACACTCTAATCAAAAAATTAAACATTAAAAAACATTAAAAACGTAAAAAACACGAGTGAAAACGGACGCTTAAAAAAGGTAAGCGGTTGACCTTCGAGGTTATTTGCCAATGCTTGTAGGGTGCCAAAGGAACATGCATCTGTGCTCTGGTCATGTGCTAGAGACGGAGCAACTAGAGAGAATTTTGACTTACCCGAGTTCTCAATATCCACCTACTTTAGGTTCCGGGCCCTCAGCGGGGACCCAAGGTAGTACAAACCAAGACCCGAACATAGCGGCTAGTGACTCTTCCTGTGACTACGACTTCATGGAGGGTTTCCCAATGCCTAATCCCGATATCTCAAGCCAAGACATGCATGCCATGGGCCCGCGGTCCATCGGGCCGAGCATGCTTAGCCGCCTGAAGGAAACCTTTAGTAGAGCCACTCGCCCCAAACATGGAGCTAATGATGTAAATGAGGGGGGTGGGGAAGTAAATTCTCCATTCATGACCAACATAGAGCCTATGCCCTTAGAGAATGTGCACGTGAATACTTCATTCACTGCACCTTCTGACTCTTAAGAGTTATTTCCCTCCGAGGTCATATTACCCGATGGTAGAAGCCTTGCTGACGTGCAAGAGGTTGAGCGATATATCCTCGCAGCAAGGGAAAAGGAAGTCAAGAGCTTACGCAAGGCGGAGCAACGAAGAGAGTTAAAAGCGAAAGCCCCTATGTCAATATCATTGCTAAGAGAACAATCGAGTGCTCCTTACTTAGCAACCGCTAAGGGCCAACCCCTAGAAAGCAACATTGCATCTAGCTCAAAGGACACCCCTGGCACCTCAATCCTAGATGGAGCGTTCTTAAATGAGAACTGGGAGTACGAACTACAAACGAACACTCTGACCGACCTATACACAGGTCACACCTATCACGTGGGTTGGTTAGATGTCCTACAATCCACAATGGGCGCTACTAGTGTAGAGGATCAACAACAAAGAGTTTGTGAGGTCATCCATAGGGTCATTGAGTTTGAGAGATAGAACAAGGGGATCAACATGCCTTCAACGGGTCTCACGAGATTCTTAGATACAGGAAAGGCTAAACAACCGACCTTATCGCAAATGGAGACTCCCTCGGTAAGTCCGATGGATCCTCCATATGTTGTTTCCCCAGGGGTCTCAGTGAAATCTGAGCCCACAAGTGATAGCTTCACCTTTCCAAGTCTAGCTCATCTTTCCCTTGATGAAACCACGTCTACCATGCCTACCCCAATGATGGGTTTGCCAAGAAACACGCCATGGACCTCATTTGTTAGTAAATCACCACTACATGGTAGCTCAATGCCTGCAACAGTACCTACAAATGTGTACCAATCGTATACACCCATGGGTCCTCGTACTCATGTAGTCCCTACCCCTCCCATTGTTTCAACTACCTATGCTCCACAACCACAACACCCAAGTTCTTATTTCCAAGGGACTATACCGGCTAGCATTAGCATGTCACATCCGACGTCTGCTATGCCTAGGGCCACACATATGAACGTTGGACCACCACATGGCACACCATCGTACCCAACGTGGAACCCAAGGGCTTCCTATGCACCAAGCACGATGCCAATACCTACTCGACATGTAGTCTCTGGAGCACCTCCACCCACGGTGCCTTCTCACTTAGGTAACTTGGCAACATTTGCTCACGCTATCGGTCGATCTATTGCTGAGAATATGCGTAATGCACCTGATAGAGAGTCTAGAAGTAAGACAGTACAAATAGCCAAGCTCACACAAAAATTTATTGGAGACAGGGATGTGAGAAAGCATATCAAAGTGTTTGAACAAATATGCGATTCTCTAGGAGAACACAATGACCTACATAAGAGCAATGCTTTAAGCCTAACCTTAAGTGGAAAGGCTGGGGATTGGTATAGAACCCTAAGGGTGGAAGAAAAAACGATTTACCCTACTCTTAGGAGACTGTTCTTAAAAGAATACATACAAGAGGGAGTACTTTGGGGTGTAGCCTCTCAGCTCCAGAAAGCCCAACGAGAGGAAGGAGAGTCGGTGAGAGACTTTATTAGTCGCTTGAAGAATTTGAATTCTCGATGTAATTCAAGTGAGTGCTTCAACAATAACCAATTTCTTGATAGATTCATTAGGGGATTACGACATGAGGATATCTACAATGGCTTAGTCATTAGAGGTATCACCACTTGGGAATCAGTCACCACCAATGCGATCCAATTGGAGGATAATTTAATGATTCAAGGAGAAAGAGTGTCTGTTGAGTCTAAATCTACTAGCTCACAAGCATCGGGGCATCAGCCAATGATCCTAAAGCCTATTGCTAAGGAGCCAAAGATATTTGAGATGACTTTAGCATATCTCACCAAGGCTATTCAAGAGAGTCTTAGAGACAATCGTGCTCCGCAGAACAATCATATGTATCCAAGAAGGGAGCAACAATGGTGCTCAGTATGCTATGGACCGCATAGTACCAGTGAATGCCCTACTATTAGAGTAAAATTCAATGGCAATTGCAATGCATGTGGAAGGTATGGTCATCAAGCAAGGATTGCATAGTATTTAAGCCCGCGATGGCCAATAGACCAACCTTAGCATGGACAGACACACCTCGAGTGCCTGCATTGATGCCGGCCCCACCTCTTGAACAAACATCACAACACATGGTCCCTAGGGCCCAAAATGTTGTTCAAACAACACCTTTACCACCTCCAGTGCTAGGACCGCAACCACCACATCCAAGAATCACTTCTGTGAATCAAGTGGGTTGTGAGTCATCTATTTCTTGTTTGGAAGTCTGTGAGGAAGATATAGATCCTAATATTGCCTATGGGATGGATGTGCTTGAAGAAAGTCCACAATACTACATGGAGGCCAAAATATCAATTACACTGCTAAGAGATCACCTCTTCAATGCTATGAGTGTGGAGGTCCACATCGTGTAGCCAAGTGTCCTATTAGGCTACAAAAGAATGCCACACTAATGCAAACCAATCAAGCGAGCACATCTACAATGCCAATACTCATGTGTAATCGATGTGGCATAGATCATTTGATTGCCCAATGTCCAAATAATCCAATTCACCGAAGATCACGCCATTAAACTTGATTGAAGTTAGCGAGGAGCCATCACAAAGTACACCTGTGGTACCAATAAACGTACTCACACGATCGATGCTCCAAAAACAAAATTATATTATTGAGGAAAGAGACACGGCATCAATTGCCCAATCTCAGAAAAAGAAGAAAACACGAAGAAAGAGATCGCAAAAAGCAACGAAGTCAGACCCAGTTCAAAGACCAACATAGGGACTGGTGACAACCCCGTATATATGAATGACGCTGAAGAGGATTCTGATTCAGGAGAAACCATGGAGACCAAAACGACCACTAAGATAGAAACCAACAAGGAAGATCTTCATGAGCCACAATGGACTGGATCCAAGAAGAAGATAGGAGCTTATCCAAACCCTATAGAGGAGATTGAGCGAGTCAAGCAATTAAGGAGTTTGGTAGAAGATACCCAAACGGATCTAGAACCAGCACCTAGGAAGATCCAGATTACAGACACCGTGTTCCCTACGCAACAACAACCTCACCAAGACCATAGGCCCTTAGCCATACCTAGGGTCATCCAAGAAGAAAGTGACTTAAAGTCATGGGAAAGTGGGCGTACTCACTTCTTGATGGAAAGAATGTTTACAGAGGGACTACTTGATCCTATCAAAGAAATGGAGATCCCATCTTCCCCATGTCAAGGGACTCCAGGCCAAAAGGTGCCGTTAAACATTGCCAAATTGATGGATTTCATGTCTTCAGAAGTTAGAACCACCATCATGTCCAAACTATATAAAGACCCTAAGCTAGTCTCAGCTCTTGGAGCCTTCCTCAATGGAGAACTAAAGTTTGGGCTACCATAATTTTCACAGATGGATGGAGCTGGGGAGATGCCAATAGAGGAGGAACACTTGGATCCACAACCCAACCTAGATGAGAACCTTGTTATAGAAATACCTGTTAACAAGTTGGGACAATACTTTGAGGGTGATGAATCCAATGCGACCATACCAATCACTATTAAGGGATTAACTGTGAAGGGAATCCTTGATGGTGGAATTGGGGTTAGCATTGTGACTAAAAATTTCTGGGAAACTATGGGAAGACCTCACCTTGCAACCACAACTATAGTAGTGAAGATGGCTAATGGCTCCATTGTTAAACCTATTGGGATGCTAGAAGATCTCAAGATCAAGGTCTTTGGACATAAAATAAGGATTACCTTCATTGTTATGGATTTCTCCAAGCACACTATGGCATCGGAGATGATCTTAGGACGTCCTTTCATGAGGGAAGCAAAAATGGTGCATGACTGGTCTAAAAACCATGTCTACTTACAGTTCCAAGATTCTGTCATTCGAGTGGATCTTGTTACTGGTTGAGCACATCCTCTAGGAAACAAGTTTATAATTGATTATAGATCTGACACCACAGTTCACTCGGCCCCATTCCAATATTGTTATACGTGTAAAGCGGACACTGATGTTGAGGAAGATTCTCCTTATATGGATGTACTACCTGGGATGACTGAGTCGGATAATATGGATTGGGTCCACCTAGCAGCAACCATAGACACTTGGGGAAATAGGGGGACGACCTGGGTAACACCTGAGGGGGATGAAATGTCCGTACCCTTAAATATGCTACAAGCAATGCATATAGCTTCTGACAAGACTCATCCTCATATAACAAGGAAAACATACAAGTGGGTCCCTAAAGCTTATTTAGCAACCATAGCTAGTGCTAAAAAATAGAAGCCTTGTAAGAAACGTACCCCTCGCTCCAAGAAAAGTAAGAAAATGTTGTGTTGGATTCCTAAACGACTATTGGAAGCCCAAGGCTACTATCAAGGAAATGATCACATCTGGGTGCCAAAACGTAGATTGTGTTCTTACCTGTCACCTGACCCATGTGAGCCCAATCCCGTAGCTCCAAAACAAATCAACGATCGCGGAAAGAAAAAAATCACAGAATGCTACACACCCGCTCCCAAGTTAGTTTGGGTACCGAAGAAAGAAGAGGAAGACCTAAGGAGAGGTTCAAAAACCAAAAGAGGTTCAAAATCATTTGTTTCACCTAGCTCAGGAAGGGAGGAGTCCCGTGAAGCTTCTAGCTCCTCATGTAATGCATCCATAGAGGTAAAAGCTTCTCCACAGCCTCCACCTACAATAGTGGACCTCCATAAAGCTACAAAGAAACCCACACCTCCCAGTGTTCAAGAATCTCCTGATGAACCACTTCAAGTTCGATCATGGGAGAGTACCTTACCACCCTTGCAACTCAACGAGGCACCTAAGGTAATATAAAACTAGTGGTAAAAAACCTCACCTATTACCAACTGGAACAATTGGTTTCAAAGGGTGACGAGCACATTTCAAACGGTATGATCTACCCAAGGAAGGGGAGAGTGTTTGCTGTTAGTCATCATTCACTCACTCGCCTCTCAACCTTCCTCCCTGACATTTCAATCTCCCAATCTTAGGGAATGTATATATAAAGCCTTATACTCACAAAAAACAAAAATAATAAAGAGCAAGAGCAATTAGAAAATGAGTATGCACAATAAAAGTCAAAACATTGACGGACCTCCACATTCACATTCGGTACACTGAAACAGAGACCTATGTCATTAAACACCTTTGATCCTCATCACTCAAGTGATGGAGGGTAGGTAAGATTAGTACGATAGGAGTGTTTCTGTTTTAGAGTTGAGTGATTAGCAAAGTTCCTTTTTCCCACTGATGTGTCTCCTAGAGGTATTCTTTGTGTTTCCTAGTGTGTACAGGAAAGTGTTGCTGTTGTTAGGATTTGGACCTTCATGGGATCTTTTTCTCGTTCACACTTCAAATCAAGCGCGACCATCAACACAAACAGGTGTTTCTTGTCCATTAGCATTGCCCCTTATCTTTTTTGCATCCATGTTTGTCTGCTTTGATTGTGATTGGTAGCATAATATTCATCGCATTTGCTTAGTATCAAACATTTAATTCAATGTAATTTTTTGTCATAATCACTTGTCTAGGTTTAAAAATTAAGGAGTCCGACTAAGCTAGTTTGACCAAGCTAGGCGTTAGAGATATTCTCTTAATACCATGGGGAATGCCTTCCTAATAATCAATGGCTACTTAGGTTCTTAATCCTATTTAGGCAGCATTATGTGAAATGTACTAGGGCTTTCTAGTGGGCTTAGTCCCTATTTACCTTTAGCTTAAGTATTATAAAGGGAGTTTACTAGTGTGATGAGCATTGGGAGGTGTAACAGTATCATATGACCCCCCAAAGTTACAAAATTAAAATGCTGAAAACGAACAAACAAAAAATCAAAGTGCCACAATGTAAAATCTTAAACTGGAAGGGAAATCTCATCTTGATTTGGTACTTTACTCACATGTATCGCCTATGGTACTAGAGCCCTAGAGGTTCCCAGTGTGGGCGCTTTTCCTTGAAAAGCAAAAAACCCAAGGCATACAAAATAAGCACACACATCAAAATTGAATCACTGTGAAAGGACTTTGGGGGGTCAAAGAAAAGGTAATCAGTTAGGCGATATGATTTCATGAGAAATTCCTTTTATCGTAGCTTCACTACAAGGTCTTCTAGGTATAGCCTCTAGTCAGTCCTCGAACATGAAATACTTGGCTCTCGCGATTAAACAACTTAATTGACCAGATAAAATTAAGAAGCTTACCCATGGTATTAAAAGTCGATCTTTAGTGCCTTTCGATCGTTATATTAGCGACCCCAGACTTGTTTAACTTTTTACCTTTACAAGCTGTTTATGCGTTTGATTATATTGCAATTTAATGTTTATTGCTGACAAAAGGTTTAAAATTCTGTTACCAATCAAATTGTCTGCCTACAACTGCATATGCTTTTTAATTGCTTATGAGAATGCAATTAGTGTGTAACATTTAATGGCCTAAAAACTTGTGTGTAGCGGAAATTAGCATGAACATAGTGGGCATTCCTTTAGAATAGATTCCTAATGAGAATTACAAGAGTGCTTGGGTGGAGAGAGCAACAAAAATCATAACACCTAGTTAGATAGCATCAACAATACTTTCAAAAGAGAGAGAAATTAAGCTATTGACAACAGTTGAGGACCGGATTTGCATGGAGCCGGTCCCCCCTCCAAAAGGCTTTGTATTATGGTTTCTCCCATCAAGAGAGACATTGTGCAATACAATTCTTTGTGTTCCTTCAAGACTAGCTAGTTCAATGAAGATGAAAGCTTCATGCACTAAGCAAAACACTTAACAAACACAACATCAATTATCCCCAGTCTCAGACCCAAGACCTCACACACCTTCGAAGATGGTGAGAGCTAGCAGGGTATGAGAGTAGATTGAGAGGGAGAAGGAGTATCTTACGAGAAAGATGTACATCTCCTCACATAATCACTCATATTAGCATAGCTTAGCTTAGTAATTAGCTTGGTAGAGGAGATGAGCATGCATTGAAGCTTGGCTCTTGGTTGGATTTGCATCCACATGCCAATAGTGTGTCGATGTAGGCTTCTATCTCACAAGCTTGGAGTAGGTGGTGAGCTCTCCATTAAAGCTTGGGAAGAGATAGTCTTCTTTACTTCACACATAGACTGTGTGTGAGTGTGTGTCTGATAATGCCTTGCAAAAATCAGCCCCCTCTCTCTCTTGGGCGAGCCCTCTTGCTATTTGCTCTTGCTATCTCGCCATTGGCCCTCCCCAAGTCAAGCCAATCATTATTAAGCAGCATAAGTGATAGCCTTTTGACATATGTCCCCCTTTCCCCTTTTATGAGAGCTTTAGGTAATTTAATAATTAAACTAAACTCTCATTGGACCCCTTTGCCTCCTGGCCAATAGGAATCAGGCAAGCCATTGGGCTGCTGAATGCTCATTGGACCCCTTGGGAGACTGTCCAATAGTCATCTAGGAGACTTAATTCTCATTGGTTCTTTTATTAAGTGTTTTTAAATTAATTAAACTAGATTTACTCTAGCCTAATTCTCATTGGTCCACCTCCAAGGACATCCAATAGGAATTGGGTACACCTTGCGGGCATCTGGCCTAGAGAGCTGACATGTGTCCCTCCTTCCCTTTGTGTAAAGGGAGCTTGTGTGTGTGTGTGTGTGTGTGTGTGTGTGGCTTTCTCTCTCATCCCCTAGAAGAAAGGCTCGCCCCCTCCCAAGTAGGGATGTACAAAGACTTTTTTGGTCACACACAAAGCATCCAATTCGCCTAGGTTTGACCTTTGGACATAACCTTTGAATTTTGGAACCTTAGCATTTTGGAAGTCTTAATGGGCTGAACCTTAGGGTATTTTTAGCCCATTGTTGCACATGGCTCTTTTGCAGATGGCCCCCCCTTTGGATCCCTATTTTCCCTCTTTTGGATCCCTGCCGGTCTGCTAGCTTAACCAATATTCTAGATTTTTCTCCCCTGGCACTTCCCCATATTAAATGATCATTTAAACATTAGAAAATCATTTAGGAGAATTAGATATTGATTATTATGACATTACCTTTCTCTTGAAATCATAGTCGTCCTCGACTATGGTGTAGAGAAGATAAAGCATATTCATGAGTCCTTTTCTTAGCGGGTAGAGGATCCCTATGTTACCCTACGACATCATTCCACAATGGATGACTAGTCCATTTGGCACTTGAGAGCCTGAGGCTGCCGCAAGAATGTCTGCACATTAGTCCTATTAGTCTTCCATAGTAGAGTGACAAGCTCTACTTGGTGTTTGGGAGACGTCATCTCCGCAAACTTGATCTAAGCATGCATACTACTTCATTTTTGTGCACAATAAAGAAAAAGAGAGTCTTATAAAACAAAAGATTTGTTCATTTTTAACATTTTGTACATTTGCTTACTCTTGGGAAGCATTGTAAGCATTGACAAGGTTTAGGTTATCCTTTAATTGTATACCTTGCATCCATCTAGCATCTTCAAAAGGATAATTCTTAAACTCAATAAGATATCGTCGGATAGTCTTACCGCCTCTTAGTACCGTGTCTTCATGTCGGAGAATGGACTCGAGTTGCAGCACCTCCTCTTGGTCCTCGTTCTCCGGTGGGTCTTCAATAGTTGGTTCTTGAGGTGGCTCTCCTTTGTAAGGCTTTAATAGGCTCACATGGAAAGCATTGTGTATGAGCCAATGATTGGGCAACTTGAGTTGATAGGCCATCTCATTGATTGGACTAAGAATCTAGAAGGGACCATAGTACCTTTTTGCTAGCTTAGCATAGTACTTTTGGTGGCCCGTAGGATTCTTGCCCATCATGTGCCTTAATCGAGCCTTGGGAAACTTTAATAAGACCCAATCATTTTCTTTAAAGGCTTGGGCTCTTCTGTGCTTGTCAGCAGCAACAGCCTTTTGCCTTTGCTGTGAGATAGAGATAGCATCCTTAATCTTTTGAAAAGATTCTTGTAGGTCTCGGCTATACTCATCTGCAGCGAAGATCTTCCCATGTACCTTAAGTAGCAAGGGACTTTTTGATCTCCCCTCAATTACCTCAAAAGGTGCTTTTCCTGTGGAAGTATGTACAATGTTATTGTAAGCATACTCCACTAAGGGTAAGTACTTCTCCCATTGGGATCTTTGATCTACTTCCGTTACATAGGCTTTTAGTAGATCGAGAATGGTTAGGTTATCTATTTCACTTTGGCCATCCGTTTGTGGATGATAGGCCGAAGAGAAGTTTAGCCTTGTCCCTAAATTCTCAAAGAGACCCTTCCAGAAATTACTGGTCATTCTAGGATCTCTATCCGACACTATGGACATTGGCAAGCCATGGTACTTGAAAATTTGTGAAATGAAGAGGGTTGCCATTTGATGGGCTTTGATAGTCTTTTTGACAGGTATAAAATGAGCTTGTTTACTGAACCTATCTACTATCGTCCATATTCCCGTATTCCCATGGATAGACTTAGGCAATCCAAAGATAAAATCCATGGATATGCTCTCCCATGGTGAATTAGGGTTTTGCAAGGGTTGAAGCAATCCAAGTTGCTTCCCTCTATCAAATTTTGTCTTTTGGCATACCACACATTTAGAAACATACTCTTGTATGTTCACTTTCATGGTAGGCCAATAGAAATATGTTTCAATTCCCTTTCAGGTAGACTGAATCCCTCTATGCCCCGCATAAGGTGGAGCATGAGATTCATACATTACTTTCTCACGTAGTGAGTTAGTAACGCATAGTATATTGCCATAAAGAAGATAACCATCTTGTAAAATAAATGGTTCTTCTTTCTTCCCTAATGCAAGGTCTGAAATCACATCTCTAAAATCGGGATCAATAGCATACTCATCTATCATTGAAGATAGATCATTGTGAGTTGCTATGGAAACCGCATTCACTCTCGGCCGTCTTGAGAGTGCATCAGCTACTTGATTATGCTTGCCAGCAATGTGAGCAATATGAAAATGAAATTGCGAAAGGAAATTTGCCCACCTCATTTGTTTGTCAGAGAGCTTGGTCTGCTTCATGAAGTACTTAAGACTTTGATGATCCGTTCGTAGAATGAAAGGAGTCCCCAATAAATAGTGCTTCCATGAGTCTAAGGCATGTAGAACTGCAAGGAGTTCCTTTTCATATATGCCTAGAGCTTGCTCAACAGGGTCGAGCCTTCGACTCTCATAGCCTATGGCATGCCCTTCTTGGAGCAAAACAGCTCCAAGGCAATCACCACAAGCATCACATTGGACCTCAAATGGTTTTGAGAGATCCGGTAGTGTAAGCACAGGTTGAGAGATAAGCTTTTCGAAAGCAGTGTTCTCCTTGGCAGACCATGTATACCTAACGCTTTTCTTTGTTAGGTCATGTCCCGCAATTTGTGAGAACTTTTCTATGAAGCGTCTATAGTATGCACACATACCTATAAAGCTTCTTAGTTCATGAAGATTCCTTGGTTTAGGCCATCCTTTTATTACCTCTAACTCTGATGGATCCATTTGGATGCCATCTTGAGAGATAATGTGACCTAAATACTGAATCTCTTGCAAGAAAAATTCACTTTTCTTTTGATTAACATAAAGTTTATTCTCTCTTAAAACTTGAAATATTACCTGGAGGTGTCACGCTTGTGTTCTCGTCTAATGAATTAGAGTAGATGATGATATCATCAAAGAACACTCCAGTGAAGGTTCGATGAGGCCTGAACAGCTTCTCCATCAAGCGGTTGAATGTGGCTGGTGCATTGGTCAAGCCAAAAGGCATGACAATGTATTCATAAAGATCAAATGTTGTGCAAAATGCGGTCTTTACAATGTCTTGATCAACTATCCTTATTTGATGATAGCCACTTTTTAGGTCAATCCTACTGAAGTAGGTCGATCCTTGTAGCTTATCAAATAGGTCTTCTACCCGTGGAACGAGAAACCTATTCTTGATAGTGATCCTATTTAGTGCTCTATAGTCGACACACATTCGATATGTGCCGACTTTCTTTTGCACTAATAGCACCGGTGAGCAAAATGGAGATGAGCTAGGCCTAACCATGCCCTTCTCAACTAACTCATGCACTTGCCGCATAATCTCCTCTTGTGGAGCTTGATAAACTCTATAAGGAGGTTTTCTAGGCGGTGAACTTCCTGGAAGAAGTTCAATTGCATGGTCATCATTACCTCGTTTAGGAGGTAGCTCACAAGGGATGTCGTCAATAAAAAAATCTTGAAATCCCTTGAGAAAATTGGATAACTCTAATTCCTTTTGGTTGCTTTTATTTTCTTTTGCTAAAGCATTAGGTTCATTTTGAGAATCTTTAACAAAAATCATGTACACGGAAATAGAACTCTTTATTGACTTGTTGAAAGCTGGTGTATGTACAATGGGAATAGTGTTACCCACTTCCTTAGCATCTATATACATGTATTTTTCCCTGAACTTAAAGGAGATTCTCCTTTCAAGAAATTTAACATCGGCAGCCAGGCGGTCAAACCATGGTGCCCCTAGGATTACATCCTCATGCCTGAGAGGAGAGATAAAGACATCCTCTTTGTCCACATAGCCTTGGACATGAAGCCTCAATTTCCCGATTAAGGGAGTGACTGAAGCTTCTTGCCCCTTGAAGGCACTGTCTGCGAGTAGGACATCTCCCATCTCGTAAGCTTGTATGCCTAGCCTGGTGGCCAACTCTATAGATATAATATTGTGAGCAGAACCAGGGTCAAAGAGAATAAAAGCATCATGTTCTCTTACCTTTCCCCAAGCATGGCATAGAGGAGATCCTTTGTGGTGAGTTTGGTGAGTCTCCTCCTCTTGGATTTCAACCAAGGAAGCTCTAGGAGGATCTTGGCGGTTGTTCTTTTGGGGACAAGCGCGGTACGCATGCCCTTGTTCGCCGCACTTGAAACACCTGTTATCCTTGCGATAACGCTCAAGCTCTTCAGGAGAGAGTTTGTTCTTACCTTTGTAAACTCCCTTCTCTTTAGCTTTGTTGGAGTTGCCCTTAGGAGACTTTTGGACATTGGCCTTCCCCTTAGGCTCATTGGAACCCTTTTTTTCCATGGGCTTATTATTTCTTTTAGCCCCTGTTTGGAAATTGATTTGAGAGGCCACCATAGTATGGTGTATTACCGCCGATATGGTACGTGGCCTTTGGGAGTTGACATACTCCGCCATTTCTTCGGTTAAGCCCGCACAAAATTGTTGCTTTTGCTCTCCAAAATCCAACTTTTTGAAGACAGTGGCTTTGAGTTGTAGGTCCCAAAACTTGTCTACATATTTGTGGATGGATTCATTGGAGAGAGCTTTAAGCTTCGCCATTCGGTGAGTACTTTGTCTTTGGCATCGGTGGCTAAAAAATGCTTCATAATGGAAGCTCTTAAAGCTTTCCATGTTCGTGGAGCTTCACCGCCGTTGGCTCGTAGGCTATAACACCATTGCCTGGCGGACTTTTGAAAGTGCATAGCTACATGGAGTAGCTTGGAGGACTCCGTGAATCCCTCATCTCCAAACGCCGCATCAAATTGCTGGATAAAGGCCAAGACTTTGTCCGTAGCACCAAAGGTGCCATCATAGGTAAGGAAAGAGATGCTCTTCCCTCCCTCTTTGAACTTCTTCAGCTTGGATGACCTCTTCCATGTGGCATAGGATTTCCTATGGCCTCTTCTTTTTGATGGTTCAAAGGTTGCACCATCACTTTCTTCAGAAGGTGAAGAATTTGAAGAAGGTGGAGAAGAGGGTGACCTCTTTCTTGCCTTTTTCTTGTCTTGATCTTCGGCATCTTCACCATCTCTTTCATAAGAGGAAGAGGATGAAGAAGATGGAGAAGAGGGTGTCCTCTTTCTCGCCTTTTTCTTCTCTTGCTTTTTATCATCCCTCTTTGAATTATGGCGTGGAGAAGAGTGTGATGGTCTTCTCCGCTTGGGGGGTGATGGAGAGCGTTTAGCCAGCCGTCTTCGTGGAGCCATCTCCACCGAGGTGGCGGGAGACTCACTTCTTTCTCGTTCCTTTGGTGGAGGCTCTTGAGTTCTCCTTTGGGAAGGAGATGCATCATCAAGAAGTAAATTCTTGAGCCCTTCGTATGGATTCTCTTCTTCTTCCCGAATCGGAGAGAGACCTCTTTTGGGAGTCTCACAAGGAGGCTTCCTAGGTGTTCTCTCGTCATGGTGATGAGCTTGGAGAATCCCGTGAGCACGGAGCTACCGTTGCACTTTGCTTTGGAGAGATGGATTGCCCATAGCTTGTTGAATCCTAGAAACAAGATAGTTAACAAGCATCGTAGCATCATTAGTAGCTTGCTCATTAGCAAAATCAAAGTTATCAACATTAATTTCACTCTCTTTACTATTGTCAGCCATTCTAACAACTTTTAGGTGTAAACGTTATAGCTGTACCTTGGCACTTCAAGCCCTAGTTGCTACTCCTCTTTACCCCTTTAGAAAAAGCACTCAAGCTACTGTACCCGCGGCTTGAATACCATTAATTGCAAGGAATAGAAGAGAGGGTCTTTCGACACCAAAACAACACCGGCTCCTGTCAAGATTCTAATAGCTCAATAGTGGTTAAGCCGTAGGCAAGCCCCATAGGACTCCACTATTAAGACCATAGCTCTCGACGGTGATGCCCCGATAACTGCACGAAGGTAGGCGCACTGCAAGGCTGAAAAAATCCCTATTCTACTTACTCACAGGCAATTAATAATACCAACCATTTATAGCTAGCTTGAGGACCTCCCTTCTTGAGCAAGAAAAGAGAAACCTTGTGCTCTGATACCAATGTAACATTTAATGGCCTAAAAACTTGTGTGTAGCGGAAATTAGCATGAACATAGTGGGAATTTCATTAGAATAGATTCCTAATGAGAATTACAAGAGTGCTTGGGTGGAGAGAGCAACAAAAAGCATAACACCTAGTTAGATAGCATCAACAATACTTTCAAAAGAGAGAGAAATTAAGCTATTGACAATAGTTGAGGACCGGATTTTCATGGAGCCAGTCCCCCCTCCAAAAGGATTTGTATTATGGTTTCTCCCATCAAGAGAGACATTGTACAATACAATTCTTTGTGTTCCTTCAAGACTAGCTAGTTCAATGAAGATGAAAGCTTCATGCACTAAGCAAAACACTTAACAAACACAACATCAATTATCCCCAGTCTCAGACCCAAGACCTCACACACCTTCGAAGATGGTGAGAGCTAGCAGGGTATGAGAGTAGATTGAGAGGAAGAAGGAGTATCTTACGAGAAAGATGTACATCTCCTCACATAATCACTCATATTAGCATAGCTTAGCTTAGTAATTAGCTTGGTAGAGGAGATGAGCATGCATTGAAGCTTGGATCTTGGTTGGATTTGCATCCACATGCCAATAGTGTGTTGATGTAGGCTTCTATCTCACAAGTTTGGAGTAGGTGGTGAGCTCTCCATTAAAGCTTGGGAAGAGATAGTTTTCTTTAATTCACACATAGACTGTGTGTGAGTGTGTGTGTGATAATGCCTTGCAAAAATCAGCCCCCTCTCTCTCTTGGGAGAGCCCTCTTGCTATCTCGCCATTGGCCCTCCCCAAGTCAAGCCAATCATTATTAAGCAGCATAAGTGGTTATTAAGCAGCATAAGTGATAGCCTTTTGACATGTGTCCCCCTTTCCCCTTTTGTGAGAGCTTTAGGTAATTTAATAATTAAACTAAACTCTCATTGGACCCCTTTGCCTCCTGGCCAATAGGAATCAGGCAAGCCATTGGGCTACTGAATGCTCATTGGACCCCTTGGGAGACTGTCTAATAGTCATCTAGGAGACTTAATTCGCATTGGTTCTTTTATTAAGTGTTTTTAAATTAATTAAACTAGATTTACTCTAGCCTAATTCTCATTGGTCCACCTCCAAGGCCATCCAATAGGAATTGGGTACACCTTGCGGGCATCTGGCCTAGAGAGCTGACATGTGTCCCTCCTTCCCTTTGTGTAAAGGGAGCTTGTGTGTGGCTTTCTCTCTCATCCCCTAGAAGAAAGGCTCGCCCCCTCCCAAGTAGGGATGTACAAAGACTTTTTTGGTCACACACAAAGCATCCAATTCCCCTAGGTTTGACCTTTGGACATAACCTTTGAATTTTGGAACCTTAGCATTTTGGAAGTCTTAATGGGCTGAACCTTCGGCTCTTTTTAGCCCATTGTTGCACATGGCTCTTTTGCAGATGGCCCCCCATTTGGATCCCTATTTTCCCTCTTTTGGATCCCTGCCGGTCTGCTAGCTTGACCAATATTCTAGCTTTTTCTCCCCTGGCACTTCCCCATATTAAATGATCATTTTAACATTAGAAAATCATTTAGGAGAATTAGATATTGATTATTATGACATACTGTGCCAATGTTGTTTGATTTTGCAGTGACTGAAGGAGGCTAAGGACATTCATCTCAGATGCTCTTCCACCTCGACGAACGAGCTTCAACTCAATAGCTTCCGAGGACAGAATCTACATCAGGAAGGGGGGCATGTTAACCCTCACGGCTCACGGACACCATATCACCTACGACGGACGTTGTATTATTTACTTGGTAGAGCCAGGTACCGGGCTTGTCGGTCCAATAGGAAAAGGGTAAGAGTGATCGTCGATGAGAGGCGCACTCTAACTGGAACATTCAAGGGATTAGTTGGCTAAGCATGGGCGCCCAAGTGTGAATGCGGCGAGCTCATATAAAAGTCAACTAAACCTAAAAATCACTCATTCTCTCATTTGTGCAATTGAAGAGTGCTCTTGCTCCATCTCCATCTTCTTCGTCTTCATCTCCTTGTGTGTGTGTGTATGCGTGAGAGAGAGAGAGAGAGAGAGAGAGAGAGAGAGAGAGAGAGAGAGAGAGAGAGAGAGAGAGAGAGAGAGAGTGCGATCGAGCATTGGGGCGGCACGACGGTGGCGAGGCAGTTGAGCGCGGCGTAGCGGCGTCTCCCTCTTCTTCGCGACGAGGAATCCTCCACGAAGCAAGCGTAGAGCGGTGAGTGACACGTGCGACATACGTGCACACAAACATGGGCCAGTTGACAGGCTTCTTTTGCCAAGCGCGATGACCTTGCACGTTCAATCGACACTTTGCATCCAAAGGTGGTACGATAAAACCAGTTGAACATTTCCTGAAGACGCAATGAGCACACTAAATCCCCTCCATATCTTGTATTCTTGAAGTAGAAACCCTTGGCACGATAGTGCAACTTCTCCATACCTTGCGTGCTCCAAAAATCCAATGAAACATACATGTTCATAAAATATGCACCATGGGCATAGAGGATGTGTTGCCCATAAAGCCACAACACATTGATGATCAAAACTAAAGCATAGTACATAACAAGTCAGAATAGCAAGCACTCACCATATAGTGTGTAATGTTTGATTCACCCCATGCAGTGACGATCGCCTTTGTGAACTCCACCACCAAATTTTGGAATTCTTGTCATTGCTCACTGGTTGTGCTTGCAAGCCGTAGTATCTTCATCATCTTGTCGAATACCGCCCAACCATGTTGTCGGCTAAGAACAGTACTTGCATTTCTTTCATTGTGCGTTGTATACTTGCAAAGATCCTTTCACAACTCCCATCCACCTTCAGATGTTGATATTCCGGCAGCAGCTCTACTTTCTTTGGACCGAACCCTCTTCAAAAAGTGCCTTGCCTTTAGTGCACTCATGGACACTGGTTGGGCCACTTCTTGAGTGTGTGCATTGTTCTTCTGCGCAACAATGGAGGTGTTGGTTCTATGACAACCTATTGAATTTAAGAGCCCTTTCAGTTTTGAGATAGTGTCAAGCAATCTCTCCACAGGCTTCATTGTAAAGGAATAATCAATATGAAGCTTTAATAAACGATCAAAGATGCACATAAAAGCATGAAGTGTGCAAAGATGCACATTTTTGAGAGGGAAGTTAATTATAGGGTTCCATTCACTGTCTTTTGTAGCACGATTGGGCTCCTCCAATATAGGAACAAATGCTCCCACATACGTGTAATTTGTGAATTGTCATCTTCCTCTCTTTCGTCAACTATTGCGATTTTGCGTGCATTCCCCTTATAGCCCTTAATGCAGAATGGATAAGGATACAGAGTTACAGTCCCTTGTTTTCACCCTAGAATGCACTTGATTGTTTTCAAAACGCCACCTAAGTGCTAGTCAACTTCAAACTCCCCTATGCCATCTACTTGGAGTTTTCCCCCAGCTAGTTGGGCCTTAATGACATCTATTATCCACAAAATGCGTTCAAAAATCCAAGCAAGAACTCCATGGGTCTCCTTGGAAACCTCAATAGCACCAAGACACCAAATGTCTTTCTCCAACTGCACACTGAAAGATGGTGCACAATCCTTGTTCATAGTTGTACGTTTTGCATGAAATAATGCCTTGTTCATGAGAGTAATACTCATCCTTTCTAGTCATCGTTTCTTCACAATCTGACACTCGTCTAGCTTGAGCACAAACACCAACTTTGAATCTAGCACTGCAAAATGTCCAAAATAACATAAGGAAACCATAATTTGAAAAAAAAAGACTACATTACTATAGCCTCACCATTAGGGAGTACACCATAAAAATGTATCATTTCCATTTGAAGCCTTTTCTAATCAACAAAAATTTTATTTGACATTGAGTAAGGAAATCCCTTTTCCATTCTGTTTGCACCTATGCTTGCATTGACACGTTTCTTAACTGCTTTTCCCCGCTTGGTAAATATGGATGAAGGCATTATCTCCTCTATGTGCAAATAGCCTCCTATTCGAAAGTACACATCATCTTTCGAGGCCTTTTTAACAAGATTCACCTTAAGTGGTATAGGAAAAACATTCTGAGTAATTCCTCTTTCCCTTAAAGCATCCTTTAGGAGACCATATAAGGCAATGTATCCCTTAGTACTAATTCCAGCTTCATCACAAGCCTTTTTTACATCAACATCGCTCACAAGATTTGAGAAAAATTTTGCATAACCTCCTTTGTGATAGCATTGCTTAAATGTTCTGTAGTTGGGGCTACGCCATCCAATTTTTTGAGGCACAAACTTAACAAATGGATGTGATCTTCCTGGTTGTGGCCACCACACATCTCTTGGATAAGATTCCTACAAGAAATCAAAATTCCTACAAAAACATTACCATTAGTTTCCTACAAGAATGGATAAAAACATTACCACAGAAGCACAGATTGGAGCGTAGCAAAATGTACCTCGTAGCTGTAACCCTTCTTTTTTGAGCATCGCCTTCGAGGGCTAAAGTCTCTATGGCATTGAAGCTCCTCTTACGTTCCTTTGCACCTAAGGGAATATTTTTAAGATGCAGGATCTTATCTTCAAGCTTCGCAATCATAGCATCCTTCTCTTCCACCTGTAGCTTAAGAGTTTCACTTCCTCCTCTGCTTGAACAATCCTTTCGTGCAATACACTAGTGGTATGGGAAAGAAGTTGACATTGATGCAAAGACCATTGTGCACTATCAGCTCCAATATTCAACAATCGCTTGTAGTATCCAAGAAGACCTTGCTCCCCTCTACCTACATGTTGTAAGAATGAAGCAAGGCTATTGAATGTTGGATACACATTGATGGCTGGATCATTAGGGTAGAGGCAACCATGCACCCAAAGGTCCACATTGGTGTGACCTGCACCACGGTGTTGTTGTGAAGTTTGCAAGTAATGAAGCTTTGAAGGTGAGAACTTAGAAGTCCTTTGGCAACCGAACATGTAGAGAAACCGTTTTTGAACTTGATGATCTTGTTGTGGATGGAAGGTTTGTAATGTCGCCTAGCTCCATGGCAAGGGGAATAGAACTTAGTGAAGAGCTATGGGATGGAGAGAGCTGCAGGAGAGCTACGAAGTGAAGAGGAGAGCTATGGAGTGGAGAGATATGGGATGGAGAGCTATGAAGTGGAGAGGAGGGCTATGGAGTGGAGAGCTATGTGGGGGGGGGGGGGGGGGGGGGGGGGCTGCAACAAAGCTATGGAGTGGACCTGCAACAAGGAGAGGGAAGGAGGAAGAGTGTGTGTTGAAAAGTAGGAGAGAGAAGAGAGAGGGCGAGGAGTGAGAGAAGGAAGGAGGAAGAGTATGTCCTGAAAAGTAGGAGAGAGAAGAGAGAGAGGAGTGAGAGAGAGGGGAGTCATTTTGGAGGGAAATAAAAAAAGGTGGGATGTTTCATATTTTGCAGGTCTAGCAATGAGAGTTTGAGAGAAAAAATATATTTTTGGGTATACATATAGGTTGGGGAGAAGTTTTGAGTAAAAGTGAGGTTTTTTATATATATATTTTTTAAAAGTGCTTTTTTTGGGCTGAGGCTAAGGACGCCCTTGATGATGTGGCAAAAGAAAGGAGAGAAGGGTAGTTATTGTCATAAGGACCACCACTCTTTTGGGCAAAGAGAAGATGTACCTATCCTCACTCCCTAGCCTCTATTTCAAGCTACAAAAAGCCTATGAGAATATCCTCATTCAACGGCCTTGTCTCCTAAATCACACACATTTTCAGCCTTAATCCCTTAAAATTAGGGATCCTTATATGGCCCTTTTGGGCCTTATATTTTTCCTAATGTTGATGAAAGAGGAAACCGTACTCACCCTTATATGCTTGAGCATATCCCCTTGTCAGCGATACCCACTATCTCAGCCATTCGGCTTAGCTCCCACTCCCTTCGATGAGAGACATGGCATTGGGGAGATGGAGAAGAGTCAAACCGATTGGGCACATTATGCTCACTACAAGTTTGAAAGTCTGAGTACCACACACTACTAAAGTGCTAAGCTTTTGGTCACATCGGAACTTGCTTCCCTTACATCTTTACCCGTAACTTAGACCTACACACTTTTCTCTCCCATCCACAGAGTGGACTCTCCATTACGACTCTCATCACTACAATTTTGGAGCATCGAGAGTCACTCATCTGCAACACACATACTACATCACATGTAACTTTGGTCCCATAGGTCATATTTAACCTACACACTCTTCTCTCCCAGCCACATAGTGGACTCTCCATTGCGACTCTCATCACTACAATTTTGGAGCATCGAGGCTCACTCATCTGCCACACACATACTACATCACATGTAACTTTGGTCCCATAGGTCATATTTGACCTCCGAGGACGATAATAAAATCTCTCTCTCTCTCTCTCTCTCTCTCTCTCTCACACACACACACACACACACACACACACACACACACACACACACACTCACTCACAGACACACACACACACCATGTAGCAGCAGCGTGAATTCTCTCTCTCTCTCTCTCTCTCTCTCTCTCTCTCTCTCTCTCTCTCTCTCTAATAACAAGTCTTGAGTTCAACTCTCCTCGTCGGCTAGATCTTTAAGGTCTCTTGGGATAGTTTCCTACGACGTTAAAATTCTCTTCTTCTCGGGTGTGTGTGTGTGTGTGTGTGTGTGCACTAATAAAAAGAGGAAATTGATATAACCTTTCCATCACCCAAGTATGGTAGATTGGTTATACCATTTTCCTCTTGAATAATAGGTCTTGAGTTCAATTCTCCTCATCGGCTAGATCTTTAAGGTCTCTTTTGGGATAGTTTCCTACGACGTTAAAATTCTCTTCTTCTTCTTCTTCTCTCTCTCTTGCAACCAAGGTTGTTAGTAGCCTAGACTCTCTCTCTCTCTCTCTCTCTCTCTCTCTCTCTCTCTCTCTCTCTCTCTCACACACACACACACACACACACACGGCTAGGAGTGTGGACTGCGAACGCTTGGGAATCTTTGGCAAAATGCTGAGCATGTGAACTTGCAGAGACTCTTTGGCAACCTTGTTGGCGTGATCCTTGACTGCATTCACGTTCGAGAGATAGCTCCAATGTGATGGCACGTGACATGGCTCAACGCTTGAAAATTTCTTAAGCCGCATAAAGAAGTAGAATAGATGCCTACTTTTACAGTCGACGCGAGCTAGCCGAGTTGGTTAAGCATTTGAACTCCGTGACACGGGTCATGGGTTCGACTGTGGTTGGGTGATGCCCAAAGACACTCTTGTATCTGCATGGGCAATAATGCCCTGACCGCTTTAAAAAAAGGCCTACTTTTGCACTTGTATACATTTAAACACATCAGCAAAGCAGTTATCTCGACAAATTAGTGAACAAATAGCCGTTATGCCTAGTGTTACGAGGATTGCAAAACAAAGTGTAAAAGCCATTTTTTTCTAAAGGGGGTTACAACGAATGGGTATAAACCAAGTCATATTCGCTCTAATCTTTTTTTCATTTGTTTTGATAAGAATCTATTTAGATACCAACAGGAGGGTCTCAAAAGGCAAGCATGACACGTGTGCAACGGATTTTGGATCCCATAATTTGGTGATGCTAAATAGTAAAGGTAAAGTTGAAGAAAAGGGGGAAAAGGTAAGACACCGGGCGTCTAGATATTCACTCTCTCTCTCTCTCTCTCTCTCTCTCTCTCTCTCCCCGTCCGTCTGTCATTCGTCAGAGCACGAGTCCATGGTTGTGGATTAGGATGGAGCCAGGACTAGATGGACAGGCGAGGGAGGATGGTAAGGCTAGTTGCACGACGACACAGAGAGCGATGCTCTCTCTCTCTCTCTCTCTCTCTCTCTCTCTCTCTATTCTCAGTAGATATGCATCCGATAGAGCGTCGTTTCTCTCTCTCTCACACTAATGCTGCTATGGATATCTCTCTCTTGCTGCAGGGTCTGGGCGCGCTGACTGTAGCCCCATCATTGCTAGGATAGGTACCTGTGGGCGGTGCAATTGCAGCCAGCTATGTTCGATCTTGTGTTAGGCTTATCTGCGGCCAGCATGCGTGTATTTTGCCCAGATTAGTCTCAGTCATTCTGATTATATTGATGATTGCTGCATGGTTGATGAGAAGAGGAGCAGCTCCATTGCATATCTGATCACGCACACCCATTATGGGGCTCTCATGAGGAAAGGGATGCATCCTCGTGTGCGTGAATGAGGACAGGGAGAGTCCTTAGGCTACATCTCCCTCTTGCACTCGCAACGGGGTGGTTTGGGGGCGAAGGAGGGGAGGGGAGGGGAGGGGTTTGGTTGGATGGGGAAAGATGACCCAGATTAGATGCCATGTGATGAGCATAGCCGACAGAGGATTGCCTTCGCGTGATGTCGGCGTGAACTGTGGAGCGATAGGACGACAGTTTGTTTCTTTCAAATTGCAAGATTCGAACCGGATCTTCAGAACAAATTAATTAATGTTTGCAAAATGGACCAAGAATCCAATGACATTTGTTTTGGCTCATTGGATATAGTAAAATGAGCGGAGTACAAGCCAAACCAAACAATGGTATGGCATTGGTTGATTGATTAAGAATTTAGGGCGGCTAATTAGAGCCCCTCATAATCAGGGTGCCCGCTCCGCCCAACTTCAAAAGAAAAGGGAGGGGAGTTTAGAGAAGGCGTCAAAGTCGATGGCGGTGCTGGAAGGGCTTGAGGCGGCGGCCAGGAGCATGGCGTCCAGGTCGTAGTCGGAGAGAGGCAGCCCGGACATGGCCATGGCCGCCTGAAGGTCAGCAAGGCCCAGCTCCCCATCCTTATTCACATCCAGCACATCGAAGACCCGGCGGAGAGCCGCCAGCTCAACCTTCTGCCGCTGCTGCTGAAGCGAGACCGCACCACCACCGCCAGCCATGAGCCGCTGAAACTCGTCCAGCCCCACGGCGCCGTCGCCGTCCAGATCTGCCATGGCGATCATGGATGCCGCCTCCTCCTGGCTGAGGCTCTTTCCCACGCAGCCCCCGAAGAAGGCGCTGAGGTCCTGGCCGTTAATGGCGCCATCGCCATCTCTGTCCAGCATGCGGAAGGCCTGAACCAGCCCCCATGGGTCCTCGGCCCCCTGTTGCTGCCACAATCCGCTTAACGCTTTGTTGCTTGGACACATTCTCTCTCTCTCTCTCTCTCTCTCTCTCTCTCCCCTCTTTGTTGTACTTGATCTCTGTGTACAACGGCTCTCTCTCTCTTCTCTCCCTCTCAGGACCTGTCGTTTGTAGCTTGCTTCGAGTTGGCGTTCATTTTAAAGCCCTCCTCGCCCCTTCTCGAGGCTTCTTCGTCAAGTTTGTATTCCAACCTGCGGGACGTCACGCACGCCGTCACCAGCAGCTGGGTCCTGCGGTCTTCCCAAAGGGTCTCTTATTGACCTGGCTATGCCCATACTAGCTTCTCATGCAAGAATTTGGGTTCTAGTTGACCTAAGCGGGTTCTGGTCCCACCAGGGCTTTTTTTTCCCGGAGGAAGGTAGAAATTGAATTACTGGAAAGGTAAAAGAATACAGAGACCCTTAGGTCGGCGAAGGGTAGCCTCATAAGACAAAGTTAAATTATGTACAAGGCATCTTTCATCCTAAAGTTAATGTCCTTGCAAAGCACATCAGATGCTTTTTTAAGCTCAAAGAGGAGACAATGAGCGTGTTGAGAGGGAGAGTTGTAGGCAGTTGCATTCCTATTGAGCTAGATGAACCTCAAGGTTAATATCCCTCTATGCCTAAAACTTAACGATCTAATGGAGTGTGATCACTTGTAGACGAAACATTCCTCACAAAGGCAAAGGTTGAAAGAAAAAAAAAACCCCATTTTTTTGGCATGCTCTAATGTTTAGTTAGGTTCTTTGGCCTTCCTGCCTGCGGCAAAGGATTTAGCGTTTGGTTAGAATCGGGAGATAAGGTAATGATGACCATAAGTGGTGTATGCTACTCCCTTTTTTTGTCCTACCCCCATGGGGTAAGGCTTTAGTGATGCCTTCCCTTTTTGGTAATGAAAAAGGGGAGATTCTTTTTTAAAAATGCTCAATTTTTGGCTTGCCCCAAAGGGGCCAAGGCCCTAGTGATGCCTTATCTTTTTGCTTATGAAAAATAGATTGTGGCTCATGAAAAATAAATTGCTCATATACTCTATTACATACTCGTAGCTTTGTTAATATATTGCACAGAATAGTCGTAGATTCCACTGAACCCCAACCCGCTTGCCTTACGATTCACCTTGCAATTCAAGCCTCAAAATTGAAGGAATGGGATGGGGATTCGAAGTAAATCAGCCGCAAGTACTATCTTGCCCACTGTTGCGCTAGACCACTCAGGCAAAGGCATGCTTTGCGCCAACTGTCAGGATAAAGGTCCTGTAATTACCTAAGAACTAGGATGGTCATGGACTACGGCCAAGGGTCGGGCTAGACAGTGTGGACAGGGGATCCGTCTAGGGCAAGGGGTTAGGAGCCCGCCTATATAAAGGGCGGTTCGGAGGAGGATCTTCAATCTAGTTTCCCCTAGTTCTTACACTGATATCAGAGCCTCTCTTCCACTCTGTCTCTCTAGGCGTGGTCACTTTTTGCTCCTAAAAATAGGGCCTTTAGGTGAGAACCGTGGCCTTTGTAAGGCTTTTACCAAATTTAGTAAGGGAGTTGCCTAAATCGGGTAACTTTTCTCGTTTTGGAAGGGAAACTGTGGTGCACGAAACATGGCGCTCTTGGGCTTGACAGAGGCGCCCTGGGGAAGGGGGTATGTTTCCAAGAGCTCGCGACCGCTACTTGCCTGAGCAAGCTGCACACAACTTCGACCTCCTCGCGTTTTCTTCTGCGTGCTGCCTGCGTTATTTGCCTTGGAGAATTTGTGTTATTTTCACATGGCAAGGTCAATGGACAATCAATTTTGAGCCTTGGCCATTCTTGGCGGCCCTTCCCACAAGCAAGAGTCTTCATGTGCGGCGCAAGCAACAAGCCGTCTCGGCTTTCCCTCGAGTTTCACGGCTTATGGTTCAACTCAGTATTGCAGAAAGTTCCAGATTCTTGCATATTTTTACATTTGCGACAGTTTCCATTGGAGTTCGTGCAACATACTCATTTGCCGATTAAGAAAGCTTTCAATAATCAAGCTTCTTCACAACAAGAAACAACGGTGAAAATTCGATCATCTCCACTACAAGATCTCAGTCGTCTTGTGAACCACGGGCGGTTTTTCGGAGTTCGCTTTCTACGTCAACTGTACAACTTGTTTCTTCTACGGACGGACAGCTTGTCGGAGTCCATGCCGGTTGTAACGGCCGATTAACTGAACAACCACGGATCCAAGAACGTCTTGGGATTCGGGTTCAATTCTTTCCCACTTCAATCACGACTTGATTTGATAGAAATTTTATATCTTTTATTACGGGTCTACTTGGCGTGATGCATACTACGGCTGCGAGCCTTTCTGCAATCCGAGGTATTGTTTTCTCTTTTGATTGCACAATACGTTTTTGCCATGAATGCGGAAGTTGATGATCAACACATATTTGATTTTGAATACCTGGAATTGGCTCCACTTGTGGATGTCATGGGGCCAGATACTCCCACGGAGGGTACCATCGTGGCAACAGGGATGGATGGTGCAAACCGAGGTGATCTATCTCTGTCTCCTCATTTATCAACCCCTCCTCCTCAGAGCGTGTTTGATATTCTAGAGGATGACACTCAATTGCCGGATGCCAGGGAGTTTGTCAATCGACAGGACTGGCAAACTTTTGATGCCCGATTTCGCAAGCTAGCTGTAAGGGTCCAAATATTGGCTACGCAAGTAGAAAATCTTACACAACTAATTTACAGAATGCTACCAGAATCAGCTCCCCACTTTGCCAGCAACCCAAGGGGTTGTCAATCTACTAGTTATGACCAAAATAATTCGGTTGTCGGAACAAATCTGGGCACGACCAACGTGGTCAGGAAGCGACTATCACCATCCGACTTTCAACGTGCAAAAAGTCAAAAATTATGCTTTTTTTGCTTAAGGAACGCATCAAAAAAAGTAGTGTCTACATGTCCGACAAACTTAAACATGATGCATTAGTTAGTGATTCGACATAAACTCCAATTTTGGTGCAAGGCACAATAGTTATATGTCTTTATACGTGCATGTGACCTTTTCAGAGTATTGCCCATTTTTTTTCCAATTGGGTAGGATTATGCCCTAATTTCTTTTCTGAAATAATCATTTTTGGTACAACCAATTTCATGTGCAACACGGTTTCTAAATCGTGTTACCATTGACTTGGGACCAAGAGCAGTGGCAACCAAGTTTAGGGCATCTACATTAATCAAGACCTCATTTCACTGACTCACTACCAGTCCCGTCGGTACAAGAAATTTATTTCATCGAATCACTACCACTCCAATCGATGCAAGGCATTTCTGGTATTACTTTTACGGTAGCCACGGGCTTCCACTTTTGTATGCAAGGCATGCTAGCCAAGAGGAATGACCTCCACCACTTCTTAGATTACGCTTCCGCTATCACACTCGCAAATCTATCAAGGACAGAATCAGTGACGGATTATTAAAATGATTGTCGGTTGTTATTAACACACAACCACACTAAAAGGAAACCTAAATCTAGGACTTATTTCATGGGCAAAGTGCCCATGCTAAGTCGTCCTCATACAATCACGACCCCTGCAAGCTAGGTGGATTGGAATGAGTTTTCTGTTACCTCTCTCATCGAGAGAGTCATACCGGAAAACTGGGGAATGCTTATACGATAAGCTGCAAGTCAGGCATACGATGCGTAAGAGCACATAGCTTAGGCACACACTCTAAAATCTTAAGGAAAGTTCCTCAGCCCAGCATGCTCTTCTTTTCGTTCTTCATGTCTTTCTCTAAGGAACAAAGTGAAAATCTTCTATGAAGGTTTTGTTACATGTTTCACTAGTGCGTCCTCTTGAGCCAAGATGCTCTAAACTCTCAGCTAGAAATTGGGCAAGTTGCCATCCACATTACTCTTCATCGGTTCGACGATTGAACACAAATTGCCATGAGGGCTATGAACCACGCACGTTGGCTAAGAGCCATTGCTAAATCTAGGGTAAGATCCACTTGTTGGTATTCCTTGGATGATTATTCTCAAGATTGAACAACTCTACCTAGTGGAGTAAACATTGACGTTAATTGACAAGCAAGCGTCTTGTCATTACGGATGTTTAGGGTGTCATTTTTGCACTACATGTTTTTAGTGTGACGCTCAAGTGATTTTTTGATAATCTTCAACTCACACCAGCTGATCTCTTCCACGGAGTATAGACGCAGTAATCAATTGTGACAGCATGGTTGTCCATAAGATATCGGTAGTTCACTTGTGTGGGTTTCCTGCTCTCTCTATAGCACTACGGAGTGTCTATGGACAAGGTTTTGGGGTAAGACCCGGCGGGTGATTGCTACATCACACCATAGGCATTAAGGATCACAGTTTGATCTGCATTGAGGATCGCAGTTGATCTCTCCCAGTTATAGTTTCAAGGAAATAATTCCGCAATCTACCAAACGCGGTAGCGAACGGACACACTTTTCAAGTTGATTCCAATCATTATGTACACGATTGACTATGTTGGTTACCATTATCTACTAGTTGAGCAGTTTCTACAAAGAGTCTTACCAAGGGGTTTGAAAACGTAGATTCTAATCCAAGGGCTTCGATTGAAAAGGCAACACCCAAGGTTCCCAGTGAAATGTTGTTTGTTTTTTCAGGTAAGGGACGTGCTCCTCTCCATTTGAATACAGGTAAGTGTACATTATGTTCAAATCTCCAGGTACGCACCTATTGATTTGGTGTTATTCCATTTTCAGTATGCTTTGCTTGGTTTTTCAAGACGTATAAGTACGCTTGAATGTTACAGATTCATGCCAAGGGCATGTCGGCACAAAGTATTTTGGGCCAAGTGTCCAATCTATCTTTCTGTCTTATGCTGTTACGAACCTACTTGTACGGTTCAATTTGGCACATGTTGTCACATGGGATACAACATGGTCTAGGAACTCAAGGAGTTCGGTTTAGCCAGTGTGGAGCAAGATAATGAGGGTCCCTCTCACTCTTGTCGCAGAGTGTTTCGCAGTTCCTCCATACACAAGTACATCTTGTACTTGATGGATGTCGCTTTTCTGTTCATCCTTATTTGAGACATATTCCACATGTGGTGAATATGAGTCTCTGGGACTGACACTAGCGCCTAATTCTTAATGATGTGTCGCGACGAAGTCCCTACGTGCTGGTCACATCCGTTTATTAGACCATTTGGAGCACACCGTATCAGGAACAATTTCAGTGGCCAGAAATTGTCGGGTACTCAATACAGATTTGTTGCGATGACAAGTGCTGTGAAACCACCTTAACGTAGGGTTGTTTCTACATATAGCCAAGTATGCTAAGTTACTGAGAATGTCTCATGGTTGGTACCTAGGTGTGACTGATCTTTCACATTCTGTTATGGTCCAACTCTTGTTGAAAGGCTTTCACTTACGTACCATGGAAAGTCTCGTCATGGAATTGCGGTTTGGATAAATTTGTGTTAAATGCATGCACACCAGGTTTATGGGCCCTAGTGTTTAACATTGATTTATTTGGAGCGGCATGCTAATTCATGGACTTTTATTCTCTCTGCACCTTTTTGCACTGCATGTGCAATCTCTCCTGCAGATTTATTATGAGTTTACACCTTGCCATACAAGGCACTCGCTCAGGATGGGTGTCTATGGTTGGATGGTCTAAACTCTAGGAGCTTACTCTAGTCCACCCGCTTCCAACCTAGTTGGTTGTCTTCACTCCATATAAAATATATGGCCAGATACTCAATGATTGAGTCCTAGTTTATCGATAGTCAAGGAAGACTGTCTGTAACACCTCACTCTTACTGCCGCTATTCATCTCGTGTTGGATGGGAAACTTACAAATATTTCTTTTGCTAAAGGATCTGCTAAGAGCAAACGTTAGCACAACGCATTTCTGAATAGATGATTTTCTCCCTATTCTAGAATTTGCTTAAGTATGGTTTTCAACTTTGAGCACCTGTTGTGGTGGACTTGGAGATTCTTTCAATAGTTTCATACGTCAAGGACTTAACAGGTGTGTTGACAAAGTATGTTGGCAAGTAACCTTCATTAGGGATGAACATGTAGTTCTATGTGTTCCAATATGTTCAAAAGTCTGACATAAGGACACACCCTACTCCACTTCTTCGTAGCTATGAAGCTTTTTAAGGAACTCACGCGAGTTGGAAATCTGTCTCTCAACTTCATGGACAGTTGCGCCAAGGTTTTCTTGCATTATTCCAGTACCTTCAGAAGATCTGAAAACTGGTTATGCCTTTGGACAACTCTTAGTTATGGTTACTCCTTTACAGTACTCAAGTGAGTTATAAATGGAGTTACCATTTAGACCCACGTGCTTGCAAACGGACAACAATGTTGAAAATCAAGATGTTACTCTTGGTTTCATTGAACCTCCTTATTGCATCACGTATCAGTGGGCTCGCGTATGGGATGCCAACACAGAAAACATCAGTCTTCTTACGAAGATATCCCCACTTTTGTTTTCGAGGACGAAAACTCTTCTTAAGGGGGGAGTAATGTCAGGACAAGGTTCCTGTAACCTAAGAACTAGGATGGTCATGGACTACGGCCAAGGGTCGGGCTAGACAGTGTGGACAGGGGATCTGTCTAGGGCAAGGGGCTAGGAGCCCGCCTATATAAAGGGAGGTTGGGAGGAGGATCTTCAGTTTAGTTTCCCCTAGTTCTTACACCAACGACGTCAATCATTCTTGTCATTAAAAAAGGTGCACAACCATGTGCTACCTGCCCCGTGGACCTGCGTCACCATTGTCGAGCTCTGCGCGAGATCGTCCTCCTGCGTCACCCTTGTCATCGAGCTCGATGCGAGCCCCATCCTCCTGCACGGCTACCTGCGCCTTCCTTTTTCGCACCCTTCGCTTTTTTCTTTCATGCCAAACGGCATCTCCTGAAGACTCTAACCAAAGAGATTTTTCAAAACGAATACGACATACTTCGTTTTAAAAAAAATTCATTGGTGGAATATAAGGATAATGGTCACTTAGTTTGTAGATCTTGTGTCCAAGTCATGATGACATATGGAGTAACTTCAAAGATCTATATCCTTGCCACTTGTTGCCTTTGTGATAGCTCCTCATTCTTTGTTGCCCTTGCGAAGTTGCGACAGCTCCTTCCGAGTGCTCATCATGCAGCTGGCCCTATAGTATACATAATCGTCATGGCGCTTGTTGCATTTGTCGAATGCCCTAGGCAAATGTCAATTATACGTCAACATCTGTAGCTTACTACGCTCTCTCTCCAGATGGAAACACCTATTGTGAGGACTGTCGAACTGCCAAACGTGCTCATAGGTATGTTCTCTCCATTGTGCAATGAGGCACGTTGAAATTGTAAGGCCATACAAACACATTTTTATTCTTGAGGCTCTGCAACAGGCATAGCGACAACAACTTGGGAGTCAGAGTGCATTGGCTTCCACCATCAATATCATGACCACCATCATCATGAAGCTAGCTACCAATGCTCGCACATCTAGAGTTGGATCTTATGCTTCTGGCTATGATGGCGATGTCAACCTTGGTCATAGCTAGCTCCAAGATCGATCAAACTTGCATGCATAGCCACACTTGAGTGATAATCTTGCTTACACACACTCACACACTTGCACTATGTTTCTCTTTTATCCACCCTAGCTAGCATGATCCCATTCGCATCAAGTGGTTTCAGAGCCACGGGTATGCTAGCTAGGTTTTCTATTATGCATTTGCGTGTTTGTACAGTTAGCATTCCTTAATCATCATTAACTAGATCCATTAGGTTTGCTCTTCTATTGCATACGACATGCCTAATTAGTACTCCATTGGTTAGCAAGAGCATGTTCTTGAGTTAAAGACTCTTGGGCCACTACTCACTAGCTAAATGGAAGCTTAATTTGCATCAGAGTTCATTAATGTTCCATTAGGAACTTTCACTTTACATTCAAAAGCTTCTCCTTATATTAGCAAAATTAGCATTTTCTATTGGTGTGTCTACATAGCTTGTCTCAAGAGCTTTCTATTGACTATCTCCTTGCTCAAATGCAGCTCCGTTAATGCACTAAATCATTTGATCATGTGTGCCTAAAAGCATTTAATGCTATCTGCTAAAATTCTCAAGTCAATGCTAAAAGGATCCAAGTGGTGGTCCTACTTTAGTGGGAACATTGCCTAAAAAGAACAATTCTTTGACTTTGGCCATAAGGAAGGTGGGCTCTTTGGATGGATTAAAAAAATGCACCCAAAGGTCATTTCTATACCTCTGTTAGATTAGATCGCCTCTAGTCGACTGACCGGACCTCAATCATGATTCTCCAGACCGATTGTTGGCTACTCCCCTGTCTAGAAGCTCTACCCGACTGCCCGCGCATGCCTGGCCTGACCCCCGCCTACCCAAGGATCTTCCCGATTTCCCTTGCTGCCCATTGTCCGGCCCTGTAAGAACTCCTTCCCACGGCCATTGGCCCTACTTTTTGGTCTACTAAGCTCCAAGGCCTCTAAGGGGGTGCTCCTAGCCTAAGGCCATTACCTCCAAGGAGCTCATAAGGCGTACAAAGGCTTAGTGGCGGTGTATCACACCTAGAAGACTAAAGTAAGAATCCTAGCCACACATGCTCCCACTCAGCATCATCAAAAGGACTTCTTCCAAGCACTCAAGGCTTCACAAAAGCAGCATTCAAAAATAAAATCAAGCTACCAAGGCTTCACAAAGGCCTCAAAATTACCTCGAGCTTCAAAGAGGCACTATTTTATGAAAAAGAGCTTCACGACGATGAAGAGGGGCTTCACAGAAAAGGATCTGTGTGTGTGTGTGTTTTTTTTTTTTTTTCTTAACTTGCAATAAAATAAATCCATCCAAGCACAATAAATAAATAAACTTCAACTATGGGATACTTGGACCCGTGTAAAGAGGTAGACACTGTCTAGGAGAGTCTCCTAAGCTAAGACCCCTCTATTAGCACAATGGGGGAAAAGGGAATTGAAAAGTACAACGGGGAAGGATTTCACACCTGGCAAACAAAGTTAAGGGGTTACCTAAAGAAAAAATGTTTATGGTCTGTTATGAGCACAGCCCTAGAACAAAAATCCAAACGCGATGGAGTACATATTAGGGCATCTACACTCATAGAAAGTGTACAAAATTTGGCAAAGACGAACAAGCGTTAGGAATCATCATCACCTCCTTGCATGACAACTATGTGCATTTCATAAAAAAATGTAAGCATGCACATGAAGCTTGGCATGTCCTAGAAAGTTAGGAGCAAGGGCCAAAAGAAGTAAAGTTAGTCTCAAAAGACAACTTTACAAGATCATTATGACTGAATGGGAGGACGTTGTTAGACTAATAAATAGGCTTAAGAGTATTGCCACGCACCTCACTTACATCCAGGTCAAAGTACCAGAAGACGACAAAGTGGACGTACTATTAAGTGCACTTCCACCTTCTTATGACCACTTAGTCACAATTCTTGAAGAAAAAGAGCCATCTCCACCTATCCAAGATGTCATCAACTCAATCTAAGAAGAAGAAAGTGTTTCACAGTTCTTGGAGGCGTGTCACATACGACACGGGCGCATCTACACACAGACTGTAGGCGACATCCACTAGTTCATCAGGTAGCTTGTGTTTGCTGCTTGATATTCCAGATTTCATCCTGACATTGCAGGTACTTCCACATGGGATGTATTGTCAGAGATGATGTATGTCTGTTGAGGGTTTGCTGGCTGTGAGTCACACAGCAAACAACCGCCGCAGCGGTTACAGCATACAGTGGGAAATTTGTGGATGTATGACTTTGTGGGAAGTCTATGTACTGTCAGATTTACTGCAGCCTTTGTTGAGGGTCGAGTGAGGTTTTATTGAGCTGGGGGATTCTCAAATGGTGAGATCCTTTCGGTGATACAAGTCTTGGAGCGATCCCTCGAGCACCCTTAGATAGGCAGCTAGGATGTATTGACTGTGAGTTAGACAGTTGAGATTGCATCTTTGCTTTACTGCCGTTGAGGCATTGTCGTAGTCTATGCTTACAGGACAGTGACAGGACAGTCAGACACAGTACAGGTGCAGGACAGGTTTACCCGCAGCTTACAGTGTCAGAGAGACAGTGTTTTTGAGCTGTTTTTTGGTCTGTTTTTGAGTACACCAGAGCCATTTTACAAAGGAGACTCTTCCGAAATTTATGCAGAATCTGAAGCTTTTTTGGTTCATTTGATAGGTTGATATTGGTTCAGAGGTCAGTTTACAGGGGAAACTCTGCAGAATTTTTCCCAAGAAAGTAAACCACTGTGAAGCGTAGCTATGGCTGGATCACAGGACACTGCTCTTTACAATATCAAGAAGCTGGATGGAACCAATTTCCCATTGTGGAAGAAGCAGATTTGGCACGTGTTGGTACAAAAGAAGCAGATAAAACCTATAAAGCTCAAAGGGATAAAACCAGAAGATATGCACGAAGATGAATGGAGCGAAATGGATGAATTGGCACTTTCTACCATTATGCTGACTTTGGCAGAAAGCGTTTACTTCAATGTAGCAGACGAGATGTCGGCTTATCAAGCATGGTTAAAGCTGAGTGATCTTTATGAGAAGCAGAGTGCAGCTTCACAGGTATACTGGCTTAAGAAGCTTGTTGACTTGAAGATGAAAGAAGGGACACCTATGTCCAATCATCTGAATGAATTCAACACAATCTATAGTTAGTTGTCAGCTCAAGGTGTCAAGTTTGATGAACCTGTTAGAGCTATGTTCCTGTTGATCACATTGCCGGAAAGTTGGGACACTTTTCGCACAGCTTTGAGTAATTCTGCACCTCCAGATGGTTTGAACATAGTAGGTGTAGAAGGAAGTCTGCTTACTGAAGAAACCAATAGAAAGACAATGGACAAAGGCAAAGGAACAGCCTTAGTTGTCAGGGGAAGGACCAAAGAAAAGTACAAAGGTGGAAAGAGGAATCAGTCTCGTAGCAAGTCCCGCAATGCTAAAGGCAAGAGTGACATAGAATGCTACCATTGTGGCAAGAAGGGTCACATGAAAAGAGACTGCAGAATGGAAAGCAGAAAAAGGCAAAGAGAAAGCTGAAGACCATGGTGAGAAGAACAAGTCCTCAGTGAAGATTCAAGAAATAAATGTGACAAACACTGTTGCAGAGGATGACAGTCTAGTGTCAGGAGACATCTACTTCTTGAAGAATACAATGGACTCAACTCTTCTTACAGCATCTGATGGAAATGCACTGAGTGACTGGATTATAGACTCAGGGGCATCACTTCATGTGTCTCCAAACAAGGAGTGGTTTACCTCTTATGTGACCACTAAAGATCATGTTTGGCTAGGCAATGGGCAGACATGTGAGATCTTAGGTGTTGGAGATGTTCAATTGAAGTTTCAGAATGGCTCTTCTTTCACGCTGAAGAATGTGAGACATGTTCCCGCAATTACAAAGAGCTTGATCAGCACAGGTTTACTTGATGATGCTGGCTACGTCACCACTTTTGGACAGAACATGTGGAAGATATCCAAGGGTTCTATGACAGTAGCACATGGAGTAAAGTCTGGAGGACTTTACATGATTTATGTATCAAATGTCTCTAAAAATGTAATCAATGTAACCGAGCAGCCGAACGTTTCTTTCTGGCATAGCTGGTTAGGACATATGTCCAAGAAGGGAATGGAAATCTTGTCTCGTTCTGGTTATTTGCCTGGCTTTTCATTTAATGATTTTGAATTCTGTGAACATTGTCTGTATGGTAAGCAAACACAGCAGCCACATAAGCATAGAAGCAGTAGAAGAGATACACAGTTGGCACTTGTTCATAGTGATTTGTGTGGACCTATGCCTAACCTATCTCTAGGGGGAGCTTCTTACTTTATGACATTTATAGATGATTACTCGAGGAAAGTATGGGTTTACTTTCTCAAGCACAAGGATGAAGAGTTTAGTGTTTTCAAAACGTTTGTGACACTTGTGGAGAATCAGAGTGGCAAGAAGCTTAAATGCTTACGCATTGACAATGGTGGAGAGTATGTTTCAAAGGCCTTTCAGGACTTTTGTGAGTCAAAAGGTATAAAACGTGAACTTACTGCTCCTTACAATCCTCCTCAAAATGGTGTTGCTGAGAGGATGAATAGGCCCATACAAGAGAAGGTCAGAAGTATGTTGTCTAATGCACAGCTGCCAAATGGGTTTTGGGCTGAAGCTGTATCAACAACTGTTCATCTTGTAAATAGATCTCCTAGCAAGGTTTTGCAGAAGGACTCAGTGCCAGAGATGGTATGGTCAGGCAAAATGCCCTCATACAAGCATCTCAGAGTCTTTGGCTGTGAGGCACATACTCACGTTCCAAAGGAATTTAGGAACAAACTTGAGCCAAAGAGTAGAAAGTGCATCTTTCTAGGCTATGGTAATTCTGGTGAGATGGGGTACAGACTTTGGGATCCCGAATCCAGAAAGGTTGTCCGCAGCAATGATGTTCACTTTAATGAATCCAAATATCATTCTAAACCAGAGAGGGTTGAGGAGATTAGAAGAGTTGTCTTCCAAGAAGATGGACCTGCACGTGCAAGACAAAATGTCAGGGCTCACGAGGAGCAAGGACAGGATAGAGTGGAACCACAGGTTGTGGCTGAGCCTGAGCCACCTATTGTGCGTAGATCTGGACGTGTCACGCGACCTGCTAATAGGTTTGTTCCATCTATGAACTATGTCATGTTGACTGATTGCAATGAGCCTTCATGTTACAAGGAAGCAGTGCAAATGAAGGACTCCGGGAATTGGCAATTGGCCATGCAGTCAGAGATGACAGCTCTGCATAAAAACCAGACATGGAAGCTAGTTAAATTACCACGGGGCAAAAAGGCTCTACCCTGTAAATGGGTTTACAGGTATAAGATCACCGCTCATGATAGTCAGCCAAAGTACAAAGCAAGGCTTGTTGCCAAGGGCTTTAAGCAAGAACAAGGCATTGACTTTGATGAAGTCTTCTCTCCGGTGGTCAAGATGACTACATTGAGATGCTTTCTTGCATTGGTTGCCATATTAGATTTGGTGTTGCACCAAATGGATGTCAAGGCAGCGTTCTTGCATGGTGATTTAGATGTGGAAATTTACATGCAGCAGCCAGAAGGGTTTGTTGAGAAAGGCAAGGAAGATTGGGTATGCCAGTTGTTAAAGAGTCTTTATGGCTTAAAACAATCACCGAGGGCATGGTACCATAAATTCCACAAGTTTATGCTTTCTCAAGGCTACAAACGTAGTGAGTTCGATCATTGTCTATATACAAAGAAGGCTAAGGATGGCAGTTGGCTGATCCTTATTTTGTATGTGGATGACATGTTGATTGCTGGCAAGCACTTGGAAGAAATTTCAGCTTTGAAGTCAAAGATGGCAAAATCGTTTGACATGAAAGACATGGGTGAGGCAAGTCATATACTTGGTATGCGCATTGAGAGAGACAGATCAAAGAAGTTGATTTGGTTATCTCAAACAGAGTATATTGACAAGGTTTTGCAACGTTTCAATATGGAGAAGGGAAAGGCACTGAGTGTTCCATTGCCACCATATGTGAAACTTAGCAAACAAGATTGTCCTGTGTCTGAGGAAGAACAGGCTGAAATGGATAAGATTCCATATGCGTCTGCAGTGGGTAGTTTGATGTATGTAATGATTGCTACTCGCCTAGACATTGCATTTGCAGTGGGAGTAGTAAGTCGATACATGTCAAACCTAGGCAAGAAACATTGTGAGGCAGTGAAAGGAATATTGAGATACCTAAAAGCTACAAAGAGTATGCGTATATGCTATGGGAGTCAGGAGCTAAGTGTAAAGGGTTTTACAGACTCAGATTATGCAGGTGACTTAGACAACCGAAGGTCTAGGTCAGGGTATGTCTTTACATTGGCTGGTGGAGCAGTATCATGGCGTTCTAGATTACAAGATTGTGTTACTCAGTCTACTACAGAGGCTGAATATGTTGCAGCATTAGAGGCATGCAAAGAATCAATTTGGCTTAATCGACTAGTAACAGATTTGGGAATCAAAGAAGAGATGCCTGTGTTATATTGTGATAGTCAAAGTGCTATACAATTGGCTCGCAATCCAGTTTATCACTCAAAGACAAAGCATGTGGATGTGAAGTATCATTTCATTAGGGAAATGCTCGAGGATAAGCAACTTCATCTTGTCAAAGTTCACACCACAGAAAATCCTGCTGATCTACTTACAAAAGGACTTCCCTCAGAGAGCTTTGCGCATTTTTGCAAGCAGTTAGGTGTAGGGTAGTACATCACTTCTCTACATCTCTTGTATATTAGCTTGTATAGTAGCTTCTCTCACACTTAAAGTACCACATTGGACTTTAAGTGGGAGGTTGTTGGGGTATAAAGCCCAATGTGGTCACCCAAGTAAGTGGGCGGGCCGCCATGTATGTACACATATTCTTTTGTAAAAACCTAATAAGAACTCACTATGCTCCACACATTACAGTAGAGCGAGTTCACCATATCGTCGTGCTCTTCTTCTCGCACTCTCTCTCTTGTCACACTTCCGCTCGTACTCCTTCAGAAAGAAAGCAGAAAGACTCATTAACATCATCAGGAGAGGCTTTTGTCACATCCTCAAGGGGAAGATATTCACCATCAACATCATCAACTGGAAGAAAGTGTTATGAATGTGGAAGAATGGGACACGTAGCAAAAGACTTCTACACAAACAAACCTTGCAACAACTGCGGTAATAAGGGACACCCTCCTTCTTGATGCTACTCAAATGAAGGCAGTAGCATTGTAGAAAGAAAAATTGTAGAAGCAACAACAAAAGATATGAAGGAAGAGACCTAAAAAAGGATCAACTCACATGGTAGAGGATGAAGAAGAAGACGAAGGCGAGAACAACCTTGTCTTCTATGATGACATACTTTGAAGATGCAGCCTCTCTACTTGTAGGAGAGGACTTTTATTTTCTTGTGTGGATATTATCATCTAGTGTGGATTTTGTCAACCTGTGTGGATTTTACCATCCTGTGTGGATACCAACTTATCATCCTGTGTGGATATTGCATCTTCAGTATTTTGTCTTAGTCCAAATCCCAAGGGGAGGATTGTAAAGTGTGGGTTTTGTCCTAGAGTCTAAGTGAAGGAGGGAAGATGAGGAATTATCCCACATGTGATGGAGTCAAGTTGTAGAGCTACTTAAAGTTCACATTATAAGTAAACAACACAATTCAAATTTGCACTACATGCTTGTCTATGGTGAGCATGTGCTAAGCTAAGTCAATACTAAAGATTGTGTTTATGAGTCTAAGCTAATTTATCTTGGAACCTAATTCACTTGAGTGATAATCTTGCTTACACACACTCCGCACTTGCAAAATACTATTAATACTTTATTAGGGTGCAATGAAGGACACTGCTCTACTAAATGCATATGGAAGAAACTATGAATGCAAGGACATTGAGATGACTGAGAACATAACATTTCAATGTAATCTGGAGACCATAATCCTATTGTTATCCTTGAAGAGGGAAGCTATTTTAAAGTAACAAAGTATTGTTTTTCAATCAGCTTTGATTACCCAGTGTCTCCCCTTCTACATCACACTTCTTTAGCATTTGTCTTTTCAAAAGATGTGTGTTACACAACTTAGGAAGCTTAGATTTTGTTTGCTTCAAATGTGGAGCAAAGGCTTGGAAGTTTGAAGGAAAGAATATCCAAACATTCATTGGTAAATATTGTTGTAGTTTTAAGTTTTCATACGGTGCTACACAATTTGTGGATGTCTTTGCAGAGCTCATTATCATCGAGGATTTTTCATTGTAGGTGTTTGTAAAATTCTATATTTAGATAGAGATATGATATGGAAACTCACTACAAGGGTGATTTGTAAGCAGGGATGCCTACAAAATTTAGAGGCATCGCTTAAGCAACACCCAAGAATCCCCCCCCCCCCCCCCCCCCCCCCAAAAAAAAAAAAAGCATCGCTATGAACGTCGCTAAATGTGTTGCTAAGTGCATCGCATGTTGTGATGCTTGCACAAACTATAAAGTGCCGTATAAGTGACGATAAAAATGTCAAAGTAAAGCCCAAATTTTTCGCGAGCGTCATTTTTTCTCTCGCAACAACTGAGTAAAGAATTTCTCCATCGCCTCTACAATGAAGCGAGGTCGGCCTGCCCCACGCCATCTCTCTTTAGCGACCCTCATCTCTCCTTGGGCCCCACCCCATCTCTCCTTCTCCAAGCGTGCAAACACACACACACACAAACACACACACACACACACACACACACACACACACACACACACACACACACACACACACACACACACACACACACACACACACACACACACACACACACACACATAGATAGATTGATCGTCCATGGAGGTCAGATATGACCTATGGGACCGAATAAAAAAGCATTACAACAGATTTTGCAAAAATGTGTGGGGTTGCGGGATACATATCCGTTAAGGACTAAGGGTCCATAAAAAAGGGGGGGGGGGGGGGGGGGGGGGGGGAATAGGATGAACAAAAACAAAAACCTATGAGGAGAGAGGTGAGGGGGAAGCCGGTTTGGAAGTTTGGAACTCTTCAATAATGGATTTACCTCCGCGATAGTCTGACCATTTTCCTACTGCGTACGCTTCTTGCATTTTTTGGAGTTCTACCTTCTTTTGCTTGAGTTGAGCGGGTGTGAGATCTTCCACAAACCATATTTTGGTATCTTTAAGAAGCCTTGATTGTTCAAGGAGTTTGATTCGATCCGCCTTGGTTTTGAAGGTGAGGATGGCATGATTGGTATGATGCTCATGTGCAAGAGAACTAATTGATGTTGGATCCCATTGGGCCATGTGGATTATAGATTGGATGCGGGTAAAGGACTCGTGAAACTTGAGGTCCCCTTCCTCTTTCCAACCGTTTGGAAGACTGCCAATGTGAACATTGAGGGCGATAACCTCTTTGGTTTTAACCTCATTTGTGAGGGTGACCTCTACTTTCTCCTTTGCCTTTGTAGAATTGATTTCCATTTGTATCAGTTCCTCTTTGTAGTTTTCCATTGTGGCTAGACGAGTCTCAAGGGTTGCAAGCCTCTGTGTCAAATCAGCATTCTCCTTGAGGAGTATGTCAACTTCGGTTTGAAGGCAGGTGATATTGTCCCCCTTCGGAGGTGTGGCCACAACACTGGCAAAACTAAGCTTCCCGCGGGATGGAGCCTGAGTAGCCATGAAATACAAGCTTGAAGAAAACACGCTTCTGGGGACATATAAAAAACGCCAAAGCAGGTAAGATTCTAGAGGCTGTCGTGCAGGCCTACAGTTTGTTGCTATCGTTGTAGGTCCACAGAGTTTGTTGCTGTCGTGCAGGTCTATAGAACGTTGTTCTCTATCGTGTAGTACTGGTGGGTTATCGCAGCGGGTCACAGGTCGCCACAGCTCTTGCTGTCGTAAAGTAGCTTGGGGGGGTGGGGGCGGGGTTGTTCTCTGTCGTGTAGGTCGTCGCTTGTCGCAGCAGGTCACAGGGACTCCACGGGTGGTGCAGGTCGCAGGTTAGCTTGGAGGGGTGGAGCTATGGCTTTACACCTTCCCATAGGGCAACCCCTCGCCTAGAGGGAGGCTAGGGGGAGAGAGGACGATGGCGAACTGTGTGTGCTAGGGTTAGGTTTAGGTTACACTATGCTGAGAGAGAGAGAGAGAGAGAGAGAGAGAGAGAGAGAGAGAGAGAGAGAGAGAGAGAGAGAGAGAGAGAGAGAGAGAAGAGAGAGAGATGAAATTAAATGGTATATTAACGTATTCAAATGGCCAAAATGGCCTATCAGACCAAAAGGTTTACAACCATGTGTGATTTTAGTACAATGTCAGGGGAACATAAAGATAAAGATAAATTAGTGTATCTAGAGTGGGCATGTATGCAAGCTTAACCTATATCCTCATCATCATCAATGTCCTCATCACATAATACATCAGCTCAAAACATATGGGGAGTGGGTACATGAGGGCTAATGAGGTGCACAACAGGGGAAGTAGACAATGGTGATCATCCCATGAGCTCCCTCATGGGTCTCTACAATATGGCCTCAATGTTCTCCATGGTTAGCTCTCAAGGGGGCGTGCTTGATGTCGCTCAATGATGCTTTGTAGCCTCCAATGTAGACCCCGTTTATGGTGTGAATATCCTCGCATCCTCGGGTGTAGATCCCATCTATGGTGTGAAGATCCTTGCATCCTCGGGCGTAGTGAGCAACCAAGATGGATGGCTCGCGGGATCTTCACAATGTAGACCTCATCTATGGTGTGAAGATCCTCACATCCCCAAGTGTCATGAGCAGCCAAGTTGGATGGCTTGATGAAGAAGAATGCCCTAATGAGGGTGTGACTGGGTAACTTGTGGTGGGCCATTTGAAGTAACCATGTATTTGAAATCATGATGACATCTGTGCATACCAACCAACATGAGAGAGAGAGAGAGAGAGAGAGAGAGAGAGAAATCGAGGGGTAACTATGTATAAATTGTGTATATCGTGTGCGCTCAAGGACTATTTTGAAAAATCCTTATTTGTGAATTTTTGACAAATAAAATACACCCTTTTCCTATTTATATCTATTTTTTTCTCCCCGTTTGTATGTGATAATGTGAGAAAAAAAGAAAATAAATAACCCCTTCAGTTGCACTCATGTGATAGTCACAAAATTATTAAGTGACCCCCTTGATGAAATGATATATTAACATCTTCAAAAGGCCAAAATGACCTATGAGACCAATTTGTTACATAGTGGTGAATCTGATATCATGTCTGAGTACAAAAAACTCGTATGGGACATTTAATTATTGGTTGTCTAGGGCTAGGTCTAATGTGAAATGTATACCTTTGTTGCAATAGATTACCTCTATAATGTATTGTTTTGAATATAACATTCTAAAAATCAACAGCTTATGTTTATTAGAAGTATTTTGATTGTGTATCTTTAGGGCAGCTCTTCGAGTACTTGTATGTGTGTGTGTCTGTGTGTGTGTGTGTGTGTGTGTGTGTGTGTGTGTGTGTGTGTGTGTGTGTGTGTGTGTGTGTGAGAGAGAGAGAGAGAGAGAGAGAGAGAGAGAGAGAGAGAGAGAAAGTTGGAAAGAGATAACAATCCTTTAAATTAAATAAGATATTTTTTTGGATAATAGTATTTGTTAAAAGAAGAAGGATTTTTGGAAAAAACATTGTATCCATTTTGAGTAATTGATCTAAATTTCTTAATATAAAGTGTTTCTAAGTGATTTTCTTTTTCCTTTATTGTTGTTGAATCTATAATTTTGATCGTGAACTTTTTGTGGAACGGCTTATCTCCGTTAATGCCAGCTGTCATCAATTTAGTGGGTTATTTTATATTACAATATCCTTCCTTTTAGATTATTTGGTTGTCCAATATACATTTTTTTTAATACATTGTAATTTATGAAAAAAAAAATACTTTTATTTTTCGGACTTGCTGATTTTCGAGTAGATTTTGTTACTGTGAAAAAATTGACAATTAGACTCTATTAAAATGATTTTGTAAGGACTTTTTAGTTTTAATATAAATATAAGAGGTATTTTAAATCTATTTAAATATTTTGAAATGTAGATTATTTTTTTAAACTAAACAATGGATTCACATTTGGGTGTGAAGAGAGAGAGAGAGAGAGAGAGAGAGAGAGAGAGAGAGAGAGAGAGAGAGAGAGATGTGAGAATGTATTATTTGACTTTATGTTGATATTTTATAAAATAAATATAATTGAATTTGTTGGTGTTTGAGTAAAATGTGAATTTTTGAAGTAATAATTGTACCTTGACTGGTGGATGGAATATCTATAGGTATTGAAGTTGTTTGTGAAAGTGATTCTCCTTTATTAGCTATATCCATATCTCTAAACAATGTTATGTAATTTTTCTTTTAGCTTGAAGAATGTTATGATTCATAAATAGAGAAAAAACTATGATTTTATACCATTGCTTTGATTCATAGAAATGAAAAATTTGCAAGTAGTGCCATATTGTCTTCGTGCAAAGTCCATATCTAGTGATGTTGTAATGCTCTCCAAAGTGATTGGATCTTGTTTGTTTTTTACGTTATATAGTTGCTTGTACTCTTTTAGAATGATTGAAGCTAGTCTATTATCAAGAGTTTTTAAAGAGTCTAATGGAATATTGTAGCCAAATTGCAATAAGTTCATAGCATATACTAAAATTCTATTGGTGTGTTTATCTAGTAAATCTTGAGCTTCTTATCGCTCAAGCATTGTATCTTCATTTGGTAAACCTTCTTTGAATATCTTAAGAATTTGTATTGTTAGAACTGCAAAGAAAGTGTATTTTAATAAGTTATATTTGAAAATTATGAACAATATATGTAAATTTTTTAAGGTATAAGTTGTATAATGTTAATAACATAAATAAATTTTCTAAAACATAAGTTAAATTATGTACCATCTAAAGGGAGTTTCCTAGTAGTATGTGTATTTTTCCATGTTTGAAACATATTGTTGGCCACGTCCATAATTTTTTTTTAGCTCATCTCATAAGATGACCAAGCATAGATGTGATTTACTGGATCACCTGAGATATTTGTGTATTTAAGTTTTTTCATTCTTGCTCTTTTTCTTGTGAGTCTATTGTGGCTTTTGCTTTAGCTTTGATAGAATTGAAGACCTAGTATATTTCAAAACAATTTATACATTTAAGGTTATAAATATTGAGGTATGTGATTAGAGATATAGGCTTACCTCCATATTGTTTAGTTTTAAATATGAAAAACATAAAAATGAATTTATTAATAGTTTCTTTTATATCAATTCAATATAAATTATAGCACCTTAAGTTTGGTACAAAATAATTAAGCGTATACTACCTTTCTTTTAATCTTTGGAGTATACTTTTGTGAGTCATTAATCTTCATATACAATGACTTATTACTTTCATTTAGAAATCGTTGATTGTAATTGAATTCAATATTTTTGTGTTCTTTTGGTTAGTTGATCAAGACAACATGACATATAATAATCCAGGAGAAAAACATTTTTGAACTATTAATAATGTCTTACCAAAGATAGTACAACTTGGGATTTATGTCCAGTCATTGCGTATGCTAGTGTTAGTGAAAAAGATGTTTTATGGTATCATGTTCCATTGTATGTCTTTTTTTGATATTTAGATATTCCAATAGTTACATTTTGATGTGTATGATTTTTTAATAATAGAATTTATATTGCTATACTTAATATCTATGACTGTTCCAAAAGTTCCATTACCTATACCTATTGCTAGATCTATGTTTTGTGTAAACATTACTAAGACACCTACTGCTACTTTTGATAGAGAATGAAATTTTGTATCATGTATCCAATGTTTTAGTTCTAGTATAGGATGTGCTGTTGTAGTAATCTCTATACTGGTTATATTGAGACGATTGAATATCTTTAATAAGATGAGGTCACTACAGTATATGAAATCTTTATTATGTGTACATAATATAGTTGTATCTATATCTATATATTGTTCTAAATCTTTCTCTTGTGTAAATGTATGTTTTAATTATTTATCTAATTGTGATTTAGATGGTTTATTTTGTATTATTATATTTAAGTATTCAATGAACACTGGATTTGAACAATGGCGTATTGAGGTATTTAATGTGTGTGTGTAGCTAGTCCATAATGTGGAATTTGATATTACATATTTTTGGCATATCAAGTCTTTATCTTTACAGTTACATATTGTAGGTAATTGCACTATATCTCCAAAAAAAAAAAAAATTTAGTGTTAAATATCTCTAGCATAGATAAATTACAAGCTTTTGAAATTTGGAGTATAATTATATGTAAAATTTGTGACGTCATTATTGAGAATTCATTAATTATAATTACATCAAACAATCTTATTTTAAGTGAACAAATATCATTTGGTTCTAAATTAGAATGCAAAATTGATTTTTATTGGGTAAAAAGTGAAGTATGTTCTAATTTGCTAAGTCTTGTAGCTGCAACTCCTATGGTTGTTGTAAGAAGGACTCCTATGTTTATGGTTATACATTTAAATGTGATATATTGAATTAATTTTTTTTCCAGATCCAAGTGCTCCATTTATTATATATAACCCACCCGATTTTTTGAATTTTTATTTGTATATCAGTTCTTGCTCTTTAGTCAAACTTGTATTTTCTATGTGTTTAGCATCTTCTAGATGTATTACTGGGTCATATTGATTCTTTCCTGGAGTTTTAATATTTGTTTGTTTTTCTATAAAATTGTTTGATGTTAATTGTTCTTCTAAACTATGTATGGGATGCATTTGAAGTATTTGACTTATAATTTGTTGTCTAGATTCATTGATTAATAGACGTAATTGAGGATAATTTCCAAATAGATTTCTTATGTCTTCTTTATTCTTTATTATTTGTCGTATTTGACATTCTAAAAAGTAGGAATTTTCAATGTTGTTAATTGAGATTGATTCTTTTTCATTACAAAAATGTATATGTTTTAATAGAATAGTAAAAAAAAACCTTCCATTTGATGGACAAGGTGAAAATCAATAAATCTTAGTTATTGTTTATGCTCTTCAATGGAAATTTATATTTACATTTAATTTTTTTATTTTGTAATTATATTTTACAAGATTCTCTACAATTGTGTAATTTGTTTTTGATAACTAAGCTATGTTATCAATATTCAATTGATGTTGGATCAAATTTATTTATTGTATGTAAATAAGGTATATGGCTATCTATTTCTAAAGTTATTCGACCGATATCGTTTGTATCCACCCATAGCAATATGTGCATGTGGTGAACCTTGATTTTGTAACTCATATTGTATTAGATAGTGATTGATGGTACCTAATAATTTTTTAGGAATAAGTATGTATTTTTAAAAATGTATGTAATCATTTGTGAAAAATCATCATGCACTTCACTGGACAATCTTTCCAATAGATTTTTAAGTGTATCTTTTGTATAATGTTTTCTAAATATTCTATTTCTACCCATCTACTGGAGGGTTAAGAAGAAATTAGGTAAACCAAATGACTCTACCATGCATAAGAAAACTTTTAAATTCTTACAATACCATGATGGAGAGCCTGAATTGAATAAGAGATATTGTGTTTTATGATATAATGTATGATATCTAGATCATCTGCATGTGGATTTTTACACTTGAATCTATCTATATCTGATTGTAGCATTGTTAAATTTTTTGAATTTGCTATTATCAAAGCTTGATGTAATTTGTACATTATCAATAAGTATGGTTTGTATAAAATGAATACTAAGAAGAATGAGGCTATTCTCATTTTTACATATGTATGAAATTTTAAAGCTCCGTCATGAGCTCCATATCCGAATGGAAATAGGGTTTTCTCTATTGTAATATCTTCTAAATTAGATACTTTGTGTAAACTTGCATATAAGTTTAATGAATTTTTTTAATTTAATCTTTCATACATAACCCCACCATAATATAACTTGCCTATTTTGTATTGTGACTTTAGTTGTGTATTGTTTATTTGATCTAAAATACCTAAATGTTTTGTATTGTGTGCTACAGTAAGTCATAAAGAGAAGATGATGCATGTTTGTTTAGTAAATAAATAATTTCATTAGAAGGAATTACGGGAATTGCTAATTTTTTTTGTGGTTGTTCATATAGAATTCTTTACTGATGGATTATTTTTCACTAAAAAGAGCAATAGTGTGTTTATACCAAGTGAGATTTTTGTTTGAATATTTAATAAATCATTACTATTTTGGTATGAAATTAGAGGGTTATCTAATAATGATCTTTTTTCTTGATTACCTATGGCTATAAATGTTATCTTTTTACTGATATTTAAAGAGATAACATTTGTACTTCATGTACATTCATTGTTAATATCTTTTATATTAGTCGAGCCATAAGTAACCCAATATTCTTCTCTAATGTTGTTCTGAAAACATATGGAGCAATTATAAATTTCTATATTGTCTTGTTTGTTATTTTGAAATGATGCTAGATAGGGATTAGATCATTCATATCCTCGTAAATAGGTTTTTTTTTATAATACATTTTAAGTTTTGTTTTTCATACTTAAAAAATAAGTTTCAATTCAAACAATATTTATTTGATTTGATCAAATTAGAACAAATATTTATCCATGAATCAAAATCTAAATGAAAAATGTCAAAAGTTGAAAGTAAGTTTGTTTTTCTACATGGATGTTTTATTGTCTTAGTATGTTCTACTTTTTGTTTTAGTCTGGATGCTTTGTTTGTAAATAATAGTTTATTTGTTATCATCTTCAATTACGTAAATAATTTGATGCTAATTACCAAAGAAATTATAATCAATTTTTTAATCATTTTTAAATTATAAGGACGTAACATGTCTGTACATGGAAGATAGAATCTTGATGATATGATGTTTCTTTTAAAACCATATCAAGCTATTGCATTATGTCACACACTTCAAGTTCCAAGCATTAATTATTACACATGAAGTGAGGCCCTCACATAGCATTTGCTAAATTCTAGAGCCTTATTGGCCTACCCTTGCTAGGCCACATGGGCCGATCCCATCATTGTAGAAACCTACCTCGTCATGTACTTGATAAGATTCACTAATGAGAGATTGTCTCTTGCACCCCTCTAGTTGCAGCAGGTTTTTATGCTCCATCTTGGAGCTTCTCAACTTTAGCTAGCAAGACCTATTCGATCAGCCCTCTATATGCTCTCATCAGCTCTATTTTGGGCTGATTTTAAATCCATTTTCAGCCTATTGCATAGGGTATTTGAGGCCATGCATCAACCCCTTTTTAGCATCAACAATTTAGGAATTTGGATCAGCCTTTTTCGGCTCTTTGTGGCTTTCTTGGGGCTCAATTTTGATTTAGCACGCTTGGGTTTTTTGTGCAACTCGGAGTGAAGAAAGATTTTGAGGTGAGTCATTTGGAATTTATGCATTGTGATGACAAGGATAAGAGAAGAGTATTGGATCAATTGGAGTGCTTCAAGGCACATGCAATGGATCAATCTAAGAAGTATTGAAAAGCAAAAGTGATAAAGTTGGGGCTGATGTCAGTCTTGGATGGTCGATGGATCCCCTCTTGACGAAGGAAAGTGGGAGACACAAAGCTATGCAAGATGCACCGCCTAATGATCGTGTATTTTGTGGAGTATACTAAGCTGGGGAGGTGCCTGTATGTGCAATTAAAGTGAATGCATTTCTTGCTCGGCATGAAACACGTGGGTTTGTGTGGATGATTGTTTGCTCCTGAGGATAGTGGATTGACCAATGTCATCGCATGTGGTACTATTTATGCTTCCTAGGATAAGGGACTTGAAGCTTGCAAGCCCCTTGTGTTGCTTGAGGATTTATCAAGTGGGAGTTGGAGTAAAGATCAACAATTGGGCATGGTTGTCCATTTTTTCCCTTGTGATGGGGAGGTGTTGAGGTATGAGGGAACGCCCAACTTGAGAGTTGATGAACTCCTTACACTAATGTGGTGGTAACCTCTTCCAAGGAAGAAATGGCTTGGAGAATAGACGAAGGACCTAGTGGATTTCCACTCAACGAGGTAGGCTGCATGACGATGCAATGCGCGCAATGAGTGGTTGATACAGGGACCGACATACAAGGCACTAGAGAATTAAATTTTCTAGAATGCATCGGATGTTGGCGACAACGGCTCAGACCACTATACACAGCCAATATGTTCAACAAAGGATTGAAACTATATTCAATAGTCCAAAACATATTGTATGTAGTTGTAGCTGACGTTGCAACATATTCCAACCCTGGGGGATTCACTCTGAAGGAGTATGAGCAGAAGTGCGATGTGAGAGAGAGTGCGAGAAGAAGAGCACGACGATATGGTGAACTCTCTCTACTATAATGTGTAGAGCATAGTGAGTTCTTATTAGGTTTTTACAAAAGAATATGTGTACATACATGGCGGCCCGCCCACTTACTTGGGTGACCACATTGGGCTTTATACCCCAACAACCTCCCACTTAAAGTCCAATGTGGTACTTTAAGTGTGAGAGAAGCTACTATACAAGCTAATATACAAGAGATGTAGAGAAGTGATGTACTACCCTACACCTAACTGCTTGCGAAAATGCGCAAAGCTCTCTGAGGGAAGTCCTTTTGTAAGTAGATCAGCAGGATTTTCTGTGGTGTGAACTTTGACAAGCTGAAGTTGCTTATCCTCGAGCATTTCCCTGATGAAATGATACTTCACATCCCCATGCTTTGTCTTTGAGTGATAAACTGGATTGCGAGCCAATTGTATAGCACTTTGACTATCACAATATAACACAGGCATCTCTTCTTTGATTCCCAAATCTGTTACTAGTCGATTAAGCCAAATTGATTCTTTGCATGCCTCTGATGCTGCAACATATTCAGCCTCTTTAGTAGACTGAGTAACACAATTTTGTAATCTAGAACGCCATGATACTGCTCCACCAGCCAATGTAAAGACATACCCTGACGTAGACCTTCGGTTGTCTAAGTCACCTGCATAATCTGAGTCTGTAAAACCCTTTACACTTAGCTCCTGACTCCCATAGCATATACACATACTCTTTGTAGCTTTTAGGTATCTCAATATTCCTTTCACTGCCTCACAATGTTTCTTGCCTAGGTTTGACATGTATCGACTTACTACTCCCACTGCAAATGCAATGTCTGGGCGAGTAGCAATCATTGCATACATCAAACTACCCACTGCAGATGCATATGGAATCTTATCCATTTCAGCCTGTTCTTCCTTAGACACAGGACAATCTTGTTTGCTAAGTTTCACATATGGTGGCAATGGAACACTCAATGCCTTTCCATTCTCCATATTGAAACGTTGCAAAACCTTGTCAATATACTCTGTTTGAGATAACCAAATCAACTTCTTTGATCTGTCTCTTTCAATGCGCATACCAAGTATATGACTTGCCTCACCCATGTCATTCATGTCAAACGATTTTTCCATCTTTGACTTCAAAGCTGAAATTTCTTCCAAGTGCTTGCCAGCAATCAACATGTCATCCACATACAAAATAAGGATCAGCCAACTGCCATCCTTAGCCCTCTTTGTATATAGACAGTGATCGAACTCACTACGTTTGTAGCCTTAAGAAATCATAAACTTGTGGAATTTATGGTACCATGCCCTTGGTGATTGTTTTAAGCCATAAAGACTCTTTAACAACTGGCATACCCAATCTTCCTTGCCTTTCTCAACAAACCCTTCTGGCTGCTGCATGTAAATTTCCACATCTAAATCACCATGCAAGAACGCTGTCTTGACATCCATTTGGTGCAACACCAAATCTAATATGGCAACCAATGCAAGAAAGCATCTCAATGTAGTCATCTTGACCACCGGAGAGAAGACCTCATCAAAGTCAATGCCTTGTTCTTGCTTAAAGCCCTTGGCAACAAGCCTTGCTTTGTACTTTGGCTGACTATCATGAGCGGTGATCTTATACCTATAAACCCATTTACAGGGTAGAGCCTTTTTGCCCCGTGGTAATTTAACTAGCTTCCATGTCTGGTTTTTATGCAGAGCTGTCATCTCTGACTGCATGGCCAATTGCCGATTCTCGGAGTCCTTCATTTGCACTGCTTCCTTGTAACATGAAGGCTCATTGCAATCAGTCAACATGACATAGTTCATAGATGGAACAAACCTATCAGGAGGTCGTGTGACACGTCCAGATCTACGCACAATAGGTGGCTCAGGCTCAGCCACAACCTGTGGTTCCACTCTATCCTGTCCTTGCTCCTCGTGAGCCCTGACATTTTGTCTTGCACGTGCAGGTCCATCTTCTTGGAAGACAACTCTTCTAATCTCCTCAACCCTCTCTGGTTTAGAATGATATTTGGATTCATTAAAGTGAACATCATTGCTGCGGACAACCTTTCTGGATTCGGGATCCCAAAGTCTGTACCCCATCTCACCAGAATTACCATAGCCTAGAAAGATGCACTTTCTACTCTTTGGCTCAAGTTTGTTCCTAAATTCCTTTGGAACATGAGTATATGCCTCACAGCCAAAGACTCTGAGATGCTTGTATGAGGGCATTTTGCCTGACCATACCATCTCTGGCACTGAATCCTTCTGCAAAACCTTGCTAGGAGATCTATTTACAAGATGAACAGCTGTTGATACAGCTTCAACCCAAAACCCATTTGGCAGCTGTGCATTAGACAACATACTTCTGACCTTCTCTTGTATGGTCCTATTCATCCTCTCAGCAACACCATTTTGAGGAGGATTGTAAGGAGCAGTAAGTTCACGTTTTATACCTTTTGACTCACAAAAGTCCTGAAAGGCCTTTGAAACATACTCTCCACCATTGTCAGTGCGTAAGCATTTAAGCTTCTTGCCACTCTGATTCTCCACAAGTGTCACAAACGTTTTGAAAACACTAAACGCTTCATCCTTATGCTTGAGAAAGTAAACCCATACTTTCCTCGAGTAATCATCTATAAATGTCATAAAGTAAGAAGCTCCCCCTAGAGATAGGTTAGGCATAGGTCCACACAAATCACTATGAACAAGTGCCAACTGTGTATCTCTTCTACTGCTTCTATGCTTATGTGGCTGCTGTGTTTGCTTACCACACAGACAATGTTCACAGAATTCAAAATCATTAAATGAAAAGCCAGGCAAATAACCAGAACGAGACAAGATTTCCATTCCCTTCTTGGACATATGTCCTAACCGGCTATGCCACAAAGAAACGTTCGGCTGCTCGGTTACATTGATTACATTTTTAGAGACATTTGATACATAAATCATGTAAAGTCCTCCAGACTTTACTCCATGTGCTACTGTCATAGAACCCTTGGATATCTTCCACATGTTCTGTCCAAAAGTGGTGACGTAGCCAGCATCATCAAGTAAACCTGTGCTGATCAAGCTCTTTGTAATTGTGGGAACATGTCTCACATTCTTCAGCATGAAAGAAGAGCCATTCTGAAACTTCAATTGAACATCTCCAACACCTAAGATCTCACATGTCTGCCCATTGCCTAGCCGAACATGATCTTTAGTGGTCACATAAGAGGTAAACCACTCCTTGTTTGGAGACACATTAAGTGATGCCCCTGAGTCTATAATCCAGTCACTCGGTGCATTTCCATCAGATGCTGTAAGAAGAGCTGAGTCCATTGTATTCTTCAAGAAGTAGATGTCTCCTGACACTAGACTGTCATCCTCTGCAACAATGTTTGTCAAATTTATTTCTTGAATCTTCACTGAGGACTTGTTCTTCTCACCATGGTCTTCAGCTTTCTCTTTGCCTTTTTCTGCTTTCCATTCTTTGCAGTCTCTTTTCATGTGACCCTTCTTGCCACAATGGTAGCATTCTATGTCACTTTTGCCTTTAGCACTACGGGACTTGCTACGAGACTGATTCCTCTTTCCACCTTTGTACTTTTCTTTGGTCCTTCCCCTGACAACTAAGGCTGTTCCTTTGCCTTTGTCCATTGTCTTTCTATTGGTTTCTTCAGTAAACAGACTTCCTTCTACACCTGCTATGTTCAAACCATCTGGAGGTGCAGAATTACTCAAAGCTGTGCGAAAAGTGTCCCAACTTTCCGGCAATGTGATCAACAGGAACATAGCTCTAACAGGTTCATCAAACTTGACACCTTGAGCTGACAACTGACTATAGATTGTGTTGAATTCATTCAGATGATTGGACATAGGTGTCCCTTCTTTCATCTTCAAGTCAACAAGCTTCTTAAGCCAGTATACCTGTGAAGCTGCACTCTGCTTCTCATAAAGATCACTCAGCTTTAACCATGCTTGATAAGCCGACATCTCGTCTGCTACATTGAAGTAAACGCTTTCTGCCAAAGTCAGCATAATGGTAGAAAGTGCCAATTCATCCATTTCGCTCCATTCATCTTCGTCCATATCTTCTGGTTTTATCCCCTTGAGCTTTATAGGTTTTATCTACTTCTTTTGTACCAACACGTGCCAAATCTGCTTCTTCCACAATGGGAAATTGGTTCCATCCAGCTTCTTGATATTGTAAAGAGCACTGTCCTGTGATCCAGCCATAGCTACGCTTCACAGTGGTTTACTTTCCTGGGAAAAATTCGGCAGAGTTTCCCCTGTAAACTGACCTCTGAACCAATATCAACCTGTCAAATGAACCAAAAAAGCTTCAGATTCTGCATAAATTTAGGAAGAGTCTCCTTTGTAAAATGGCTCTGGTGTACTCAAAAACAGCTCAAAAACACTGTCTCTCTGACACTGTAAGCTGCGGGTAAACCTGTCCTGCACCTGTACTGTGTCTGACTGTCCTGTCACTGTCTTGTAAGCATAGACTGCGACAATGCCTCAACGGCAGTAAAGCAAAGATGCAATCCCAACTGTCTAACTCACAGTCAATACATCCTAGCTGCCTATCTAAGGGTGCTCGAGGGATCGCTCGAAGACCTGTATCACCGAAAGGATCTCAACATTCGAGAATCCCCCAACTCAATAAAACCTCACTCGACCCTCAACAAAGGCTGCAGTAAATCTGACAGTACATAGACTTCCCACAAAGTCATACATCCACAAATTTCCCACTGTATGCTGTAACCGCTGCGGCGGTTGTTTGCTGCGTGACTCACAGCCAGCAAACCCTCAACTGACATACATCATCTCTGACAATACATCCCATGTGGAAGTACCTGCAATGTTAGGATGAAATCTGGAATATCAAGCAGCAAACACAAGCTACCTGATGAACTAGTGGATGTCGCCTATAGTTTGTGTGTAGATGCGCCCGTGTCGTATGTGACACGCCTCCAAGAACTGTGAGCCGTCCTTCGATGTGTAGACAGCCACAAATCAACACTCTGGGAGTGTCGATATCCTCAGCACCTGCAGTCGTAGGCCGAAAACCCCAAATTTGCAGAGTCGGATCTGCACCCGCCGAGACCACGTAGTCAAAAATGGCCTGCGCAGACTTTTGTCGAGCCGAACGGTGGCCGAGATGACCTCAGAATGAAATTCTGACAACACCAAGCCCTTCAGGCTTGCCCACGAGATTTGGGGCCGTGTCTTTGCCTGTCAAATTTCACTCCAATCTGAGTTGGTGACTCTAGCCTCCTGCAGTGCTGCCCCGAGCCCCGATCTGAGCTCTGATACCAGTTGAAGGAGTACGAGCGGAAGTGCGACGCGAGAGAGAGTGCGAGAAGAAGAGCACGACAATATGGTGAACTCTCTCTACTGTAATGTGTAGAGCATAGTGAGTTCTTATTAGGTTTTTACAAAATAATATGTGTACATACCTGGCGGCCCGCCCACTTACCTGGGCGACCACATTGGGCTTTATACCCCAACACACTCTATATACAAAATGGGACGCCACCTGCGAGCAGACAATTTTGGTAAAACCCCTATATACGACTCATATTAGGGAATATGACCCCCCTCTCTACGCTTATACGATAATCAATGCAAAAAACTATCATGCCCCTATCTTACATATAAAATTTAGGTCTTATATGATCCAACTGAGTAAAACTAGTCAAAGAGTGTGTAGCATAGTGGATGGCAACGTATTACGAAACCACTTATGTTGATAACTAGATGTACCCTCAATGTGTCTTAGTTTGAATTTCAAACTCTGTGCATGTTCAGTCTGCATTGTAGCTACTCGTCCAATTTTGAACCATCTAAATTACTTAAAAAACATGGTGATAAAGTTGTGTTAGGTTCTCTGTGTAAATTTGCATCTATACAAACTCTTTATAGCTTTCATCCCTCAACAAATAAACTATAATCACAAAACAAGCAATTGATACAAAGCAGTGTTAGTTCTTGCATGTATCTTTGTAGCTATTGACTCACAAGTTCAAGTGTTAGTTCTTGAATGTATCTTTGCAGCTATTGACTCACAAGTTCAAGGGCAGACTCGTTTGGGAATCCATCATTTTGAAAGACAAAAACTTCCTCTCATTTTCCCCTTTCCTCACTTCTCCACCCCCCCTCCCCCATAAATATGATACCCCCTCCCTTATTTTTAAGCTTGGGAGATAATTTATTGGGGGCGTGTCCCTAACTTATACGCTTATGTAACTTGTAAAAAAATGCCCCTTCCTTGCACTTACGTGGTGCGATAAGTTTTCCATTGTGAATCCCCCTGTATTCCAACACCTTTAGGCTCGAAAAACCAGTATCATTAGCCCCACCAAGCTTTCCATAGGGTCCTCATCAACCATTGTGCACCTTTGCGAGTACACAAGTGTATGCTCTTCCTCAATGGGTCAACACAAAGGTTCTTCCTCTGGCCATACATTTCCTTTAATGCCACTTGTGATACCTGTATCCTCTCTTCCATAGTTGCAGTTCGATTCTCTACCAAGCTCTCATCATAGAAGGCACCAGCCAAATTGAGAACATCATTAGCTAAGGTCTTAATATCATACTTTCTTTCCCATCTAGAAACATCGTGTCCAAAGAACACGCATCCTGAGAAGGCACCAGCCAAATTGAGAACATCATTAGCTAAGGTCTTAATATCATACTTGTTTTCCCATCTAGAAACATCGTGTCCAAAGAACACGCATCCTGAGAAGGCACCAGCCAAATTGAGAACATCATTAGCTAAGGTCTTAATATCATACTTGTTTTCCCATCTAGAAACATCGTGTCCAAAGAACACGCATCCTGATGCCTTTGTTGGCTCGTGTCTCACACGTCTGGTATATTTTTAAGCTCAATTGCATGGGTACAAAACTACAGCTGGACATGGGGAGCCTCCATGGCTTCAACCTTATCACATATTAACTCGCAACTTAGATTCTCACATAGAAAAGTTCCATGCTTACACAATTTTCTTGTCCTTTACTCATAGAATCTAATAACAAGGGAGGTTCATCCCCAAACGCTTTCCGATCATCACACACAATCGGCATATCGCCGTGCACTTCCCCAATCTATTCAAGGATTTGGTTATGGTCAAGTAGGTCAACCTCGAAATCCTTTTCCTTATTCATGTTTGGCCATACATCTGGTCCAGCCACTACTCCCAAAAAACCAGGTCCTTCATCAAGATGAGACAAGGAGCTCTATGGCTTGCACAAAGGTATCTTCCCAACTAGCATACAAAAAGAGCTCCATGACCCACAAAAAAAGGACCTAAAAACTCCTCAATGGCACATCACACTCTAGCTCTACAAAGACTAGATGGCTTCATATACATAAGCCCATTGTGGGCGATGGTACCTCACCTTGCTAGCACATAGATTGCTCAAAACCTGATGGCGTAACCCTATAATGATTAGCCATGCTGGGCAGCAAGTGTGACCAAGAAAATCCTACACAACCTCCGACTAGAGGATCAAATACACAACCCACTACATGCAACAATGATCAATACAAACAAGGCCAAGAGAGCACTACTCAATCCCCTCAAACTGGCTCTTGAAGACCTGCAAATAACCAATCTAAAGGGCACAAAAAAATGAGCTGAAACGACCAGTTGTGCATAAACTTCTCAATAAGAAATTCAAATGAGGGAGAGAGAGCACTCCTCAATCTCCTCCACCTGGCTCTCGAAGCCCTACAGATAACAAATCCAAAAGGTGCAAAAAATTGAGCTGAAACAACCAGCTGCACATAAACTTCAAAGATGAAAACCTGCTCAATCCCCAATGATAATGATTGGAACCATAGCCCATTGTGGGCCTTGAAATTCAAAGGAAATGAAGCAAAAGGACTAGAGCCTTGCAAAGCATTGAAAAACACAACATTCCTAACTGACACTCTTTTCTTACCCATATCAGCATTTTGCAAACATGGACACAAATGCAACAACCTTGGTGTTATTGATCTGAATTATACAAACATACAAAATTCATTGATAGAAGGTAGAGAGAGACAACTCAAATCTATAATACTGCTTCATCATATGGGCATGAAAACATGCCAGTAAGAAGAAACTAAAAGACCACTAAGATTGGTTGTTACTCATTAATCGGGGGATGTACAACTACACATTATTAGCATGGACTATAATATACATGATGTCCTCAGATGATGTTTTGACAATGACAAAACCCAAGAGTCGAGAAGAGGAAAGACCACATTAGGTATTTTGGTAAAAATCTCGCATTATGGGAATCTCCAAATTGACCAAATTCATGTAATTTGGGAATTTCCAACTTAAAGTGGGAAAAAAGGAGACAAAGTTGTTGATAAGTTAGAGTGAAAATCTTATTGGATTGTGGTGTTGATAACGCCAAATTTCAAGAGGATGAACAAAGCATGAATTTGAAGAACACTCTTAATTAAATAAAAGAAAGAAAGGTTGATATAGCTAGAGATCTTATTTACAAAATTGACTCTTATAGTCACAATAGAAGCTATGCATAATCTACTCCAAATTTGATGTCATATCCAAATTTTGATCTAAGTGTGGTTGATGTGCACAAGCAAGACTCGCTTTAGCTTTCAGAGCATGCCTTTTTAGAATCTTAATTCTAGAAAATGGTCTCCATGACCAAACGATTACATCTACGGTTTCCCACACTTGTGGGTCCTCGCAGTTGATAGCCCAAAAACCCTTCCAGCAATTAGTGTAAGCTTGAGTATCCATCATCCCACTCTTTCTTGCACAAGGTGCCCAATATTGAATCAATTTTTCTTTTGTGTAGTTTGGTGATGTCGGCTCATTATCAATGTCTAATAAATCCATTACGAGCCAAACTGGATAGATTTCCCTGTCACTTGGAACTAGCATAACAAAGTCACCTTGGTGCACATCAGACATAGGGTCAAACTCTTCCCTTGGTCTATCTCATTGAAGACCACAAAAATGATTATTCATCTCTTCAAGGCCTCAGTTGACAAGAGTCCTGAGTTGTTGGCCAAAAGTTTTCATATAAGCCTCCCTCTGGTATGGTTGCTTTTCCAAGCTCGTCAATCACCTTACTTCAGTAATCTATCACAGGTCTACAATACCGTGGCACATTTGAACCATTCCTTAGATTTTGCCAATACTTAATATAATTCTTCAACCCTAGAATCACTTCTTCGTGAGCCTTGACATATTCTGCCATTGGCACCAAAGGTGGATCTCCATCTAGAAACATTGGATTGCCTTCTATGTCTGTTTTCCAAAGATGAATACTTCCACTCCAACATGTGTCTTATACTGCATCATTGGTTTCTCATCTTGCATAAAAAACCTAAACTGAAGCGGTTTGGAATGCCCAACGAGTATGTCTTGTCTCTCATAAAGATAACCATCACAATATTGCTTGAAATCGGGGACCTTTTCAAGAAGAAATGATGCCGGGGATGAAGACGAGTTATTTCGTAATGTATCCATCAAGTGTGGCAAAGTATATGTTTGTGTAAATCTCAATTTCTCTAAAAACTTGATGAACATGGCATCTATGTCCTCATGTGTATGCCCAACCATCAAAAATCATAGCTGGATGGTTTTGAAAACACCCCTTGCAACAACTCGAGCGGTGCACTATGTAATCATATTTAATAGAGATACATTAAAATAAGGGGTCTTTATATTCAATTTTGGAAAAAACTCCTAAAATAAGGGGTCATTTTATTCATTTAGACATGTTAAAAGAGGGGTTTTTTTAGTACCACGTGAACACAAGTCATATAGGGGGGTTATTGAATGGTGAACCCCCGAGTGCAACAAGCATTGACAAATAGGCAACAAATAAGTATCAATTTTTGTTTTCCCCTGCACAATTATCCAATTGTAGTAACAAGTTCTGTGGCAACTTGCAAAATATTGACCTTGCTTACACTTCTATAGCTTCTGATGGTTGCATGATGGGCTCTTTTCCATCACTCAAGTTGTGGTGATCTAAAGCATCCCTTGAGTTCAAAGCATAGTGTAGAGAGAAACTACTCCTTGGTAGTCCATTTGTTGCTAGATCACCAAGAGGATGGTTATTTATCCTCTCTAAGTTATGTGAACAATTAGCAATTGAGCCAATTGTAAGGTTTGGATCAGCTGGACACAAACCATTCAAGACAAAGTGATCATAATGACCTTCTCCATGGCCATGAGTGATCATACCTATCAAAGCCACCTGCAAATTGTATCCTGAATCCACACCCTTAGGAACAATGCGTATCTAGGAATTGCAGTCTTCTTTTGATCCATCTTCTCATGGATTATACAAACATAGTTTTGTGGTTGAGTTTCTGAATATGTGCACCGTGCATAATATAAGCTCCTACAACTCTTCTATTGTGCCATGTGAACTTCTCTTTGTCTCAAGTGAAGAGCTCTCTCTTCAAGAGAAGTTTTAGCTTCTAGAATTTCCTTGATTGAACTACAGACATTGCACTTAGAGAACTCACTTGTCTTTGTTAAAGTGACATCTGGATACTCTTTGTTCCAAATTCTACCAAAAGAAGATTGAGATAACTTCTTCTCATAGCTCATTTGGTCCAGTGTTGTGTTGATTTTGCTTAAAATGTCAACTTGTTTATACATTGATGGGATCACTTATTGAGTCTCTCTTGAGCCATCTAGTAGTGTTCTGCTTCTATGTGGCATCTTCTCAGAGTTGTGATCCACAAATTCATTTAATAGTGCTCTTGCTAAACTAGTATGTTGAAGTCCTCTTCTCAATGTACATGTGTTACCATGCACATATTGGTGCACACCGTTTTCAAAATTTTCCTTGTAGAGGTAAAATGATGTCTTTGGTATTCCATGTAGCTCATACCATGCTCTGCAGCAAACAATAGAGAGATTTATCTTGAATTGGTATCGCATCTTCTCATCTTTCTGATAGCATATAGATAGAACATCATATACATAATGTGTGCGTGCTTTTTGAGACTCTCCCCAAAATTCTTGTCGTAATCTTGTCACCAAATCACGATGTGCAAACTGATTTATTTTTTCCACAACAATCAATGCATGAAACCCTTTGAATTGACTCAGCTAAAAGATTAAAAGTATAAGTTGGTGTTGCTTGCACTTTTTGAGTCTTGTTGATGAAACTGTATGTTCTCCTCCTTAGCAAAGGGACATCAACACTGCCATCAAGTTTTTTCCCAGCATTGTCATTATTGGATACATCCTCACTTCTAGTATGCATCCCATCAACACGAACAAAGTGTTGTAGTGGGCTCCCATCCAACATGGTTGTCTGTTTGGATGGGCCACTTTAGCAAAGATGCTTCCCACTTCAAGCATATTCTCACTGACTGCATTCTCCCTTTTAATACCTACGTCCACAAAGTCATCACCAAGTCACTCATGTGAAAATACATACAAGATGGTACCTTCATTCACAATGTGCATCATTATGTCATAATTTAAAAAGACCCTTTGATTTCTCCAAGATTCTTGTATTGACATTTCAAAATCTGGGCTTGTAATAGGTATTGCATCTGTAACTAGAGGATCAAGATGGTCCCCTTGTTCATCACCACTGTAGCTTTCACTTGTGTCAATTACATTGTCATTCATTATGGAAGATTGCAAAAGAAGCTTAGGCCATCGAAAAACACTCCATAATGAGCTTTGAAGAGATATAGTATCCATTGTAGAAAAAGGGAGGACCACATCCTTCAAACATTCCTTCACTAGTATAGATACATTTCCTTGCCCTATCTTTGTACCACCATAAGTGGAATCGAGATCTGTTCTATACACACAACCAATACCAACAATTTCATTATCAAGTACCATATGCACTTACTCTCCAAATTCAAAGTCCATCCTGTAAGCTGAAAAGAAACACCTTGTTAAATTCATATTTATAGATAAATTCTCTTTGAATATGTAAGGTCTCTACTTTCGAATTTCACACAAGTTCTATTACACATTTGAATTTTTCTTAACCATCACTCATTATTTAAGATATTCGAGTTCAAATTATGAATTGTAGGCTGAGAAAACCTAGAATTTAAAATTTATGCTATAAAATTTTGACATGTTTAGCTATACGAATCACTAACTAACTTATTGCAAGACTTATTTACTGATTGTAGAATTTTCTTTTATTACTGTAAAGTTAATATAAGATTGTAAAGTTTAACTTAAAAAAGTAAAGTAAATTATCATTAAGAAAATAAATAAAATAATTATAAAGACAAAAGAATACACAGGGATGACATATGAAGGCACATGGACTCATCTGGACTCACATAGGAGGGGACAAAGTGGGACACACTGTCGCATGAAAAGGAGAGGCTAGTCTTGACTAATCATAATGAGGGGGGGCTGTGTGGCCTTATCTTTTGATGATAATGATAAATTGGTCAAGATAATGGGTACCACAAGGGTACCAAAAACGCAAGTATAATTTTTGAAAAAAAATTAATTTTTTTTAAAATAATAAAAAAATTATTATTTATTTTTTTTTGGGAAAAAAAGTTGGACGTTTTTTTTCTGCTATAAATAGAGCATCCGTGCTCACACTTTAGGATAGAGATTGTCTCTATAACGCTCACGAAGTGCTACCACTTCTCTTAGAGAGAATGCGTCCACAAACCACTATGAGAGCAAAAACTCTAGTGGACTAATAAGGTGCGTATTAATTAAGCATTCAATTAACTTTAGGAATGATGTGTGTGTGCTATCTCTTACTCTAATCTCTCTAATAGATTAGTAAGATTCAATTAGTTTTAAGAAGGATATGTGTGTATATGTGCTATCTCTTGCTCTAATCTCTCTAATAGATTAGTAAGATTCAATTAGTTTTAAGAAGGATATGTGTGTAGGTGTGCTATCTCTTACTCTAATCTCTCTAATAGATTAGTAAGATTCAATTAGCTTAAGAAGGATATGTGTGTGTGTGTGCTATCTCTTACTCTAATCTCTCTAATAGATTAGTAAGATTCAATTAGCTATGTGTGTGTGTGTGTGTGTGCTATCTCTTACTCTAATCTCTCTAATAGATTAGTAGGATTCAATTAATTTTAGAAATTATGTGTGTGTATGTTTTCTCTTACTCTAATCTCTCTAATAGATTAGTAAGATTCAATTAGCTTTAGAAAAGGATGTGTGTGTGTTCTTTTTTACTCTAATCTTTCTAATGGATTAGTAAGATTCAATTAACTTTAGAAAAGATGTGTGTGTATGGTTTCTCCTACTCTAATCTCTCTAAGTATACCTACTCTCTCTAGTTAGTACATCTTCACTATTAACTTATGCATAGTTAATTGAAAGTTAATACATAAGAGAACTCATCACATTCTTATTATACATGATGAAATTCTCATTCACCAATTTTATTGTCAATTAGATTAAGTAGAATTTCGAATAATACTAAAAATTGATTTAGTTGAAGTATAGAAATTGATGTTAGAATTGAATTAGAAATGTCAAGCATAAAAGTAATGCATTCCTAAAATTTCACTCATAGTTTACACACTTAATTTTTGATTAATTAAGATTAGCAAATATTTGATGTATAGAAATTATATGTAGAACAACAACACTAAGTGTGAATCCGAGTTGGCGAGGGTTCAAATTATAGACTCTCTTTGGAAACAAGGAGATTACTAGGGAAATTGACCAATTTAAAGTTCTAAGTGTATAACGTAAGTGTAGTACCAAAAAATGGCTCCAAAGCGTGCTCGAACACAAGGCGCTAATGATCATGAATCTGGTACAAGTAACGGGGAAACTCCTGCGGAACATGCTCGAGACCATAGAAATATATTATTTACCTTATGGAAAGAAAACACGTACCGAAACCAAGGGGCTTAACCCCAAGAAACTCGGCATATGTTTGACAAGTAGGAAAGAATGTCTGGTTAAATTGGTTGCTATAGGAAAGAGTGTTTGTCCAAAACCTTCGGTATGGTTTCTCTCAAGTCTCTCTACTTATTAGCGCTGACATTATGTGGTAGTTGTCGAGGCGTGAGATGACGCCCAGGATGGCACTGCTGATGCTGTGGTGGGAGTACACCCAGAGTAGCCCAGCTGGATATTGCAGTTTTGTTTTGTCGTGGTGTGAGGATAACGCCCAGATTGGCACCGTTGTTGTTGTGGCAGGAGTACGTCTAGATTAGCACAAAGAGTACTTGTCGAGCGGTATGGGACGCTCACGAGGACAAGGATTTTAATAAATAATGTATATACCGATCGGACATAATAGTGTCAGTAGAGATTCTTAAGTGAACCTAATCCAAGGGTTGTTGGTTTAAAATTGGACGACTTCTTGTTTGACTATTGTTTGAAGGGTTGTTTTAACAAACCAATATCATAAATAAAGTAAAGAAACATGTATGTTTAAACAGTGTGGTAGTAATTAGATAACAAAAGAAGGGTGAGTGCGGTGTGGAAAGTGGGAGAATGATACCCCGACGGTATCATTCTATGGACGGGTGGACCCGATGAGTTGGGTAACTTTCCAACGCTAGAAATTTTTTTCTTATTAGTCATAAATATTAAAAGAGACAAACCTTGGCGGCTGTGCTTCTGAAACATGAGGAAAAAAGCGCACAAGTTGGTCACTCTAAGATTTATACCTTTAGGTATAATTGATTATAGATTATTTTTAGATAGGTTTATGGTGGTCACGCTCCGCCATAGCAAGATAGGACCAATTCTTCACTAACGGTTCATGCTCATAGCTACGTAGTAGCTAAGGCAATGTCCGTCAGTTTTTCCTTCTCAGGATTGGAGACCTATCAAAGGTACTCCGCTCCTCTCGATAAGGGGAAAAGACCTCACACTGGTATCAGAGCCTAGGTTAAAGCTTGGGGAGATTTTTAGATTGATGTTCAAATGTTGAAGGATGCGAATGTTGAAGGATGCGAATGTTTGAAATAATAGAAGAACCTAGAAAAATTGCTTTGAGTTTTTATATGGTATTGAAGATTGAACTTTCCTGGTACAGGAAAATGTTCATTCAGCCTACCAGAAATTCCTGGTGTTCACCATCATGTTTGAAAATGCATGCCAGTCTCCAAATTATCAGTTTTGAAAAAGGGTGATGATGATTTTGGATAGGGTGTTTGCACCACCTATCCCAAGGGTGCATAGAGGATGGGGTATCGACTGGAGTCCATCTGGAGGAATCTATACCATCGATGCTGACAAAATATGGTGCATGGATACCAACCTCAAGAAACTTTGATGGGCAGAGGAATTAAAATTCATCGAAGTTTATCTTTTCATTGGTACAAAGAATCCGGATGCTACCATTACCTAGGGAGGTAGACCATGAAATCAAAAAATTTCCAAGTAGTGAACCAGTCTCAAGAGCGCCGTACAAGATGTCACTTCCAGAGGCTATAGAACTCAAGGAGCAGCTCATGTAGTTGATTGAGCAAGGGTTTATCGGACCTAGTACATCTCCATGGGGTGCACCTCTTCTCTTCCAAAAGAAAAAGGATGGCTCTCTTCGACTTTGCATATATTATAGGGGCATAAATCATGCTACCATCAAGAATAAATATCCAATTCCTCGTATTAATGAGATGCTGGATAGACTACATGGAGCCAAAATATTCACAAGGATTGATCTTCGATCTGGCTATCATCAAATTCGAATCCAAGAGGCTGATGTCTCCAAAACAGCTTTCAACACTCGTTATGGTCATTACGAATTTACAGTGATGGCTTTAGGACTTACAAATGCTCCTCCAACTTTCAATCGTCTGATGCACGATATCTTTAAAGAATTCTTGGACGATTTTGTCCTAGTATTCTTTGACGATATCTTAATTTATTCCAAATCAGAGGAAGAGCATGAAGGACATGTTGGGAAAGTGTTAGAGCTTTAACGCCGAAATAAGCTGTACCTTCTTTACCCCCTAAGGTCTGTTACTTAGGGTTTATCATTTCACCTGAAGGAGTCTCTGTTGACCCTGACAAAGTCAAAGATATTTTGGAATGGCCTCAACCCACTTCACAAACCAAAGTCAGAGGGTTCTTAGGTATCACAGGGTGGTACACGATCTTTGTAAAGAACTATGCTCTTAAAGCTGCACCACTAACCGACTTGCTAAATAAAGGAGCTACGATACTTTGGGAAGAAAAACATGAATCTTGCTTCAAACAGCTTAAGGAGTATCTTGCTTCAGAACATCTCTTTAAACTTCTAGACTTCACCCAAGAATTCGAGGTGATCATAGATGCTAGTAACCTTGCATTAGGAGGAGTCCTTACTCAAGCAGGGAGGCCTGTAGCTTATACTTCTCAAAAGCTTAGGATTCATGAAGTGAATTATGCTACACATGATTTAGAATTGCTAGCAGTTATTCACGCTCTCAAGCTATGGAGACATTCTCTATTGGGACGCAAATTCCAATTGGTACCATATCACAAGAGCCTTAAGTGGATTTTTACCCAACCTAACCTTAACATGAGACAGAGGAGATGGATAGAGCTCATGCACGAATATGATTTTGATATTAAATTTAGACCAGGTAAGGATAATTTTGTGGCAGATGCCCTAAGCCGTAAATCTTTTCTGGGGAAAATTTCCATGGCTAACAACCCTATTTTAGACAAGTTCTCGGATGCTGCTGTCAGAGATGTAGATTACCAGATGCAGATTACCAGATGCTTGCTAGTATCCTACGTGAAGAGAGGGTATCATCAAATCAGCCTAAACCTCTACATTACTCCTTAGAAGATGGGAAAATTTACTATAGGAATCGATTATGCATACCTAAGGATTAAACCCTAAGGAATGCTATCCTATATGAAGCACATGATGGCCCAACTTCAGGACATCCAGGTTATGCCAAAACCATCAATGCAATTCGCATAAGTTACTAGTGGCAAGGTATGAAGGGTGATGTCCTTCGCTATGTCAAGCAGTGTTTGTCTTGTCAAAGGATTAAGGCAGAGAGACTAAAGATGCCAAGTAAATTACATCCTTTAGATATTCCCCAAATGAAATGGGAATGTATTAGCATGGACTTTATCACCGGGTTTTCTTCTGTTCAAGCTGGCTATGATTCAATCATGGTCATAGTCGACTTGCTTACTAAAGTGGCTCACTTAATCCCAGTCAAGACAACCTTTACAGCTTCATATATTGCTCATATGTTTGTGAAGGAGGTTTTCAGAATTCATGGTTTATCCAAGAGGATTGTCAGCGATCGTGATGCCAAGTTTACTTCAAAGTTTTGGGTATCAGTGTTTCAAGCTATTGAAACCCAGTTATGTTTTAGTACTGCTTATCATCCTCAAACTAATGGCCAAACTAAAAGAGTTAATCAAGTAATTGAAGACATCCTCAGAGCCTACTACAATAGAGAACCTCGCAAGTGGATTCAATACCTACCCTTGGTAGAGTATGCATACAATTCCTCTACTCATAGAAGTATAGGAATGACACCTTTTAACTTTATGGTCAAGAATGTTTATCACCTCTTAACTTTTCTGACCCCACTATAAGCGTAGAAGTCTCAAAGAAAATGCTCGAAGAAATGGAAGCTCAAACCAAAGCTATTGGAAGGGATATTCAAGCAGCTCAAGATTGACAAAAGAAGTACGCTGACTTGAAAAGATCTGATCGGATTTTCAAAGAAGGTGACAAAGTTTTCTTACGAGTAAAGCCCAAAAAGAGAAATCTGTCTCTCCGAAGGTATAAGAAGCTTAGCTACCGATATTGTGGACCTTACGAAATAAACAAGGTTGTAAGTGATCAAGCTTATAGAGTAAAACTCCCTTCTCATCTCAAAGTGCATGATGTATTTCATGTAAGTCTGTTAACACCTTATGTATATAACCCTGACCATGTCCTTGATGATAAGCAAATCATTTTACCTGCTCAAGATGTTTTACAACTCCAACCTGATACTATCCTAGAAACTTGGGAGAGAAAGCTTAGGAATAGATCCATCAAAGAACATATTATCCTATGGAAGGATTTCCATGTAGAAGATTCTACTTGGGAAGATGAGACAACCCTTCTTAAGGATTACCCTTCACTGTTCTTGAGATGAGGGAATCTCAAATTCTAAGTTGGGGAGATTGTAAGGTCTCTACTTCCGAATTTCACACAAGTTCTATTACGCATTTGAATTTTTTTTTAACCATCACTCATTATTTAAGATATTCGAGTTCAAATTATGAACCGTAGGCTGAGAAAACCTAGAATTTAAAATTTACGCTACAAAATTCTGACATGTTTAGCTATACAAATCACTAACTAACTTATTGCAAGACTTATTTACTGATTGTAGAATTTTCTTTTGCTACTGTAAAGTTAATATAAGACTGTAAAGTTTAACTTAAAAATGTAAAGTAAATTATCATTAAGGAAATAAATAAAATAATTATAAAGACAAAAGAATGCATAGAGATGACACATGAAGGCACATGGACTCACCTGGACTCACATAGGAGGGGACAAAGTGGGACACACTATCACATGAAAAGGAGAGGCTAGTCTTGACTAATCATAATGAGGGGGGGCTGTGTGGCCTTATGTTTTTATGATAATGAAAAATTGGTCAAGCTGATAGGTACCACAAGGGTACCAAAAATGCGGGTATAATTTTTGGAAAAAAAAATATATTTTGTTTTTAACATTAAAATTTTTATAAAAAAAAAGTTGGACTTTATCTTTTCTACTATACATAAAGCATCCACGCTCACACTTTAAGATAGAGATTGCCTCTATAGCGCTCACGAAGTGCTACCACTTCTCTTAGAGAGAATGCGTCCACAAACCACTATGAGAGCAAAAACTCTAGTGGATTAATAAGGTGCGTATTAATTAAGCATTCAATTAACTTTAGGAATGATGTGTGTGTGCTATCTCTTACTCTAATCTCTCTAGCATATTAGTAAGATTCAATTAGTTTTAAGAAGGATATGTGTGTATATGTGCTATCTCTTACTCTGATCTCTCTAATAGATTAGTAAGATTCAATTAGTTTTAAGAAGGATATGTGTGTATGTGTGCTATCTCTTACTCTAATCTCTCTAATAGATTAGTAAGATTCAATTAGCTTTAAGAAGGATATGTGTGTGTGTGTGTGTGTGCTATCTCTTACTCTAATCTCTCTAATAGATTAGTAAGATTCAATTAGCTATGTGTGTGTGTGCTATCTCTTACTCTAATCTCTCTAATAGATTAGTAGGATTCAATTAACTTTAGGAATGATGTGTGTGTATGTTTTCTCTTACTCTAATCTCTCTAATAGATTAGTAAGATTCAATTAGCTTTAGAAAAGGATGTGTGTGTGTTCTCTTTTACTCTAATCTTTCTGATGAATTAGTAAGATTCAATTAACTTTAGAAAATATGTGTATGTATGTTTTCTCCTACTCTAATCTCTCTAAGTATACCTACTCTCTCTAGTTAGTACATCTTCACTATTAACTTATACATAGTTAATTGATAGTTAATGCATAAGAGAACTCATCACATTCTTATTATACATGATGAAATTCTCATTCACCAATTTTATTGTCAATTAGATTAAGTAGAATTTCGAATAATACTAAAAATTGATTTAGTTGAAGTATAGAAATTGAAGTTAGAATTGGATTAGAAATGTCAAGCATAAAAGTAATGCATTCCTAAACTGTCACTCATAGTTTACACACTTAATTTTTGATTAATTAAGATTAGTAAATATTTGATGTATAGAAATTAGATGTAGAACAACAACACTAAGTGTGAATCTGAGTTGGCGAGGGTTCAAATTACAGACTCTCTTTGGAAACAAGGAGATTACTAGGGAAATTGACCAATTTAAAGTTCTAAGTGTATAACATAAGTGTAGTATAAAAAAATGGCTCCAAAGCGTGCTCGAACACAAGACGCTAATGATCATGAATCTGGTACAAGTAACGGGGGAACTCCTGTGGAACATGCTATGTCTCCACCAATCCGACCAATCGCAACTATGGTACATGTTAGTATTGCAGTTTAAAGTTATGCATCATTGCATATGCGAGACCATAGAAATATATTATTTACCTTATGAAAAGAAAACGCGTACCGAAACCAAGGGGCTTAAACCCAAGAAACTCGGCATATGTTTGACAAGTAGGAAAGAATGTCTGATTAAACTGGTTGCTATAGGAAAGAATGTTTGTCCAAAACCTTCGGTATGGTTTCTCTCAAGTCTCTCTACTTATTAGCGCTGGCATTATGTGGTAGTTGCCGAGGCATGAGATGACGCCCAGGATGGCACTGCTGATGCTGTGGTGGGAGTACACCCAGATTAGCCCAGCTAGATATTACAGTTTTGTTTTGTCGTGGCCTGAGGATGACACCCAGATTGACACCGTTGTTGCTGTGGCGGGAGTACGTCCAGATTAGCACAATGAGTACTTGTCGAGCGGTATGGGACGCTCACGAGGACAAGGATTTTAATAAATAATGTATACACCGATCAGACATAATAGCGCCAATAGAGATTCTTAAGTGAACCTAATCCAAGGGTTGTTGGTTTAAAATTGGACGACTTCTTATTTGACAATTGTTTGTAATACTGTTTGAAGGGCTGTTTTAACGAACCAGTATCATACATAAAGTAAAGGAACATGTATGTTTAAACAGTGTGGTAATAATTAGATAACAAAAGAAGGGTGAGTGCAGTGTGTAAAGTGGGAGAATGATACCCCGACGGTATAATTCTATGGACGGGTGGACCCGAGGAGTTGGGTAGCTTTCCAACGCTAGAAAGTTTTTTCTTATTAGTCATAAATCTTAAAAGAGATAAACCTTGGCGGCTGTGCTTCTGAAACATAGAGAAAAAAGCGCACAGGTTGGTCACTCTAAGATTTATACCTTTAGGTATAATTGATTATAGATAGTTTTTAGATATGGTTATGGTGGTCACGCCCCGCCATAGCGAGATAGGACCAATACTTCACTAACGGTTCATGCTTGTAGCTACATAGTAGCTAAGGCAATGTTCGTTGATTTTTCCTTCTCAGGATTTGAGACCTATCAAAGGTACTCTGCTCCTCTCGATAAGGGGCAGGGACCTCACAGAATAAAAATGTGAAACTCTATAGACATTTCTATATTAGAGCATAGCTTGGACAAGTGGTGGACCTAGTTCTAATGGCCAGTGTCCAAGGTGCTATTTTAGGAACTTGCTTCTTAATGTACAAGTATCTCTTGCTTCTTCCAATGGACGTAAGGTTAGACAAGGGGGGATCTTAAAACCAAAAGCCCCTTTCTATATGAGATAAAGCTTGGAGAAATGGTGGACCTAGTTCTAATGGCTATTGTTCAAGGTGCTATTGTAGGAACTTGTTTCCCAATGTCCAAGTATACCTTGATTCTTACAATGAAAGTAAGATTGGACAAGTGGTAGATCTTGAAACCAAAAGTCCCTTTTTCTATATGAGAGTAAAGCTTGGACAAGTGATGGACCTAGTTTTAATGTCCAGTGTCCAAGGTGGTATTGTAGGAACTTGATTCCCAATGTACAAGTATCTCTTGATTCTCTCGATGGAATTAAGGTTGGACAAGTGATGGATATAAAAACCAAAATTCCCTTTCTATATGAGAGTAAAGCTTGGAAAAGTGGTGGACCTAGGTAATTTCCAAGGTGAACTATTGTATGGCCTTGTTTCTCAATGTCCAAGTAGCCCTTGCTTCTTTTAATGTAAGTTGGACAAGTGGTGGAGCTTGAAACCAAAAGTCCCTTTTATATATGAGATTAAAGCTTGGACAAGTGGTGGACCTAGTTTTAATGGCCACTGTCCAAGGTGGTGTAGGAACCTGGTTCCCAATGTCCAAGTATCTCTTGATTCTTTCAATGCAAGTAAGGTTGGACAAAAGATGGATCTTGAAACCAAAAGTCCCTTTCTAAATGAGAGTAAAGGTTGGACAAGTGGTGGACCTAATTTTAATGACCAATGTCCAAGGTGAACTATGTAGGGACTTGCTTCTCAATGTCCAAGTAGCCCTTGATTATTTTAATGGAAACAAAATTGGAGCGGTGATGGGTCTTGAAACAAAAACCCCCTGCTATATTTGAGGGTAGCTTGGACAAGTGGTGGACCTAGTTTTAATGGCCAATATTCAAGGTTAACTACAAGTAGATAAATACAATGGTTGGAGAAGTGGTGAATATTGAACCAACTATAATAGAGTATATCTTGGACAAGTGGTGGACCTATAAGTTTTAATAGCAAAGATAGGACAATTTCAAGGCCTTACTTCCCAATGTCAAAGTAGCCCTTGCTTGTTTCAATGGAAGCAAGGTTGATAGTAGGGCCTTTCTTCTCAATGTCCAAGCAACCCTTGCTTTCTTCAATGGAAGCTTGGAGAAGTGGTAAACGAAGTTGTCAATCTTGAAACCAAAACCTCCTTGTTATACTAGGGCATAGTTTGGACAATTAGTGGACGTAGTTTTAATGGCCAATGCTCAAGGTGAACTACTAGATGAGCTAGTAGCTTCCTAAAGTCAAAGAAATATTTGCTTCAACAAGGACAAGTGGTGAATCTTGAAACCAAAACCCCCTCCTTATGTAAGAGTTTAGCTTGGACAAGTGGTGGACCTAGAATTGATGGGAAATGGCAAAGGTGTACTACAAGAAAGCAACATTGCTTTTTAATGTCAAAATTGAATGAAAATAGGGTTGGAGTAGTGTTGGACCAAGTGGTGGATTTTCAAATAGAAGACGCCTTGCTATATTAGAGCATGGCTTGGAAATGTGGTGGACTCAAAATTTGGGGCAGAGTCCAAGGTGAATTAGACCTAGCCCTTGCTTCTCTTGATAAGAAAGATTTGACAAGTGGTGAAATTTGAAACAAAAACCCCCAAGCTTGCTATGATGAGAATAGCTTGGGCATGTGGCAGATATGGTCAATGTCCAAGGAAAATTTTGAGTTTTGAGCTCCAAAATAGAGTCATTTCCCACCACTTATTTATGTTGATTGTCGTTGGTGAGTTATGAAGCAAGGAAAGAGATTGGGTTTTAGATACATAGCTTATATAAGCTAGACCACAATTGAGAAAGTAGAATAGGGTGGTGCAACAAGAGGTAAGAGTGGGGTTTGGAGTAGCACCCCAAGCGGGGTCTAGGGACAGAAGCCACCATGGGGTTTGGGAAAACGCCGCCCGAAGGGTCGAGCCCCCGTGGGGTTTGGGGAGTGCCTCAAGCGGGGTCAAGGGGTGACAACCCCTGTGGGGTTCGGGGCAATGCCCCAAGTAGGGTCGAGGGGCAGCATCCCCCACATGGTTTGGGGAAACACCCCAAGTGGGGTCAAGGGGCAGCAATCCCTATGGGGTTCAAGGCAATGCCCTAAGTAGGGTCAAGGGGCGATAGGTTTTTAACGTAGAAAATAACATTGTTTTATCTCTTTTCAACAAAATTGCTTTGTTTTTTGAAGCAAAGTCAATACTAATATAAAAGGGGATAATACAGCTTACGTGGAATTTTAGTAAGCGAACCCTATCAAACACAGAAAGAAACAAACACGCAAAGAGTTACCCGCACAGAGGTCAAAAAACATAGAGAATCCACACACACAACACACACAAGAGACACATATGTACGCGTAGATAATTCTCCATCATACTCAGCACTTGTAGGAGACCATCGCCCTGTACGAGATACGAGGTTGCTACAACGTAGATGCTACAAGAGACCATCACTGTGGAAACACAGAAGCAAGCTTGTTTGATTGGCAAAGGCAATCTTGAGAACATCATCATACTCAACAGAGGAGAGCTTTTGAAAGGTCCAACCCTCTCTCCCTCTCTCTGCATCTCTCTCTGTTTTGTTGTTTTCATGTGCAGCTAATGCCTCTCTGTCATTCACTTTCGATTCAAATTTTGATTCAATTTTAGATACTGATTCACACTTTGACTCAGATCCTGATACTGGTTTAGGTTCTGGTTTGTGCACAAAAGTACAAGGTTTAGGTTTTCAATATTAAATATTGTTTTCATTTCCCATCTAACTCAATTCCTACTTAACACACATGAACTCTAAGTGTTGTTTTCCTCTCTCTCTTGAACATACTCATGTGTAAATGTTCTATGTACATACTTATAGGTGAAAACAATAATGTACATACTTATAGGTGAAAACAATAATGTACACGATAGTGTAAGTTTGAGTAGACCTACTTGTGAGTTTCGGTGAGGATGATTCTTGCACTGAGGTATGCTTTGGTATTGTTTGGCTTATTTTTGTCCAATACGTCTCAAACTTTGACTTTCATTTTTCTTTCTCAACAAAATTATTATAGCTTGGTGACAAAGACCTTGTGGGGTAAAATGAGAAAAGATCTAAACATAAAGAAAGACTAGCTATCATATTAATTTCACCTAGGTTGGTAGCTGACCCTAGGGTTTAGGGTTGAGGTTCGGGTTGAAATTGAGATTGGACAAGTGGTGGAACTTACTCTCGTGTTGTAACATCTCCGTGAGGCATGGTCTCATATGTTTTCTTCACAAGGGCTTGTATATTAAGGTTGTCCAAGTGGTGGATCTGGGGTTTGAGTTTCACTCTGTAAGAAACTTTAAATTTAAGTAGAAAACTTAGATTTCAAGCGAGAAAATTCCAATGGAAAAATTTGAAATGGAGCTTGGTAATTTGTATTCAAGCGCGGGAAAATTCAAAGTGAAGTGGGAAAATTTGAATTCGAGTGAAAAAAGTTAAATTCGCGTGGGAAAGCTTGAAATCACTTTGTTCAAAATTCCAATGAGGTGGATCTAAGAGACCAACTATTATATTAATTTCACCTAGGCTCCTAGTTGGCCCTAGGGTTTAGGGTTGAGGTTCGGGTTGAAATTGAGATTGGACAAGTGGTGGACCTTGCTCTCATGTTGTAACATCTCCATGAGGCATGGTGTCATATGTTTTCTTCACAAGTTCTTATATGTTAAGGTTGGCCAAGTGGTGGATCTCAGGTTTGAGTTTCACTCTACAAGAAACTTTAAATTTAGGTGGGAAAGTTTGAATTCAAGCGGGAAAATTCTAGTGACAAAATATGAATTAGATCTTGGTAATTTTGAATTTAGGCAAGAAAATTTGAATTTGAGAGGGAAAGTTTGAATTTGCGTGGGAAGTTTGAATTCAATTTGTTCAAAATTCAAATGAGGTGGATCTAGGAGACACCAACCATTGCATCTACCTTCCAATACTTGGTTAGAATGGCCAAGTGGTGGATCTAAGGTCAAGGGAAGAGTGCTAAGAATGGACCATTGGTGGAACTAGGGTCTAGTTATCCTAAGAAACTTTATTTAAAACTCGAAAGTGGTGAATATAGAAGACACCAACCGACTGCATCCACCTTTCAAGATCTGGCTAGAATGGCCAAGTGGTGGATCTAGGATATACCTTTTTTAGACACTTTATATGAAGTGTCAAGAATGTAACTACATTTCAAGACTTGCTTAATGGCCAAGTGATGGACCTTTAATGTACCCAACTTCAAGAAATCATTAGAAAGGCTAAGTGGTGGATGTTGGGTGCACCCACCTCCCAAGACTTGGTTAGCATGGGTGAGTGGTGGATGTTGGATGCATCCACCTTCAGGACTTGGTGAGAATGGCCAAGTGGTGCATCTCGCGCTTACCTAGCCCACATATTTTGTTTAAATTGGCAAGGTGTTGGATGTAGGAGATACCAACCATTGCATCCAACTTGCAAGACTTGGCTGCAATGACCAAGTGGTGAATCTGGGATGCAGCTACATTCAAGACTTGGTTATAATAGCTAGGTGGTGTATCTAAGGGCTACATATCCCACATACTTGGTTTAAAGGTGGAAGCTTGTAGATTTAGGGGACATCCACCATTTCATCCACTTTTTGGAACTTGCTTAGAATGGCTAAGTGTTGGAGCTTGCATGTACTCACCTTCTAGGAATTTCTTAGAATGGTCAAGTGGTGCAGATAAGACTTAACTTTTTCACACACTTTATTTAAAATTTCAAGGCCAGAATGGTGGATCTACTCATGCCACAAACTTTGTGTAAAATAAGAAGTGTTACAATGGCCAAGTATTGAATACACTTAGCTTTAAGACATGGTTAAAATGGCCAAGTGGTGGATCACTCACCTACCGATACTTGGTTAGAATGGCCAAGTGGTGCATGTACGGTCTATGTTTTCTACAAACACTAGTTAAACATGATAGATGGTGGGCATAGAAGAAACAAACCATTACATCCATCTTGCAAGATTTGGTTAGAATGGTCAAGTGGTGGATCTTAAGTGTAGCCACCTTTAAGACTTGGTTAAAATGGCGAGGTGGTGGATCTAAGATCTATACATTGCACACACTTTGTTTAAAATGGGAAGTTGACATATGTAAGAGAAACCAACCATTGCATCCACCTTGCACGATTTGGTTAGAATGGCCAAGGAGGTGGATCTTAATTGCAGCCACCTTTAAAACTTGGCTAGCCTATGGCTAGATGCCACCTTTCAAGGCTTGGTAAGAATGACCAAGTGGTGGATTTTGGATGCAACCACCTTCAAGAACTAGCTAGAATGACCAAGTGGTGGATCTAAGGTAGGCTAACTTTCTAACACAATTTGTTGAAAGTTTAAAACTGGAGGATTTAGGAGAGACCAACCATTGCACCCACGTTCTAAAACTGGCCAAGTGTTGGATCTTGGATACACTCACCCTCTAGTACTTGGTTAGAATGGCACATTGGGGAATCTTATTTCACACACTTTATTTGAAAGTGCAAGGTGGTGGATCTAGGAGACACCAACAACTGGATCCTCATTTCAAACCTTCATTATAATGGTGGCGTGGTGGATCTTTGATGCACCTACTTCCTAGCTCTTAGTCTAAATGAACAAGTAGTGGATCTAGGATCTACTCATCCCACAAACTTTTTGTAAAGGTACCAGTCTTATGATGGCAAGTGTTGAATGCAACTAACTTTAATACATGGTTAGAATGGCCCAGTGGTGTATCATGGATCTAAGGTCTACATATTCCACCTTAAAAAGTTGGTTAGAATGGCCAGGTGGTGGATCTAAGGTCTATATATTGCACACACTTTGTTTAGAATAGGAAGTTGGTGGATGTAACAGAAACTAACCATTACAGCCACCTTGCAACGACTTGGTTAGAATGGTTAACTGGTGAATTTTGGTCAAATTGGCTAAAATGACTAGGTGGTGGATATAAGGTCTACCTTTCTCACACACTTTGTTGAAAGTTGAAAGTTGAAAGTTGAAAGTTGAATGATTTAGGAGACACCAACCATTGTGCCCACCTTCCAAAACTTGGCTAGAATGGCCAAGTGTTGGATCTTGGATGTACTCACCCTCCAAGACTTGGTTGTAATGCCCCACTGGGGAATCTAAGATCTACTTATTTCATGCACTTTATTTGAAATTGCAGAGTGGTGGATCTAGGAGACACAAACAACTGGATCCACATTTCAAGCCTTGGCTAGAATGGCCGAGTGGTGGATATAGGATCTACTTATCCAACAAAATTTGTGTAAAATTATAAGTCTTATGATGGCCAAGTGTTGAATGTACCTAATTTCAAGACATAAGTAGAATGGCCAAGTGGTGGATTTACAATCTACCTTTCCTACGAGCACTATTTAAAATTAATAGATGGTGGACATAGGAGAAACCAACTTTTGCATTCACCTTGCAAGATTTGGTTAGAATGCCCAAGTGGTGGATCTAAACTGCAGCCACCTTCAAGCCTTGGTTAGAATGGCCAAGTGGTGGATCTAAGGTCTACATATTGCACACACTTTGTTAAAAATAGGAAGTTGGTGAATGTAGGAGAAACCAACCATTGCATCCACCTTGAAAAATCTGGCTCGAATGGCCAAGTGGTGGATCTTGGATACACCCACCTTCAGGAATTGGTTAGAATGGCTAAGGATCTAAGGTCTACCTTTGTTACACCCTTTGTTGAAAGTTGTAAATTGGAGGATTTAGGAGACACCAACCATTGCACCCACCTTACAAAACTTAGCTTGAATGACCAACTATTGGATCTTGGATGCACTTACCCTCTAGGAGTTGGTTATAATGGCCCACTAGGGAATCTAAGATCTACCTATTTCACACTTTATTTGAGATTTCAAGGTGGTGGATCTAGGAGACAACAACAATTGAATCCACATTTCAAGACTTGGTTATAATGGCCAAGTGCTAGATCTTTGATGCACCTACTTCCCAATTCTTAACCTAAATGGCCAAGTGGTGGATCTAGGATCTACTCATCCCACAAACATTGTGTAAAATTACAAGTGTTATGATGGCCAGTGTTGAATGCACCTAACTTTAAGGCATGGTTAGAATGGCCAAGTGGTGGATCTATGGTCTATCTTTCCTATAAACACTATTTAAAATTGATAGATGGTGGACGTAGGAGAGACCAACCATTGCATCCACCTTGCAAGATTTGGTTAGAATGGCAAGTGGTGCATCTAAATTGCAGCCACCTTCAAGCCTTGGTTAGAATGGCCAGGTAGTGGATCTAAGGTCTATATATTGCACACACTTTGTTTAAAATAAGAATTTGGTGGATGTAAGAGAAACCAACCATTGCATCCACCTTAAAAAATATGGTTAGAATGACCAAGTGGTGGATCTTGGATACACTCACCTTGAAAAATAGGGAGTTGGTGGATGTAGGAGAAACCAAGCATTGCATCCATCTTGAAAAATCTAGCTAGAATGGCCAAGTGGTGGATCTTGGATGCACCCACCTTCAAGAATTGGCTAGAATGGATAAGGATCTAAGGTCTACCTTTCTTACACACTTTGTTGAAAGTTGTAAATTGGAGGATTTAGAAGACACCAAGCATTGCACCCACCTTCCAAAACTTGGGTTGAATGGCCAACTGCTAGATCTTGGATGCACATACCCTCTAAGAGTTGGTTAGAATGGCCCATTGGGGAATCTAAGGTCTACCTATTCCACACACTTTATTTGAGATTGGAAGGTTGTGAATCTAGGAGACACCAACAATTGGATCCACATTTCAAGCCTTGGTTATAATGGCTAAGTGGTGGATCTTTGATGCACCTACTTCCCAATTCTTAGTCTAAATGGTCAAGTGGTGGATCTAGGATCTACTAATCCCACAAAATTTGTGTAAAAGTATGACGGCCAAGTGTTGAATGCACCTTAATTTAAGGCATGGTTAGAATGGCCAAGTGGTGGATCAACAGTCTACACCCACCTACCAATACTTGGTTAGAATTACAAAGTGGTGTATCTATGGTCTATCTTTCCTATAAACAATATTTGAAATTGATAGGTGGTGGACGTAGGAGAAACCAACCATTGCATCCACATTGCAAAATTTGGTTAGAATGGCCAAGTGGTGGATCTAAATTACAGACACCTTCAAGACTTGGTTAGACTGGCTAGGTGATGTATCTACAAAATAAAGCTGGTGGATATAGGAGAAACCAACCATTTCATCCACCTTACAAGACCTAGTTAGAGTAGTCAAGTCATGGATCTTGGATGCACCCACCTTCAAGAATTGGCTAGAATGGATAAGTGGTGGATCTAAGGTCTATCTTTTTCACACACTTTGTTGAAAGTTGTACATTGGAGGATTTAGGAGACACTAACCATTGCACCCACCTTCCAAAACTTGGCTAGAATGGCCAAGTGTTGGATCTTGAATGCACTCACTCTACAGACCTTGGTTAGAATGGCCCATGGCCCATGGCCCACTAGGGAATTTAAGGTCTAGGTATTTCATGAACTTTATTTGAAATTGCAAGGTGGTGGAGTCTAGGAGACACAAACAATTGGATCCATATTTCAAGACTTGGTGAGAATGACCGAGTGGTGGATCTTTGATGCACATAATTTCCAGATCTTAGTCTGAATGGCCAAGTGCTGGATCTAGGATCTACTCATCCCACAAAATTTGTGTAAAATTACAAGTCTTATGATGGCCAAATGTTGAATGCGCCTGACTTTAAGACATTGTTAGAATGGCCAAGTGGAGGATCTATTGTCTATCTTTCCAACAAACACTATTTAAAATTGATAGATGGTGGATGTAGGAGAGACCAACCATTGCATCCACCTTGTAAGATTTGGTTAGAATGGCCAATTGCAGCCACCTTCAAGACTTGGTTAGAATGCCCAGGTGGTGGATCTAAGGCCTCCATATTGCACAAAATTTGTTTAAAATGGGAAGTTTGGTGGATGTAGGAGAAACCAACCATTGTATCCACCTTGAAAAATATGCTTATAATGGCCAAGTGGTGGATCTTGGATGCACCCACCTTTAGGAACTGGCTTGAATGGCTAAGGATCTAAGGTCTACCTTTCTTACACATGCACTTTATTGAAAGTTATACCTTGGAGGATTTAGGAGATACCAACCATTTCATCCGCCTTGGTTATAATGGTGGAGTGGTGGATGTTTGACCTACTTCCCAATTCTTAGTCTAAATAGGCAAGTGATGGACCTAGGATCTACTCATCACATAAACTTCATGTAAAAAGACCATATTAGGTAAAGTGGGAAAATCCCAATTCCCAGGTTGGACAACTTTCAATATATCATGTACAAAATATAGAGATTTTGTCAAAAATTTGAGTTTTCTTAAGGTCTCATTCCACTTTATGCACATACAATACACAATGAAAACAACTAAAATACCATGGTTTCAATCAATTGGATTATTAGGAGACGAGTATATTGCATCCATTATCGTTGTCTATGTTCTACTGTCCTACCTAAAACTTATCTCAACATGGAGAGCTTGGTTTCTAGGTCCACCACTTGTCCAAGTTAATGTAAAAGTGACTCAAGGTTCACAACTTGTGAAAGCAAGGATCCATTGAGGAATACAATCCACTTGGCTATTTTTCCTTAATTTATTGCATGTGACATTCAAGCAAGGTCCACTTCTAATCTATAACTTCTTAATTTGAGGCATGGGGTATACATAAAATATGTAGCATATGCTCTATTGCCTCATAGGAAGGTTGGTTTCAAGGTGCACTTATCTATGCTAGCCTATCTTGGAGAAATGATGGAGCTTGCTTCTCTCCTTGTTTCAATGGAGACTAGCTTGGACAAGTGGTGGACCTTTGCTTCTCTCTATGTTTCAATAGAGTTAGCTTGGACAAGTGGTGATCTTGGAACAAAACCCCCATGTAAAACATATCATGGGTATTCCAAGTGATTAGAAAGATTACCATTTAAGATATAACCTTATAGGTTGGACAAATGGAGCTTGGCTTGGAGAGATGGTGGACCTTTGATTCTCTCCATGTTTCAATGGAGCCTATCTTGGAGAAATAGTGGAGCTTGCTTCTGTCCATGTTTCAATGGAGCCTAGCTTGAACAGTTGGTGGAAAGTTTGCTTCTCTCTATGTTTCAATAGAGTTAGCTTAGACACGTGGTGGATCTTCAAACTAAGCCAACTACTATCAATGTTTCCTAGCTTGGACAAGTGGTGGAGTGTTTCTCTACTCCATGTTTCAATGGATCTTATCTTGGACAAGTGTTGGACCTTAAAACAAAAACCCCATGTACAACATAGAATGGATTTTCTAGATTTCAATGGAGTCTAGATTTAAAAAATGGTGGATCTTGTCTTCATCCATGTTTCAATGAAACTAGCTTGGACAAGTGGTGGACCTTGTAACAAACCCCCCCATGTACAACATATCATTGGTTTTCTAAGTGATGGGAAGGAATACCATTCAAGATATAAACTTATAGCTTGGATAAGTAGTTGACTTTAAAACCAAATTCATCATAATACAATGAAATACAGGTTAGCCAATTCCTAAATCTTGAGACCAAACCTCCCATGCTATTAGAGATAATATATTGGATAAGTGGTGGACCTTCTATTATTTTCCCATGCCTAGTTTAGACTACCGGTACACTTTGCAGCTATAAAAGTTGGACGAGTTGTGGAGCCTTGTTTCTATCCATGTTTTAATGGATCCTAGCTTGGACAAGTGGTGGACCTTGGAAAAAAGCTTCCATGTACAACATATATGAGGTTTTCCATGTTTTAATGGAACCTATCTTGGACAAATGGTGAAGCTTGCTTCTCTCCATGTTGATTTTTGAACTACCTTAGACAAGTGGTGGAGCTTTGCTTTTCTACTCTTCATAATACAATGAAGTATAGGTTGGTTACATGGTGAATCTTAAGGCCAAACCTCCCATTTTACTAGAGATGATAGGTTGGACAAGTGGATCAACCTTCTATCATTTCTCCATGACTATATTGGAAAATTAGTAGACCTAACATCTCTCTATGTTGTCTAGAGATAAGCTTGGACAAGTGATGGACCCTGCTTCTCTCTTCCCTTGGTTTACTAGTTTGAAGACTCAGTATATATACTTTCTTAGATCTAGCTTGAACAAGTGGTGGACCTTGTATCCACAATCTTAATTCATTACTAAAAAGTATATGAAAAAATAACATAGGAATCTTGGTTTGAAGGTCAAGCAATTAGGTTCCAAATGCACATAATAATATATTTTTCACCCATAATAAAAGAAAGTTAAATATGTTATTACCAAATTGACAAAGGTAACGTCCAAGAATTCTAGCTTTGCATCTTGTCAGATCTAAATCTTCATCAAGGCGACATGCATGTATACATCAACTTTCAAGCCATTCAAGAATACATGCACTTAGATTCCATAGTTTTGTTTTCAAAGTCTTTTAGGTTCTAAAACTCTTTCACCTAAAGTATGTAATGACAAAATTCTTGAAGCAAACATTTGTGCCCAAGAAAAAGATCCCTCTCACATATTTAAAGTCCATGAATTCTCTGATCCATACTTACAAGTTTTATTTTGACATCAAACATCAATTCTCTCATAGTTACAAATAAATGCAACCTCGATATGAATTGACAAAAAATGAATTTCTTTTACTATATGACCCAACATAGGCCCCAATCAAATAAAAAATGAGTCCCCAAAAATTTGGGTGCACTCTAGCAATACATCAGAGTCCCCTTACAATAGGATGCACTCCAATAGTACATTGAAGTCCCCTTAGAGTAGGGTGCACTCCATTCAAGTGTTCATAAAATTGACACACCTTTGTTTTTTTATAAAAAAGACTATATCAAATTATACAAATGTTGAAAGATACACACTAGAATAAAAAAAGCATCTTATGGCCATATTTATTCAATGCTTTTGTGTTGACAAGTACACACCAAGGACATAATTTGTCTCAGAATCACTATACTAATTTACAATTGTGTTGTATGTATAGACTCTCTTATCTCTTGCATACAACCATCCTACCAACCATGGAATTATGGTTCTTTGCAAGAAGTTTTGAAGTTACTCGGAAGTTTGCCTCCACATCTTTGGAAATATAAGATATGTCCCTGGCATGTTCCACATCACCCTATATGGAGTGTCATCAAAAATTAAGATATTGTTTGCATCCAAATCCTAAAATATCTTCCAAATATCACTCAAATTTTTATGATAAACCCTTGTAAATCCTAACATGATATTTGGATTTTGGCAATTTTTGTTACTCATAAACACCTTGAACTTGGTATACTGCTCAGGAAAACATTTTTGTGTGATGCGTTGCACCCTTGTTAAGTTATAGCAACTCCATATCCATAGCTCAAAGTATTCAGCACAAATATCCAAAAAACTTTGTGCGTCTGGTCGCACCACATGATAAACTTCATCTTTATCCTCCACAAGTCGCATGTGTTGAGCCCAAGATGGCATAGAATCTCCATGTTTCATTTCAATTGTCTTGAGAAGTAACCCCTCTAGATCCAAGATAAGTACTCTTTTGATGTCCTTGAAAGCAAGTGGTAGGTGATCAGGAGGTGATTCATTCCTTGGACAAGGTCTTGGAGGAGGTTGGATGGGTAATTCAATAGTTTTCTTCAATTTATGCCAGCATATAGCCAATCCATTTTTCTGTAATGGTTCTGAAATTAAAGAACAAGAACACTTAATGAAAACACAACAATAGACATGAGTTTTACATTGTCTACCCTAAGGTTTTATTAGATACCAAAATCCATCTATGATCTACTCATTAATAGAAAGAAAGCCAAATTAAAATCCTGACTCTTTTTTATGCTACACTCTCTCTTAGTCTCGATACCATGGAGTTCAACTAGACTTAAGTCAACTAATAACTACTACTTGTTGTTAAAGGTATGCTTGAAGTGCATAAGGCTTAACCAATGCTCTAGTGTAGAATGGGTATTTAGGTCTCAAGGTCTACCACTTATCCAAGCAAAGATCCATTTAGATATGGAAACCCAATTTTTCTTAATATAATGATATAGAGTGGACAAGTGGTGAATCCTGAGACCAAACCACTCATGCTACTAGGGATAATAGGTTGGACAAGTGGTGGACCTTGAATGTAAACCCCCCATGTACAAAGTATCAGGGGTTTTGGGTATTTCAATCGACTCTAGCATCTTCGAGACATGGTGGAGCTTACTTCTCTCCATGTTTCAATGGAGTCTATCTTGGATAAATGGTGGAGCATCATTCTCTCCATGTTTTAATGGAGCCTAGCTTGGACAAGTGGTGGACGTTTGTTTCTCTCTACGTTTGAACAGATTTAGCTTGGACAAGTGGTGGACCTTGGAACAAAATCCCCATGTAAAACATATCATCGACATTACAAGTGTGAGAAAAAATACCATTCAATATATAACCTTATAGGTTGGATAAGTGGTGGACCTTAACACCCAATTATTATTAATATAATGACATAGAGTGGACAAGTGGTGAATCTTGCGACCAAACCTACTAGGAAAAGTAGGTTGGACAAGTGGTGGAACTTGAATGCAAACCCCCTATGTACAAAATATCACTCATGCTACTAGGAATAATTTGGTATTAAGGTCCATGTTTCAATGGAGCGTAGCTTGGAAAAGTGGTGGACCTTTGTTTCTCTCTATGTTTCAATAGAATTAGCTTGGACAAGTGGTCAACCTTGGAACAAAACCCCCATGTAAAGCATGTCATGGGCATTACAAGTGGTGAGAAAAAATACCATTCAAGGTATAACCTTATAGGCTGGACAAGTGGTGGACCTTAGCACCCAATTCCTCTTATTATAATAGCATAGAGTGGAAAAGTGGTGAATTGTGAGACCAAACCTACTAGGGATAATAGGGTGGACAAATGGTTCACCTTGAATGTAAAGCACCCATGTACAAAATATCATGGGTTTTGCGTATTTCAATGGAGCCTAGCATCTAGGAGACATGGTGGAACTTTCTTATGTCCATGTTTTAATGGAGCCTATCTAGGAGAAATGGTGGAGGTTCCTTCTCTCCATGTTTCAATGGAGCCTAGCTTGGACAAGTCGTGGACCTTTGATTCTCTCTATGTTTAAATATGGTTAGCTTGGACAAGTGGTGGATCTTGGAATGAAACTCCCATGTAAAACATATCATGGGCATTTCAAGTGGCGAGAAAGGATACCATTTAAGATATAACCTTATAGGTTGGACAAGTGGTGGACCTTGACACAATATAATGACATAGAGTGTACAAGTGGTGAATCTTGAAACCAAACCACTCATGCTACTAGGGATAATAGGTTAAACAAGTGGTGGGCCTTGAAATAAAACCCCCTAGAGTGTTTCAATGGAGCCTAGCTTGGAAACATGGTAAAGCTTACTTCTCTCCATGTTTCAATGCAGCCTATCTTGGATAAATGGTGGAGCATCATTTTCTCCATGTTTCAATGGAGCTTAGCTTGGACAAGTGGTGGACCTTTGTTTCTCTCTATGTTTGAATAGAGTTATCTTGGAAAAGTGGTGGACCTTGGAACAAAACCCCCATGTAAAACATATCATGGGCATTACAAGTGGTGAGAAAAAATACCATTTAATATATAATCTTATAGGTTGGACAAGTGGTGGACCTTAACACCCAATTATTCTTAATATAATGACATAGAGTGGATAAGTGGTGAACTTGGGACCAAACCTACTAGGGAAATAGGTTCGACAAGTGGTGGACCTTGAATGTAAACCCCCCATGTACAAAATATCACTCATGCTACTAGAAATAATTTGGTATTAAGGTCCATGTTTCAATGCAGCCTAGCTTGGAAAAGTGGTGGACCTTTGTTTCTCTCTATGTTTCAATAGATTTAGCTTGGACAAGTGGTGGACCTTGGAACAAAACCCCCATGTAAATCATGTCATGGGCATTACAAGTGGTGAGAAAAAATACCATTCAAGCTATAAAATTATAGGTTGGACAAGTGGTGGACCTTTACACCCAATTCCTCTTAATATAATGACATAGAGTGGACAAGTGGTGAATCATGAGACCAAACCTACTAGGGATAATAGGTTGTACAAGTAGTGAACCTTGAATGTAAACCCTCCATGTACAAAATATTATGGGTATTGGGTATTTCAATGGAGCCTAGAAACTTGGAGACATGGTGGAGCTTATTTTTCTCCATGTTTCAATGGAGCCTATCTAGGAGAAACAGTGGAGGTTCCTTCGCTCCATGTTTCAATGAGCCTAGCTTGGACAAGTGGTGGACCTTTCTTTCTCTATATGTTTTAATAGAGTTAGCTTGGACAAGTGGTGGACCTTGGAATGAAACCCCCATGTAAAACATATCATGGGCATTTCAAGTGGTGAGAAAGGATACCATTTAAAATATAACCTTATAGGTTGGACAAGTGGTGGACCTTAACACATAGTTCTTCTTAATATAATGACATAAAGTGTACAAGTGGTGAATCTTGAGACCAAACCACTCGTGCTACTAGGGATAATAGGTTGGACAAGTGGTGGACCTTGAATGTAAACCCCTCATGTACAAAATTATGGGTTTAGGGTATTTCAATGGAGCCTAGCTTGGAGACATGGTGGAGATTGCTTCTCTCAATGTTTCAATGGAACCTATCTTGGAGAAATGGTGGATCATCCTTCTCTCCATGTTTCAATGGAGCCTACCTTGGACACGTGGTGGACCTTTGCTTCTCTCTATGTTTCAATAGAGTTAGCTTGGACAAGTGGTGGGTCTTGGAACAAAACCCCTTTGTAAAACATAGCATGGACATTACAAGTGATGAGGAAAAATATCATTCAAGATATAACCTTACAGGTTGGAAAAGTGGTGATGGACCTTGACAAGTGGTGAAGGATACCATTTAAGATATACCTTTATAGGTTGGACAAGTGGTGGACCTTAACACCCAGTTATTCTTAATATAATGACATAGAGTGGATAAGTGGTGAATCTTAAGACCAAACCACTCATGCTACTAGGTATAATACGTTAGAGAAGTGGTAGACCTTGAATGTAAACACCCCATGTACAAAATATCATGGTTTTAGGGTGTTTCAATGGAGCCTAGAATCTTGGAGACATGGTAGATCTTGATTATTTCCATGTTTGAATGGCACCTATCTTGGAAAAATGATGGAGGTTACTTCTCTCCATGCTTCAATGGAGCCTATCTTTGACAAGTGGTGAACCTTTGCTTCTCTCTATGTTTGAATAGAGTTAGCTTGGACAAGTGGTGGACCTTTGCTTCTCCCTATGTTTGAATAGAGTTAGCTTGGACAAGTGGTGGACCTTGGAATGAAACCCCCATGTAAAATATATCATGGGCATTTCAAATGGTGAGAAAGGATACCATTTAAGATATAACCTTATAGGTTGGACAAGTGGTGGACCTTAATACATAGTTCTTCCTAATATAATGACATAGAGTGTACAAGTGGTGTATCTTGAGACCAAACCACTCGTGCTACTAGGGATAATAGGTTAGAAAAGTGGTGGGACTTGAAATAAAACCCCCCATGTACAAAATAAAATGGGTTTAGGGCATTTAAATGGATCCTAGCTTGGAGACATGGTGGAGCTTTCTTCTCTCCATGTTTCAATGAAGCCTATCTTGGAGAAATGGTGGAGCATCCTTCTCTCCATGTTTCAATATAGCTTAGCTTGGACAAGTGGTGGATCTTTGGTTCTCTCTATGTTTCAATAGAGTTAGCTTGGACAAGTGGCGGACATTGAAACAAAACTCCCATGTAAAACATATCATGGGTAGTTCAAGTTGTGAGAAAAAAAACCATTTAAAATATAACCTTATAGGTTGGACAAGTGGTGTACCTTAACACCCAATCCTTTTTAATACAATGACATAGAGTGGACAAGTGGTGAATCTTGAGACCAAAGCTATCAAGCTACTAGGGATACTAGGTTGGACAAGTGGTGGATCTTGAATGTACATCCCCTATGTACAAAATATCATGGGTTTAGGGTGTTTCAATGGAGTCTAGCATATTGGAGACATGGTGGAGCTTGCTTCGCTCCATGTTTCAAGTGGTGGACCTTCAATTATTTTCCCATATCTAGTTTAGACAACCCATACACTTTGCAACTCTAAAGGTTGGACGAGTGGTGGAGCTTTGTTTATTTCCATGTTTTAATGGATCCTAGCTTGGACAAGTGGTGGACCTTGGAAAAAAGGCCCCCCTGTACAACATAGCTGAGTTTTTCATGTTTTAATGGAAGAGAGAATTGACAAATGGTGGAGCTTTCTTATCTCCATGTGGATTTTAGAACTAGCTTGGACAAGTGGTGGAGCTTTGCTTTTCTACTCTTCATAATACAATTATGTATAGGTTGGTTACATGGTGAATCTTAAGGCCAAACCTCCCATCTTACTAGAGATGATAGGTTGGACAAGTGGTCAACCTTCTATCATTTCTCCATGCCTATAATTAGACAATTAGTAGAACTAGCATCTTTCTATGTTGTCTAGAGCTGAGCTTGGACAAGTAGTGGACCTTGCTACTCTCTTCCCTTGGTTTATTAGTTTGAAGACTCATTATATATATTTGCTTAGATCTATATAATTACTCATTAGTTAGGTTACAAGTAGGTATGTAATTTGTTAGCCTCAAGGGACTTTGAATATTGAATAGTAAGAAAGTCAAGTGCTGGTTTGAAGATCTTTTGCTTATCTAAACTAGACTCTAACTCAATAATAAGTCTCTTAAGTTCCACGAATTGTCCTATCTAGGCTCCAAAAGAGTCTTAATTGGTTTGTGCTAGATTCTAACTTCCTTGATGGGGTAGAATCCTAGAAAAATGAGGCACTATAAGTTTTACCTTAGCTCAAATGGATTTTCACTTAAACTAGACTGCAATTTGGCACTCTAGTATCTTTGTCTTGATGGAGTTTAACACTAGATACATAGTAGGGATATTTAAGCTTCATGTCTCTTCACTTGATCGAGATATGAGACCATACTTTCAAGGTCACCACTTGTCTTACCTAAAGACCAATGTGAGACATGGGAGCAAGAAATCCATCCGATATTGTTTTAAGGACTATTACATAGACAATCAATAACTTAAGTAAAGCAAAAAGACTTGGATCTTTCACAATTAATAACTTAAGTAAAGCCAAAAAGACTTGGATCTTTGACAGTTTTTTTCAAACTAAAAAAACACAATCTCATGCTAACAAAACTATAAATCACAATTGAAAGTTTTGAACGAGAAAAAGATCAGCAATCTTATAAGAAGGATACTTTTCATTTCATTTGATGATTACAAACTAAAAGAAAGTCTCTCAAGAAATTGATAAACAAAAAATGTAGGTGACTGCTTCATTATTTTGAGCAAACATATCAAAATATCTATTGATTGAGCTCCATCTAGTAGTATCCTTTCTAAGATCCTGCAGGAAGGAATAAAAAGAAAGATTTGTTAGATACCATGCACATGAGTGTTCAAGCATGTGTATCAAGAATATATGACATGTCACTAGTACCTTATGGTTGCTTTCTATCCAGCCTTAGAAGATTGTTCTCAGCTTTCACCTTATTTATATAAGCCTTTGCTGTGGTTGCCTTCAAAACTCCTTTTGTGTTACAACCCAATTGCCTAGCTAAAGTGGTCAATTGTGACACCTTCATGCTTTCAATAGGTGTACGCTCCTTTGCTAAGATCTCTTGTATTTGGGCTCTTCTCATTTCATTGCGGTGGCTTGTGTCACTTGAATTTTCAATGATAGTTTCATCCCTGTCACCTTTTGCAGGTGTATTCTTCTTGTAAAGAACACCTTAGCTGACCAAACATCATTTTTCTGCTTCCAATACTCCATGTTTTTTTTGTATTCACTATCATTTGTCACTATAGGTTGTCCATAACGATTAGAAGCAATTAAATCACGCACATCTCTTCTCTCATCAAGCTGAATCAAGTATGGCAGTAGCTCCTCCAAGATCATATTGTCAACCATCTTCTCAGCATCAAATTGTGGTGGAAAAATGCAATTGTTTGCTGGTGAAATACATCCCTTATAAGGAGAGTCATCAATAAGCACTGTTCTTTGTGGATCACATTCAAACCCCATGGCAATTTTGGCTAGAGGCTTGAACATTGCCTCAACGTTTGAATTGTCGGGTCTAAACAATTTTTGAGTTTGAGCGGTGTAGCAAACATCTTGTGACCAAATTGCAAAGAAAGGCAATGTATCCTCAGCTAAGTTGTTTAGTGCTGCAAGGATTTGATACACATTATTCCTAGTAGCTGTCGACCAAATTGCAACATTAAAACTCTTTAAAATAGTCTTCAAGAATTGGATGCAACCTAGCCTGAGTATAATATATCTTTTTGAATCCATTTGCACTGAGTTGTGGTGTGAGGATGGTTGAGGGGAACGTTTCAACAATAGACCATTTAAATCCAATATAATTGTAAGCATGGATTTCTCAACATCTACGCTACATGACGTAGTACCAATTGACAATAGCTTGTTAGTGGACTTTTCAGTCTCTTTTGATGTATGTTGCATTTTTGAAGCATCGATTTCTTGGTTCTCATTATTGGAAGCTTGCTCAAGTTGCACAACACTAGACTCTAGTATAGAAATATCATCCATCTTGGGCACTTTAGAAACCATAGAATCTATGGATTCTATAGTTGTTGACTGAACCATAGGAGCATTATCCATCCCAGTTTGTGAATCTAAGAAAACACACACACAAATGGTATCTCAAAACCACTAGAATTTTATTCACCATATTTATATGTAGAACTCCTAGTAAGAAATTTATTTAAGGTAAAGTCGTTGTTAGAATCCTTGCAACCATTTTCAGCATTCGTACACCAAACACCACTTGTCTAAAATACAATCTACTAACTCAACATTTTCCATCCTACACTTTATTAAAGATGAGTACTTAAAGTGAAAACTAAAAGCCACCCTTGTTGAGGAAACATGGATACAAGGTCCACCAAATGTCCAACCTAGACTACAAGCAAACAATTAGAGATTTGGCTTAGATTTGGATTCAAAGGCCACCACTTATTCAAGTAAGATAACTCCACTTGTTTAAGACAGTAATGTTTGAAGCCCCACCACTTGTCCAACCTAGACATTGATTAAATTTTGGTAAGATTTATCACAAATCTAGAGTAGAATCAAGATTCTATGGCCAAGGTAGTCAAATAAGTTAGACAACACACAAAGCATAAGAGCACTCTAGATTCTCGTTGAGCATAAACTAAACAATAATCAAATGTTATATTCACTTGAGATTTCATCCATGAAAAATGAAAATGATGCATGTACTTGAGATTTCCATCCATGTACAATACTTTACAATGTCAAGTAAAGTTATAGTCAGCAAACAACTCTTCTCCTGCTTCAACTTGACAAATAGTCTCAATGCATACATGGCCATATTCTTCTGACTTGATGTGTGAAGAGGTGCATTTATGCCAAGGTGGCAAATTTGGATCAAATGTATAGCGTACGTTGGGACAGACATTTGTACTGTGAGAACTATTTATATAGCCCGACACGTTTCCTTCTTCTACACAACCAATAATGTATGATTGATCTTCCTCTTCTTCTATGTTTGGATCCTCTAGAAGAGAATATTTATAAGCTCTTGGAAATATTTTGCATATCTTTTTCCAGTCTTGAAATCTATACTTATGCCCTCCATAGTTTAGAATAGTCAAACCACTTTCCAGGGTAGTATGCACAAATAGCCCATAACCAGCTCCTTCAATACATGAAAGTCGCACTTCAAAATCCACACCGTTAATATGGAAAATTACATCTTTGGGAATAGGAAAAGTTGGTGTCCCAAAAGGATCTTCATGCCAATCATAGTGTGAAATACATCTAGTTTTTATATCACTTAACTCCTTTGTGTCTGCAAAAAGAAGAAAATATTATGCATAAAATAATGACAATATCAAAGAAAGATATCATTATTTTATAGTCCAATAGGTCCATTGTATGGAAGACTTAGAGTGCCTCTTACATGGTGCCTCCAAGGTTTCCAAAAAATAAAATCATTGGAAAAAAAAGGCCACTGTGTCTCCAATCTATTGCCCATTTGAAGCATAGAGAGAACCAAGGTCCACCACTTGTCCAAGCTAGACATGGAGCATTGACACAAGATCCAACACTTATCCAAGAACCCTATAGTATATGTGGTAACATGGGATGCATTGATGCAACAAAAGTAGTCTAGCCTCCTCATCCATCTCTTTTTTCTTGTAGCCTAGAGGGATTAGTTTCAAGGTCTATCACTAGTCAAAAACTACACATAGAACATTGATACAAGGTTCCACCACATGTGAAACCTATCATCTCTAGTAGCATGGATGGTTTGATATCAAGGTTCACTGCGTGTCCTACCTATACTCTATTGTAGCATAGAGATTTGTTTTGGTGGTACTACACTTGTCCAAACTTGGCTTGTTGTTGATATCTGGAGGTAATCAAGGGTCCTCCACTTGTCCAAGTTAGGCATATAAAACAATTGCAAGGTCCACCATGTGTACAACATATGATTGATTATAGCATGCATGGTCTTATTTCATGGGCAACCATCTTCTCTCCAACATGTGTCCAACCTCGGCTCCATTGAAGCATGGAGAGAAGCAAGGTCCACCACTTATCAAAGCTATTATTTTCTCCCAGTGCTTTCAAAACCCATAATACGTTGTACATGGGGGGGGGGGGATTCTTGTTTCAAGGTCCACCACTTGGCTAAGATTGGATCCATTGAAACATAAAGAGAAGCAAGCTCTACCATTTGTCCAAGCTAGGTGCCATTGAAACATGAAAACCCCATAATATGTTGTATACGGGGGGTTTTTTCACGGTCTACCACTTGTCTAAGCTATGGTCCATTGGAACATGGAGAGAATCAAAGCTCCACCACTTTTCTAAGCTAGGATCCATTGAAACATGGAGAGAAGCAAGCTCCATTGTTTGTCTAAGCTAGGCTCCATTGGAACATGGAGAAAACAAGCTCCACCACTTGCCTATTATTGCATAGAGATTCTGGTTTGAAGGTCCACCACTTGTCCAACCTTGCCTTCATGTATGGAGATAATAAAGAGTGCAATGCTTCTCTAAGCTAGGGACATAAAAGAGTTTCAAGGTCCACTACATATACGATCTATGATGGGTTGTAGCATGGGAGGTTTCATTTTAAGGTTGACCACTTCTCCAGCTCCGCTTGTCCAACCTCAGATCCATTGAAGAATGGAGAATAAAGGTGTACCAACTCTCCAAAATAGGCAAGAAAATCTCTATAAAACCCATGAATTGTTAATATATGCTATGCTGTGGAGTTTTGTTTGAAGGTCCACTCCTTATCCAAGCTACAATCCATTGAAGCATGGAAATAAGTAAGATATATCTATAGTCCAAGATAGGATCCATTGAAACATAGAGAGAATCAAGGTCCACCACTTGTCCAAGCTATGCATGGGTAATTGATATAAGGACCACTACGTTTTCACCTATACTATGCTCTATCATGGATGGTTTCATATACCACCAATTTTCCAACCTATTTAGTAGGTTGTATTATGGGGGTTTGGTTTCAAGGTACTTCACTTGTCTAAGGTGGGTTCCATTGAACCATGGAGAGAAACAATGTCTACCACTTGTCCGAAATATGCTCCTTTAAAACATAAAAGCAAGGTCCACCACTTGTCCAAGCTAATGTTTCTCTCCATTGAAGCATGGAGAGAAACAAGGTCTACCACCTGTCCAAAATATGCTCCATTGAAACATAAAAGCAAGGTCCACCACTTGTCCAAGCTAATATAACAAATGGGTGTTGGTTACAAGGTGTACCACACTTGTCTAAACTAGTCTCCATGCAAGGTCCACCACATGTCCAAGCTATATGATTGGTTTGAAGGTCTACCACACCTCTTGAAATTAGGATCCATGTAAGGTCCACCTTTTGTCAAGCTATGCCTTTAGTGAGTACTAAAACTAAGTAAATTGCAGTACTTAAATACCTTTCCAAGCTCATTAAGATTTTGGTCTCTAAGGCCACCACCACATGTCTAATCTATGCTCTAATTGATTACTTATGCTAGTTCTCAAAGTCCAAACATAAGCTCCCTTCTAGCAAGGTTAGTTTAAATTTAGGCTCCAGCACCTGTCTAAGCTAGGTTCAATTTATGAAGCATCACCATTTAACCATGCTACGATCTAATGTATCATATCAAGGGGGTATTGATAAAAGGTCCAAAACTTATTGAGTTCAATCTCTTAAGTAATTAAGTCTTTGTGAGTATTAAATGTTATAGTTTTAGTCTAAAGATCCACCATTCAAAAACTCAAGTAATTTATTATTTACATTCAAACCTTGAATGCTTGAGATAAAAAATACAAACTCAATCAATACTATATAAAGCAAAATCTAACATTAAGAGTATCAAATCAGTAACAAGAAACACTAACATGCACAAGAAACTCAAAACATACGTGTCTCCATTTCCAAAAAGTCCTCCATTGACAGAGGATGTTGTTGTTCTTCTTCTTCTTCTCTTTGTGGAGAGCACTCCTCTTTAACAGGCACAATGTCATCTGATTGCGATGTGGATTGTTGAAGTCCAGCCATTTTTCTATATCTTCATGAGACTTAGCAAAGTCTAGTAGCATGGTCTCCACGTTTTTTGCCTCCTCCACACTATCAATTAAGCATATAACTTCTTTTTTCTGTTGTATTCCTTCTTGTGCAACCAAGGAGCCATCACCAAAAACATCAACAAGCTTGCGGTCTTCAAAACAATATGTACGAATGTAGTGCTTGACAAAAGCTCTTTTTTTGGCCTCCAAATATTGCAAATCTGACATATTGTTATCTGCTACTTGAAGAAGAGAACAATCAATTGGCATGGGATGTTCCTCTGATCTTCTTCTCAGGTCTTCAAATGCATTGCCTTGTCCCAAGAAGGCAATAACTGTTAGGAATTGAATTGCTCCTTTGCAAGGAGCTGATGGAAAGTGATGCAATGCACCACAACAATGGTAGCTCAGATTATCTCCCATGGCGTGAAAGGCACATTGCAATTTTGTGAAGTTAGTGAGATCCACAAATGCAAGAAAGACAAATCCAGGATCTGTTGACCCTCCAGCAATAGCCAAGATCCCATCCAAAGCATTGTTAAATGTCTCCTCACTCCACTTCAAATTGCCTCCAACGTTTTTTGTCATATCTAAAACACATAAGCCAATAGGCACTTTATTATTGAAGTGGCGCATCAAGTAGAGATTGCCTTCCATTTGTAGGCTCACCACATAGATTGACCATGGCAAATCTCTAGGCTCAGTTTTCTCCTTTTGAAGGTAAATTGCCCATTGCATGTATTTTATTGCTCCATCTGGAAAAGCCATTTTCTTTGTTCCACGCGTCAAACTAGATTTGATCCATTCCTCACATAACATTAAAATTGTTTTATAAACAACATCATTGATGTTATACATTTTGACCACCTCCTCCCAGTCTTTAATCTCTTCTTGAATAGTCTTTACCTCTAATTCCTCAAGGCCACAAAGGTATCTAAATACAGTTGTTGGGGGTTTCTTATTCTCCTCTTCTAGCTTTTCAATGATTTCTATCTAGCAATCATAAACTAAATCAGAGTACGTGACCATGTGTGCCTGTTTAGCAATCCAACTTGCTGCTGCACTCATTCTTGCCAATCGAAGAAAAGCCTAAAAAGAAATAGAGAAATAATTAAACTATTGAGAAAGATTTGTTAATTAAACACTGTAAAAAATACAAAGAAAATAACTTACATCCCATCCGGCACGAGATGCATGTCCCTCTGCAATTCCACTTGCTCCCTTTGGTGGTCGTCCTAAGAAGATCCATTGACTCCGTAAATGTCTCAATATTTGGCTGTAAGGTTGCTTGACATACAATGCCTGAGCCTCCTCATTTGCAATGGCAGATATAGCAGTTGCAACAAATGGAGGAGCATTCACAACAATGTGAGCCTTTCTAAATTTATACACGCTAATCAGTCTTTCAAATATCTCTTTGTTGTTTTGTTCATTGTGAAGCAAAACTTTTGCAGCATAGATTGAATGCTGCCCATCAAGAATCCAATAATGATAATCTTTAATGTTTTGCTCCTCTACCTCTTCTACTGCCAAAGGAGTCCCCTTCTTTGATTTTGCATTTCGAACAGGCATCAAATATGCACATGCTGCAGGCTTGGTCGTACTCCGTGAAAATCCAAATAACACACTTTCAGCGTGTTTTTTATCCATAATACGTGCATTATAGTGATCAGGAGCAAGACAACAATTTTGAATAGGGATATCAAATTCCCTATATTGGAAAGGAAAATAATTTATGTACTTATTCATTCCACCTGTATCTTTTTCTTGTCCTTTCATGGCCTCAGCTTCTAAAACATCTGGATCCACAATTCTCATCTTTGACATTGAACCCTCTGTTGATGAGGATGCCAAAGATGCCTTGTATACATCCAAAATGGAACTAGTTCGCTTAGCTGCTACTTTTTGCACTTTTGCTTGCTTCTTTGTGGATGGTGGTCGTGAAGCTTTCACCTTTTTTCGTTGTAGTGTGGCAATGATGGAGCTTTGAAGTTGATCTGCTGTGATGTTTGGATTTAATTCTGCAAACTTCCATCCTCGAGAAAACATTGTCTCTTCTTTGTTTCTAGACATGCGCTCCAATGCATATGCTCCTGGAGATAGTTGAAATTCTAGATTCATTGGAACTAGAATGTCAATGCATTCCACCTCTGGATGACTATCAACTACAGAGACAGATGCTTCCACAACTTGTCCAACATCTTCAAACAAGCTGTCATTCTCCTTTTTGGTAATAAATAGATGCACCTTATGAAATTGTGCACCCTCTATACCATGTATGTCCAAATACCATTTCCTAAGATCATTGCAAGTATAGTCAACTGAGACAGCAACCCTTGCAACCTGTTTTTTTGGAGCCATCTTTCCTGAAACAAAAAAAACCAAATGTTATTTTAGCATATACTTTTTTGTAATGAATTAAGTTTGTGTGAATACAAGGTCCACCACTTGTTCAAGTTAGATCTAAGCAAGTATACATAGTAATCTTTTAAGCTAGTAAACTAAAGGAAGGGATAAGTAAGGTCCACCACTTGTCCAAGCTCAGCTCTAGACAACATGGAGAGATTCGAGGTCTACTAATTGTCTAATATAGGCTAACTATATTGAAACATAGAGAGAAGCAAAGGTCCACCACTTGTCCAATCTAGGGTCCATTGAAACATGGAGAGAAGGATGCTCCACCATTTGTCCAAAATAGGCTCCATTGAAACATGAAGAGAAGCAATATGCACCATGTCTTCGAGATGCTAAGCTCCATTGAAATACCTTAAACCCACGATATTTTGTATATGTGGGGTTTAAATTCAAGGTCCACCACTTCTCCAACCTATTCTCCCTAGTAGCATGAGTGGTTTGGTCTCAAGACTCACCACTTTTTCACTCTATGTCATTATATTAAGAAGATATGGGTGTTAAGGTCCACCACTTGTCCAACCTATAAGGCTATATCTAAAATGGTATTATTTACCACCACTTGGAATGCACATGATAGGTTTTGCATAGGGGTCTCGTTCCAAGGTCCACCACTTGTCCAAGCTAACTCTATTGAAACATAGAGAGAATCAAAGGTCCACCACTTGTCCAAGCTAGGCTCCATTGAAACATGGAGAGAAGGATGCTCCACCATTTGTCCAAGCCAGGTTCGATTGAAACATGAAGAGAAGCAAGCTTCACCATGTCTCCAAAATGCTAGGCTCCATTGAAATATCTTAAACCCATGATATTTCGTACATGGGGGGTTTACATTCAAGGTCCACCACTTGTCCAACCTATTATCACTAGTAGCATGAGTGGTTTGGTCTCAAGATTCACCACTTTTCCACTCTATGTCATTATATTAAGAAGATCTGGGTGTTTAGATCCACCACTTGTCCAACCTATAAGGCTATATCTTAAAGGGTATTCTTTCTGACCACTTGGAATGACCATGATAGGTTTTACATGGGGGTTTGGTTCCAAGGTCCACCACTTGTCCAACCTATAAGGCTATATCTTAAAGGCTCCATTGAAATATCTTAAACCCATGATATTTCGTACATGGGGGGTTTACATTCAAGGTCCACCACTTGTCCAACCTATTATCACTAGTAGCATGAGTGGTTTGGTCTCAAGATTCACCACTTTTCCACTCTATGTCATTATATTAAGAAGATCTGGGTGTTTAGATCCACCACTTGTCCAACCTATAAGGCTATATCTTAAAGGGTATTCTTTCTGACCACTTGGAATGACCATGATAGGTTTTACATGGGGGTTTGGTTCCAAGGTCCACCACTTGTCCAAGATAAATCTATTGAAACATAGAGAGAAGCAAAGGTCCACCACTTGTCCAAGCTAGGGTCCATTGAAACATGGAGAGAAGGATGCTCCACCATTTGTCCAAGATAGGCTCCATTGAAACATGAAGAGAAGCAAGCTGCACCATGTCTCCAAGATGGTAAGATCTATTGAAATACCTTAAACCCACGATATTTTGTACATGGGGAGTTTACATTCAAAATCCACCACTTGTCCAACCTATTCTCTCTAGTAGCATGAGTGGTTTGGTCTCAAAATTTACCACTTTTCCACTCTATATCATTACGTTAAGAAGATCTGGGTGTTAAGGTCGACCACTTGTCCAACCTATAAGGGTATATCTTAAAGGGTATTATTTCTCACCACTTGAAATGTCCATGATATGTTTTACATGGGGGTTTGGTTCCAAGGTCCACCACTTGTCCAAGCAAACTCTATTGAAACATAGAGAGAAACAAAGGTCCACCACTTGTCCAAGCTAGGCTCCATTGAAACATGGAGAGAAGGATGCTCTACCATTTGTCAAAGCTAACTCTATTGAAACATGGGGGGTTTACATTCAAGGTCCACCACTTGTCCAACCTATTAACGCTAGTACCATGAGTGGTTTGGTCTCAAGATTCACCACTTTTCACTCTATGTCATTATATTAAGAATATTGGGTGTTAAGGTCCACCACTTGTCCAACCTATAAGGCTATATCTTAAGGGTTATTCTTTCTCACCACTTGGAGTGACCATGATAGGTTTTACATGGGGGTTTGGTTCCAAGGTCCACCACTTGTCCAAGCTAACTCTATTGAAACATAGAGAGAAGCAAAGGTCCACCACTTGTCCAAGCTAGGGTCCATTGAAACATGGAGAGAAGGATGCTCCACCATTTGTCCAAGATAGGCTCCATTGAAACATGAAGAGAAGCAAGCTGCACCATGTCTCCAAGATGCTAGATCCATTGAAATACCTTAAACCCACGATATTTTGTACATGGGGGTTTACATTCAAGGTCCACCACTTGTCCAACCTATTATCTCTAGTAGCATGAGTGGTTTGGTCTCAAGATTCACCACTTTTCCACTCTATGTCATTATATTAAGAAGATCTGGGTGTTAAGGTCGACCACTTCTCCAACCTATAAGGGTATATCTTAAAGGGTATTATTTCTCACCACTTGAAATGTCCATGATATGTTTTACATGGGGGTTTGGTTCCAAGGTCCACCACTTGTCCAAGCAAACTCTATTGAAACATAGAGAGAAACAAAGGTCCACCACTTGTCCAAGCTAAGCTCCATTGAAACATGGAGAGAAGGATGCTCTACCATTTGTCCAAGATACGTTCCATTGAAACATGAAGAGAAGCAAGCTACACCATGTCTCCAAGATTCTCAACTCCATTGAAATACCTTAAAACCATGATATTTCGTACATGGGGGGTTTACATTCAAGGTCCACCACTTGTACAACCTATTATCTCTAGTAGAATGAGTGGTTTGGTCTCAAGATTCACCACTTTTCCACTCTATGTCAGTATATTAAGAATATTTGGGTGCTAAGGTCCACCACTTGTCCAACCTATAAGGCTATATCTTAAACTTTATTCTTTCTCACCACTTGGAGTTATCATGATAAGTTCTACATGGGAGTTTGGTTACAAGGTCCACCACTTGTCCAAGCTAACTCTATTGAAACATAGAGAGAAGCAAAGGTCCACCACTTGTCCAAGCTAGGCTCCATTGAAACATGGAGAGAAGGATGCTCCACCATTTGTCAAAGATAGGCTCCATTGAAACATGAAGAGAATCAAGGTGCACCATGTCTCCAAGATGCTAGGCTCCATTGAAATACCTTAAACCCATGATATTTCGTACATGGGGGGTGGTATACATTCAAGGTCCACCACTTGTCGAACCTATTATCCTTAGTAGCATGAGTGGTTTGGTCTCAAGATTCACCACTTTTCCACTCTATGTCATTATATTAATAAGATCTAGGTTTTAAGGTCCACCACTTGTCCAACCTATAAAGCTAGGTCTTTAAAGGGTATTACATGGGGGTTTGGTTCCAAGGTCCACCACTTGTCCAAGCTAACTCTATTGAAACATAGAGAGAAGCAAAGGTCCACCACTTGTCCAAGCTAGGCTCCATTGAAACATTTAGAGAAGGATGCTCCCCCATTGGTCCAGAAGATAGGCTCCATTGAAACATGAAGAGAAGCAAGCTGCACCATGTCTCCAAGATGCTAGGCTTCATCGAAATACCTTAAACCCAGGATATTTTGTACATGAGGGGTTTACATTCAAGGGCCACCACTTGTCCAAGCTATTATCTCTAGTAGCATGAGTGGTTTTGTCTCAAGATTCACCACTTTTCCACTCTATGTCATTATATTAAGAATATGTGAGTGTTAAGGTCCACCACTTGTCCAACCTATAAGTGTATATCTTAAAGGTTATTCTTTCTTACCACTTGAAGTGCCCATGATAGGTTTTATATGGGGTTTTGGTTCCAAGCTCCACCACTTGTCCAAGCTAACTCTATTGAAACAGAGAGAGAAGCAAAGGTCCACCACTTGTCCAAGCTAGGCTCCATTAAAACATGGAGAGAAGGATGCTCCACCATTTGTACAGGATAGGCTCCATTGAAACATGACAAGAAGCAAGCTGCACCATGTCTCCAAGATGCTAGGCTCCATTGAAAAACATCAAACCCATGATATGTCGTAGATGATGGGTTTACATTCAAGGTCCAACACTTGTCCAAGATATTATTGGTAGTAGCCTGAGTAGTTTGTCTCAAGATTCACCACTTTTCCACTCTATGTCATTATATTAAGAATATGTGGGTGTTAAGGTCCACCACTTGTACAACGTATAAGGCTACATCTTAAAGGTTATTCTTTCTTATCACTTGGAGTGACCATGATAGGTTTTACATGGGGGTTTGGTTCCAAGGTCCACCACTTGTCCAAGCTAACTCTATTGAATTATAGAGAGAAGCAAAGGTCCACCACTTGTCTAAGCTAGGCTCCATTGAAACATGGAGAGAAGGATGCTCCATCATTTGTCAAAGCTAACTCTATTGAAACATGGGGGGTTTACGTTCAAGGTCCACCACTTGTCCAAGCTATTACTGCTAGTAGCATGAGTGGTTTTGTCTCAAGATTCACCACTTTTTCACTCTATGTCATTATATTAAGGATATCTGGGTGTTAAGGTCCACCACTTGTCCAACCTATAAGGCTATATCTTAAAGGTTATTCTTTCTCACGACTTGGAGTGACCATGATAGGTTTTACATTGGGGTTTGGTTCCAAGGTCCACCACTTGTCCAAGCTAACTCTATTGAAACATAGAGAGAAGCAAAGGTCCACCACTTGTGAAAGCTAGGGTCCATTGAAACATGGAGAGAAGGATGCTCCACCATTTGTCCAAGATAGGCTCCATTGAAACATGAAGAGAAGCAAGGTGCACCATGTCTCCAAGATGCTAAGCTCCATCTAAATACCTTAAACCCATGATATTTCGTAGATGGGGGGTTTACATTCAAGGTCCACCACTTGTCCAAGCTATTATCGCTAGTAGCATGAGTGGTTTTGTCTCAGGATTCACCACTTTTTCACTCTATGTCATTATATTAAGAATATTTGGGTGTTAAGGTCCACCACTTGTCCAACCTATAAGGCTATATCTTAAGGGTTATTCTTTCTCACCACTTGGAGTGACCATGATAGGTTTTACATGGGGGTTTGGTTCCAAGGTCAACCAATTGTCCAAGCTAACTCTATTGAATCATAGAGAGAAGCAAAAGTCCACCACTTGTCCAAGCTAGGGTCCATTGAAACATGGAGAGAAGGACGCTCCACCATTTTTCCAAGATAGGCTCCATCGAAAAATGAAGAAAAGAAAGCTGCACCATGTCTCCAAGATGCTAGGATTCATCGAAATACCTTAAACCCAGGATATTTTGTACATGGGGGGTTTACGTTCAAGGGCCACCACTTGTCCAAGCTATTATTGCTAGTAGCATGAGTGGTTTTATCTCAAGATTCACCACTTTTCCATGCTATGTCATTATATTAAGAATATGTGGGTGTTAAGGTCCACCACTTGTCCAGCCTATAAGTCTATATCTTAAAGGTTATTCTTTCTTACCACTTGGAGTGACCATGATAGGTTTTACATGGGAGTTTGGTTCCAAGCTCCACCACTTGTCCAAGCTAACTCTATTGTAACAGAGAGAGAAGAAAAGGTCCACCACTTGTCCAAGCTAGGCTCCATTGAAACATGGAGAGAAGGATGCTCCACCATTTGTCCAAGAAAGGCTCCATTGAAACATGTTGAGAAGCAAGCTGCACCATGTCTCCAAGATGCTAGGCTTCATCAAAAAACATTAAACTCACAATATGTCGTAGATGTGGGGTTTACATTCAAGGTTCAACACTTTCCAAGCTATTATTGGTAGTAGCCTGAGTGGTTTGGTCTCAAGATTCACCACTTTTCCACTCTATGTCATTATATTAAGAATATGTGGGTGTTAAGGTCCACCACTTGTCCAACCTATAAGGCTACATCTTAAAGGTTATTCTTTCTTACCACTTGGAGTGACCATGATAGGTTTTACATTAGGGGGGTTTGGTTCCATGGTCCACCACTTGTCCAAGCTAACTCTATTGAAACATAGAGAGAAACAAAGGTCCACCACTTGTCCAAGCTAGGCTCCATTGAAACATGGAGAGAAGGATGCTCCACCATTTGTCGAAGCTAACTCTATTGAAACATGGGGGGTTTACGTTCAAGGTCCACCACTTTTCCAAGCAATTACCGCTAGTAGCCTGAGTGGTTTTGTCTCAAGATTCACCACTTTTTCACTCTATGTCATTATGTAAAGAATATTTGGGTGCTAAGGTCCACCACTTGTCCAACCTATAAGACTATATCTTAAAGGTTATTCTTTCTCACGACTTGGCGTGACCATGATAGGTTTTACATTGGTGTTTTGTTCCAAGGTCCACCATTTGTCCAAGCTAACTCTATTGAAACATAGAGAGAAGCAAAGGTTCACCACTTGTGCAAGATAGGGTCCATTGAAACATGGAGAGAAGGATGCTCCACCATTTGTCCAAGATAGGCTCCATTGAAACATGAAGAGACGCAAGGTGCACCATGTCTCCAAGATGTTAGGTTCCATCTAAATACCTTAAATCCATGATATTTCATAGATGGGGGTTTTACATTCAAGGTCCACCACTTGTCCAACCTATTATCGCTAGTAGCATGAGTGGTTTGCTCTCAAGATTCACCACTTTTCCACTCTATGCCATTATATTAAGAATATCTGGGTATTAAGGTCCACCACTTGTCCAACCTATAAGGATATATCATTAAGCTTATTCTTTCTCACCACTTGGAGTGACCATGATAGGTTTTACATGGGGGTTTGGTTCCAAGGTCCACCACTTGTCCAAGCTAACTCTATTGAATCATAGAGATCAGCAAAGGTCCACCACTTGTCCAAGCTAGGCTCCATTGAAACATGGAGAGAACGATGCTCCACCATTTGTCGAAGCTAAGTCTATTGAAACATGGGGGGTTTACGTTCATGGTCCACCAGTTGTCCAAGCTATTATCGCTAGTAGCATGAGTGGTTTTGTCTCAAGATTCACCACTTTTTCATTCTATGTCATTATATTAAGAATATTTGGGTGTTAAGGTCCACCACTTGTCCAACCTATAAGGCTATATCTTAAAGGTTATTCTTTCTCACCACTTGGAGTGACCATGATAGGTTTTACATGGGGGTTTGGTTCCAAGGTCCACCACTTGAATCATAGAGAGAAGCAAATGTCCACCACTTGTCCAAGCTAGGTTCCATTGAAACATGGAGAGAAGGATGCTCCACCATTTGTCCAAGATAGGCTCTATTGAAACATGAAAAGAAGCAAGCTGCACCATGTCTCCAAGATGCTAGGCTCCATCAAAATACCTTAAACCCACGATATTTCGTAGATGGGAGGATTACTTTTAAGGTCCACCACTTGTCCAAGCTATTATCGCTAGTAGCATGGTTTGGTCTCAAGATTCACCAGTTTTCCACTCTATGTCATTACATTAAGAATATCTTGGTGTTAAGGTCCACCACATGTCCAACCTATATGGCTATATCTTAAATGATATTTTTTCTCACCACTTGGAATGTGCATGATATGTTTTACATGGGGTTTTGTTCCAAGGTCCACCACTTGTCCAAGCTAGATCTATTACATATATATTATACATACAATATTCAACTAGATTCCCTACCTATCATGTCTAGTAGCATGGATGCTCTAGCTTTAAGGTCCACCACTTGTCCAACCTATACTCTCTTATGTAAGGGAGATCTCGCTATAAATTCAAAACCTTCCCTCCTAAATTTAAAATTTAAAATCTGATCGCCTAAATTTTAAATATCCCTCCCAAATTTTAAATATCCTGCCTAAATTTTAAAATATCCCGCCCAAATTTTAAAATTCAAACTTTTTAATAAAAATTTAAATTTTACCACTTAAATTTAAAATATTCCATGCGAAATTGATTTTAAATTCAAGTTTACCACAAAAAGATATCATTATACCACCTAAATTCAAATATGCAAACCTCAAATCATTATATTGTACATAAATTCAAACAAATTCAAATTAATAAGCCTAAACTGATATTAGTTTGCATAGATATGAATTTATCACACCTAAATTATGTCACCATGTTAGAGAGAGTGGTTAGAGAATTTGAACAAGGTCCACCACTTGTCCAACCTAGATACCAAGAAGGATTGAGTGTACAAGGTATTGTTTGGAGGTCCTTATAGTCCACTGGTCTCAAGGTCCACCACTTGTGGTAAGGGTCACCAAAAAGTGTATATATTCATCCAAAGAAATACACGTATTTTTGGTCTACATGTCCTAATTTGAACCATTTATGTCCATTAGGTGTATCACTAAACAACACTACTATTTTTGAGAAACAGAAGTTACAATCATATCTACAAATGGATTAGAGGAAAATCAGCTCAGCATACATCCAGAACTCGCTACAAGAATCGACTTTAACAGATCACGCAAGTAAGTCTTCCATTCAATTTTACTAGTATTACAATGTGTTAGTTATTTGTGATATTTATGTATGTATATATACTACGTGTGCATATCGTAATTAAGTGTAATTGTGTATCTGCATTATGTATGAGTATTACAATGAAATAACACAAATATACATACATACACATAGATAACACAGACGCACACATACATGAGCATGTATTTTCAAGAGAGAGATAGCAAGATACAGAGATAGATAGATAGATAGAGAGAGAGAGAGAAATACCTGTTTTCTAGAGAGAGGAGAGAGAGAAAGATAACAGATTTCACTGTGTTTATGTATGTGGAAGAGAGGAAGACGATGTATGGGAATATGTGCACGTATTTTCAAGAGAGAGACAACAAGATAACAGATTTCACTGTGGTTATGTATGTGGAAGTGAGGAAGACGATGTGTGGGAATATGTGCATGTATTTTCAAGAGGAAGACAACAAGATAACAGATTTCACTGTGGTTATGTATGTGGAAGAGAGGAAGACGATGTGTGGGAATATGTGTATGTGTGCGGGGATATTTTTAAACTACGTATCTCTGTCTTTTGACGAGAGAGTGTGTGTGCAAGAAGAGTTATAGAGAACCATCCTCTCTATATGGAGAAAGACAGAGAGTGAGAGAGAGAGAAATACCTATTTTTTCTCTATTCGTGAGGTGTGCAATGTCTCCTGAGAAGAAGCTATGCCCGATCCTGACCTTCTGGAAAGCGTTGCGTACGCTGCTGTTTCTTTATCTTGTGTGCGAACTTTCAATCTGTGCGCTCCACCTGTGTGTTGTGTACAATGTTGGGCTTGCTCCTCTACGTGCGCGTATACTCCAACTGTGTGCTATCCGTGTGCACTTTCTGTGTGTTTGCTGCTCGCCTGCTTTCTCTGTGTGCGTTGCTCGTGCGCTCTCTCTCTGCCTAATCTTGATAGGGTTTATTAGAATGCCACGTATTCTACAAGTCCATGTTTTATCATAGGATTAAAAAAACAAAAGCAATATAAAACATTAACCAATTCACACGGCCAAACCCCACCATCGAGAGCGCTATATTCCACATCCCCATCAAGAGCGCTACCCCCAAACCTCACGTGGAAGCGCTGCCTTGTCACCCCATTGTGGCATTGCCCTAAGACCCCGCATCTGGAGTGCTAAATGGGAACATTCTTCATTAGTGAAATTTTGAACATAAATTATATTTAGCATATACTTAAATATAATACAAATATTAACATATTAACTATACTACTAATTTACTATAGCAGTTCTAGATTATGTCCCATACTATATTTAAGGTGCCAAAGGTTTGGCCTTATGGTCCTAGGTTTAGCCAAGTGGTCAACACATATAGGACCAAGTGCACACTGTGCCACAAAACTTGGCCACCACTTCACTTGCCAAATTTTAGGCCACATGGTCAATCCTAAGTTTCCAATGTTCTTATTATGTCACCTTTTGCCTTGTGGAAAACCTAGGCTTGTTTTCACATACTCAGGCACTTCAAGCCATAATAAATTTTCATTACTCTTCGGCAACCCTTTTGTTCAAGTCTTTGAAAAAACGTTGTTTAAGGCCACCCTAAACCATTTTCATTTAGGGGTGTCTAAAACTAGCTTTTTGGCAATTCGAGAAGAAAATGGTCAAAGTTTTATACTTAGTTTTAACCACTTGACCAATTCAAATATTGGAAAGCAAGGTCTTGTAATACTTTTCTTTGGACATCACACATTAAAACTAGGTCCCTCACTTGTCCAAGCTATGCTCTAATACAATAAAGGGCTTTTGGTTTCAAGATGCACCACTTTCCCAACCTTGATTCCATTAAAGAAGCTCTACTTAGACATTTAATAGAAAGGTCCTGTAGCAGTTCACATTGAACATTTTCCATGGCAGCTAGGTCCACCACTTATCTAAGATATGCTCTAATACAGTAAGGGGGTTTTGGTTTCAAGATCCACCACTTGTCCAAACTTGATTTGGGAAGCAAGGTCCTATAATAGTTTGCTTTGGACATTCACCATTACAAATAAGTCCACCACTTCTCCAAGCTATGTTCTAATACACTAAGGAGGTTTTGGTTTGAAGGAGAACCACTTGTACGACTTTGTTTTTGGAAGTAAGGTCTTTACATAGTTCACCTTGGACCTTGGACATTGGATACTACAACTAAGCCCACCACTTTTCCAAGATATCCTCTATATATAGCCAAAGGGTTTGGGTTTCAAGATTCACCACTTTTCCAACCTTTCTTCCATTAAAGAAAGGAGGGGCATTATAACTAGGTCCACCAATTGTCCAAGATATGCTCTGATATAGAAAGGGGATTTTGGTTTCAATAATCCACCACGTGTTCAACCTTGCAAGACTCAAGGGATACTTGGACATTGGAAAGCATAGTCCTATAGTAGTTGATAGGTGGCAGTGGGTATAACAACTAGGTCCAACCTATGCTCTCATATAGCAAAGAGGCTTTGGTTTCAAGGTCCACCACTTGTCCAACCTTGCTTCCATTAAAGAAATGAGGGGCTACGTAAACATTGGCAAGCAAGGTAGAAAGGTCCTAAGGTATTTCACCTTGGATATTGGGCATTATAACTAGGTCCACCACTTGTCCAAGCTATGCTCTGATATAGAAAGGGGATTTTCGTTTCAAGGTCCACCACGTGTTCAACCTTGCAAGACTCAAGGGATACTTGGACATTGGAAAGCATAGTCCTATAGTAGTTGATAGGTGGCAGTGGGTATTACAACTAGGTCTAACCTATGCTCTCATATAGCAAAGAGGCTTTGGTTTCAAGGTCCACCACTTGTCCAACCTTGCTTCCATTAAAGAAATGAGGGGCTACGTAAACATTGGCAAGCAAGGTAGCAAGGTCCTAAGGTGTTTCACCTTGGATATTGGGCATTATAACTAGGTCCACCACTTGTCCAAGCTATGGTTTGATATAGAAAGGGGATTTTCGTTTCAAGGTCCACCACGTGTTCAACCTTGAAAGACTCAAGGGATACTTGGACATTGGAAAGCATAGTCCTATAGTAGTTGATAGGTGGCAGTGGGTATTACAACTAGGTCCAACCTATGCTCTCATATAGCAAAGAGGCTTTGGTTTCAAGGTCCACCACTTGTCCAACCTTACTTCCATTAAATAAATGAGGGGCTACGTAAACATTGGCAAGCAAGGTAGCAAGGTCCTAAGGTATTTCACCTTGGATATTGGGCATTATAACTAGGTCCACCACTTGTCCAATCTATGCTCTGATATAGAAAGGGGATCTTTATTCTAGAAAATGGTCCTTCTTTGTTCGGTCTCCAGGACCAAACAATTGCATCTATAGTTTCCCACACTTGTGGGTCCTTATAGTTGACAGCCCAATAACCCTTCCAACAATTACTGTAAGCTTGAGTATCTGTCATCCCACTTTTTCTCGCGCAAGGTGCCCAATATTGAATCAAGAGTTTTCTGTAGTTTGGTGATGTAGGCTCATTATCAATGTCAGATAAAGCCATTGCAAGCCACACTGGATAGATTTCTGTGTCACTCGGAACAAGCATAAGAAAGTCACCTTGGTGCACATCAGACATAGGGTCAAACTCTTCCCTTGGCCTATCTCGTTGAGGCCCACAAAAATGATCGTTCAACTCTTCAAGGCCTAGGAATCTTTCTGCTCCTTGTTGCAAATTCATTGTAGTGCTTTGTAGGTGAGAATATTCTTGAGTTTTTGGCCAAAACATTTCATACAAGACTCCCTCTGATATGATTGCTTTTCCAATCTCTTCAATTACCTTACTCCAATAATCTATCATGGGTCTATAATATCGCGCAATACTTGAACCATTCCCTAAATTTTTCTAAAATTTTATATAGTTCTTTAGCCCCAAAATGACTTCTTCGTGGGCCTTGACATACTCCGCCATTTGTACTAGAGGTGGATCTCCATGTGGTAACATTGGCTTGCCTTCTGTGTCTGTTTTCCAAAGGCGAATACTTCCACTCCAACTTGATACACCTACATGTGCCTTATATTGCATCATTGGTGTCTCATCCTGCATAAAGAACCTGAACTGAAGCGGTTTGGAATGTCCAACAAGTATGTCTTGTCCATCACAAAGATAGCCATCACAATATTGCTTGAAATCGGGGATCTTTGTGAGAAAAAATGGAGCTGGAGATGAAGATGAGTTGGTTCGTAATTTATCCATCAAATGTGGCAAAGTATAGGTTTGTGTAACTCTCAACTTCTCTGAAAACCTACTAAACATGGCGTCTATGTCCTCATGTGTATGCCCAACCATTAAAAATCCCAGCTGGATGGTTTTGAAAACACCCCTTGCAACAAGCATTGACAAATAGGCAAATAAGTATCGATTTTTGTTTTTCCCTGCACAATTATCCAATTGTAGCAACAAGTTCTCTGGCAATCTGCGAAATGTTGACCCCAATTCCTCTTCTGCAATTTCTGACGACTGCACAATGGGCTCTTTTTCATCACTCAAGTTATGGTAGTCCAAAGCATCCCTTGAGTTCAAAGCATGTAGTAGTGAAATATTACTCCTTGGAAGTCCATTTGTTACTAGATCACCAAGAGGATGCTTATCTATCCTCTCGAGGTTATGTAAACAATTAGCAATTGAGCCAATTGTAAGATTTGGATCAGCTGGCCACAAACCATTCAAGACAAAGTGTCCGTATTGACCTTCTCCATGTCCATGAGTGATCATGCCAATCAATGCCACCCGCAGATTATATCCTGAATCCACACCCTTGGGAACAATGCGTAATCTAGGAATGGCATTCTTCTTTTGATCCATCTTATCATGGATTATGCATACATATTTTTGTGGTTGAGTTTCTGAATACGTGCGCCATGCATAATATAGGCTTCTGCAACTCTTTTGTTGTGCCATGTGAACTTCTCTCTCCCTCAAGAGAAGAGCTCTCTCTTCAAGAGAAGGTTTAGCTTCTAACCTTGCCTTGATTGAGCTACAAATATTGCACTTAGAGAACTCACTCGTCTTTGTTAAAGTGACATGTGGGTACTCTTTGTTCCAAATTCTACCAAAAGAAGATTGGGATAGCTTCTTCTCATAGCCCATTTGGTCAAGTGTCGTGTTGATTTCACATAAAATATCCACTTGTTTGTATGTTGATGGAATCACCAATTGAGTCTCTCTTGAGCCATCTAGCAGTGTTCTACTTCTATGTGTCATCTTCTCAGAGTTGTTTTCCACAAACTCATTTAGTAGTGCTCTTGCTAAACTAGTATGTTGAAGTCCCCTTCTCAATGTACATGTGTTCCCATGTACATATTGGCGCACACCATTTTCAAAGTTCTCCTTGTATCGATAAAATGATGTCTTTGGTATTCCATGTAGCTCATACCATGCTCTACAACAAACAATAGAGCCATTTAGCCTGAATTGGTATCGTGACTTCTCATCTTTCTGATAACATATAGAAAGAACATCATAAACATAATTAGTGCGTGATTTTTGAGACTCTCCCCAAAATTGTTGTCGTAACCTTGTCACCATATCACGATCTGCAAATTGGCAGCATTTTTGTGCACAACAATCAATGCATGATACCCTTTGAATTGATTTGTTTGAAAGGTAAAAAGTCAAAGCTGGTGCTGCTTTTGATTTTTGAGTCCTGTTCATGAAAGTGTATCGTCTCTTCCTTGACAATTGGACAACATTACTCCCATCAAGTTTTTTTCCAACATTGCCATCGTTGGATACATCCTCATATGTAGCATGCATGCCACCAATAGGAACAAAGCGTTGTAATGGGCTCCCATTCAACATTGTTGTCTGCTTGATGGGCCACTTTAGCAAAGTGATGCTACCCACTTCAACCACATCATCAATGCTTGCATTTTCTCTTTCAATACCCACACCCACACAATCAGGACCAAGTTCCTGAAAGTTGACATAATCATGTGGAAATACATATAAGATGGTCCCTTCATTCATGGTTTGCATCATTGTGTCATCTTTTAAAAGGACCCTCTGATTTCTCCAAGACTCTCGAATCATTGCTTCAAATTCTATGCTTGTCATAGGTATTGCATCTGTAACTAGAGGATCAGAATGATCATGTTCTTCATCACCATTGTAGCTTTCGTGTGGATCAATTAAGTTCCCATTTAATACAAAAGATTTCAAAAGAAGCTTTGACCATCGAACAACACTCCATAATGAGCCTTGGAGAGATGAAGTATCCATTGTAGGAAAAGGTAGGACCACATCCTTCAAGCATTCCTCCACTAGTATGGAGACATTTCCCAGTCCTATCTTTGTACCACCACAAGTGGAATCTGGATCTGTTCTACACACACAGCCAATACCAACAATTTCATTGTCAAGTATCATATGTACTTTTTTCCCAGATTCAAAGTCCATCTTGTAAGTGAAAAAGATTACATTGTTAAATCCATAGTTATAGAAAAATACTCTTCAAACAAAAAATCATGCTACAACATGGAAAAGGTTTGCATAGGTTGGACAAGTGGTGAACCTTGAGACCAAATCCTCCTTGCTATATTAATGGAAGCAAGGTTGGAAATTATGGTGGATCTTGAAACCAAAGCATCCTTGCTATATTAGAGCATAGGTTGGACAAGTGGTGGACCTAGTTGTAATACCCACTGCCACCTATCAACTACTATAGGACTATGCTTTCCAATGTCCAAGTATCCCTTGAGTCTTTCAAGGTTGAACACGTGGTGGACCTTGAAACAAAAATCCCCTTTCTATATCAGAGCATAGATTGGACAAGTGGTGGACCTAGTTATAATGCCCAATATCCAAGGTGAAATACCTTAGGACTTTGCTACCTTGCTTGCCAATGTTTACGTAGCCCCTCATTTCTTTAATGGAAGTAAGGTTGGACAAGTGGTGGACCTTGAAACCAAAGCCTCTTTGCTATATAAGAGCATAGGTTGGACCTAGTTTTAATACCCACTGCCACCTATCAACTACTATAGGACTATGCTTTCCAATGTCCAAGTATCCCTTGAGTCTTTCAAGGTTGAACACGTGGTGGACCTTGAAACGAAAATCCCCTTTCTATATTAGAAAGGTTGAACACATGGTGGACCTTGAAACGAAAATCCCCTTTCTTTATCAGAGCATAGCTTGGACAAGTGCTGGACCTAGTTATAATGCCCAATATCCAAGGTGAAACACCTTAGGACCTTGCTACCTTGCTTGCCAATGTTTACGTAGCCCCTCATTTCTTTAATGGAAGCAAGGTTGGACAGGTGGTGGACCTTGAAAGCAAAGCCTCTTTGCTATATGAGAGCATAGGTTGGACCTAGTTGTAATACCCACTGCCACCTATCAACTACTATAGGACTATGCTTTCCAATGTCCAAGTATCCCTTGAGTCTTGCAAGGTTGAACACGTGGTGGACCTTGAAACCAAAATCCCCTTTCTATATCAGAGCATAGCTTGGACAAGTGGTGGACCTAGTTATAAAGCCCCTCCTTTCTTTAATGGAAGAAAGGTTGGAAAAGTGGTGAATCTTGAAACCCAAACCCTTTGGCTATATATAGAGGATATCTTGGACAAGTGGTGGGCTTAGTTGTAGTATCCAATGTCCAAGGTCCAAGGTGAACTATGTAAAGATCTTACTTCCAAAAACAGAGTCGTACAAGTGGTTCTCCTTGAAACCAAAACCTCCTTAGTGTATTAGAACATAGCTTGGAGAAGTGGTGGACTTAGTTGTAATGGTGAATGTCCAAAGCAAACTATTATAGGACCTTGCTTCCCAAATCAAGTTTGGACAAGTGGTGGATCTTGAAACCAAAACCCCCTTACTCTATTAAAGCATAGCTTAGATAAGTGGTGGACCTAGCTGCCATGGAAAATGTTCAATCTGAACTGCTGCAAGACCTTGCTATTAAATGTCTAAGTAGAGCTAGCTTCTTTAATGGAATCAAGGTTGGGGAAGTGGTGCATCTTGAAACCAAAAGCCCTTTATTGTATTAGAGCATAGCTTGGACAAGTGAGGGACCTAGTTTTAATGTGTGATGTCCAAAGAAAAGTATTACAAGACCTTGCTTTCCAATATTTGAATTGGTCAAGTGGTTAAAACTAAGTATAAAACTTTGACCATTTTCTTCTCGAATTGCCAAAAAGCTAGTTTTAGACACCCCTAAATGAAAATGGTTTAGGGTGGCCTTAAACAATGTTTTTTCAAAGACTTGAACAAAAGGGTTGCCGAAGAGTAATGACAATTTATTGTGGCTTGAAGTGCCTGAGTATGTGAAAACAAGCCTAGGTTTTCCACGAGGCAAAAGGTGACATAATAAGAACATTGGAAAGTTAGGATTGACCATGTGGCCTAAACTTTGGCAAGTGAAGTGGTGGCCAAGTTTTGTGGCACAGTGTGCACTTGGTCCTATATGTGTTGACCACTTGGCTAAATCTAGGACCATAAGGCCAAACCTTTGGCACCTTAAATATAGTATGGGACATAATCTAGAACTGCTATAGTAAATTAGTAGTATAGCTAATATGTTAATATTTGTATTATATTTAAGTATATGCTAATATAGATTATGTTCAAAATTTCACTTATGAAGAATGTTCCCATTTAGCACTCCAGATGCGGGGTCTTAGGGCAATGCCACAATGGGGTGACAAGGCAGCGCTTCCACGTGAGGTTTGGGGGTAGCGCTCTTGATGGGGATGTGGAATATAGCGCTCTCGATGGCGGGGCTTGGGAGGTTGATTTTGGGATATTGTTCTGGGCGGGGTCCTGGGGCAGCGCCCCGGGCGGGGTCAAGGGGCGGCAGCGCCCAGGGCGGGGTCGAGGGGCAGCGCCCAAAGATTTTTTTTTTTTTTAAGTGAATTCCTAGTATAGAGTTACGCATGTTTTTCATATTTTCAACCATGATTTCTTTAATTTTGGCCGTGTGAATTGGTTAATTTTTTATATTGCTTTTGTTTTTTTTAATCCTATGATAAAACATGGACTTGTAGCATACGTGGCATTCTAATAAACCCTATCAAGATTAGGCACACAGAGAGCGCACGAGAAACGCACACAGAGAAAGCAGGCGAGCAGCAAACACACAGAAAGCGCACACGGATCGCACACAGTTGGAGTATACGCGCGTGTAGAGGAGCAAGCTCGGCATCGTACACAACACACAGGTGGAGTGCACAAGATTGAAAGTTCGCGCACAAGATAAAGAAACAGCAACGTACACAACGCTTTCCAGAAGGGCAGGATCGGGCAGTCTTCTCAGGAGACATTGCACACCTCACGAATAGAGAAAAAACAGGTATTTCTCTCTCTCTCACTCTCTGTCTTTCTCCATATAGAGAAGATGGTTCTCTGTAACTCTTCTTGCACACACACTCTCTCGTCAAAAGACAGAGATACATAGTTTAAAAGTATCCCCGCACACATACACATATTCCCACACATCGTCTTCCTCTCTTCCACATACATAACCACAGTGAAATCTGTTATCTTGCTGTCTCTCTCTTGAAAATACATGCACATATTCCCACACATCGTCTTCCTCACTTCCACATACATAACCACAATGAAATCTGTTATCTTGTTGTCTCTCTCTTGAAAGTACGTGCACATATTCCCATACATCGTCTTCCTCTCTTCCACATACATAAACAGAGTGAAATCTGTTATCTTTCTCTCTCCTCTCTCTAAAAAACAGGTATTTATCTCTCTCTCTCTCTCTCTCTATCTATCTCTGTATCTTGCTATCTCTCTCTTGAAAATACATGCTCATGTATGTGTGCGTCTGTGTTATCTATGTGTATGTATGTATATTTGTGTTATTTCATTGTAATACTCATACATAATGCAGATACACAATTACACTTAATTACGATATGCACACGTAGTATATATACATACATAAATATCACAAATAACTAACACATTGTAATACTAGTAAAATTGAATGGAAGACTTACTTGCGTGATCTGTTAAAGTCGATTCTTGTAGCGAGTTCTGGATGTATGCTGAGCTGATTTTCCTCTAATCCATTTGTAGATATGATTGTAACTTCTGTTTCTCAAAAATAGTAGTGTTGTTTAGTGATACACCTAATGGACATAAATGGTTTAAACTAGGACATGTAGACCAAAAATACGTGTATTTCTTTGGATGAATATATACACTTTTTGGTGACCCTTACCACAAGTGGTGGCCCTTGAGACCAGTGGACTATAAGGACCTCCAAACAATACCTTGTACACTCAATCCTTCTTGGTATCTAGGTTGGACAAGTAGTGGACCTTGTTCAAATTCTCTAACCACTCTCTCTAACATGGTGACATAATTTAGGTGTGATAAATTCATATCTATGCAAACTAATATCAGTTTAGGCTTGTTAATTTGAATTTGTTTGAATTTATGTACAATATAATGATTTGAGGTTTGCATATTTGAATTTAGGTGGTATAATGATATCTTTTTGTGGTAAACTTGAATTTAAAATCAATTTCGCGTGGAATATTTTAAATTTAAGTAGTAAAATTTAAATTTTTATAAAAAAGTTTGAATTTTAAAATTTGGGCGGGATATTTTAAAATTTAGGCGGGATATTTAAGATTTGGGAGGGATATTTTAAATTTAGGCGGGAAGGTTTTGAATTTATAGCGAGATCTCCCTTACATAAGAGAGTATAGGTTGGACTAGTGGTGGACCTTCAAGCTAGAGCATCCATGCTACTGGACATGATAGGTAGGGAATCTAGTTGAATATTGTATGTATAATATATATGTAATAGATCTTAGCTTGGACAAGTGGTGGACCTTGGAACCAAACCCCCATGTAAAACCTATCATGGTCACTCCAAGTAGTAAGAAAGAATAACCTTTAAGATGTAGCCTTATAGGTTGGACAAGTGGTGGACCTTAACACCCACATATTCTTAATAAAAGTGGTGAATCTTGAGACCAAACCACTCAGGCTACTAGCAATAATAGCTTGGACAAGTGGTGGACCTTGAATGTAAACCCCTCATCTACGAAATATCCTGGGTTTAATGTATTTCGATGGAGCCTAGCATCTTGGAGACATGGTGCAGCTTGCTTCTCGTCATGTTTCAATGGAGCCTATGTTGGACAAATGGTGGAGCATCCTTCTCTCCATGTTTCAATGGACCCTAGCTTGGACAAGTGGTGGACCTTTGCTTCTCTCTATTATTCAATAGAGTTAGCTTGGACAAGTGGTGGACCTTGGAACCAAACCCCCATTTAAAACCTATCATGGTCACTCCAACTGGTGAGAAAGAATAACCTTTAAGATATAGCCTTATAGGTTGGACAAGTGGTGGACCTTAACACCCTAATATTCTTAATATAATGACATAGAGTGAAAAAGTGGTGAATCTTGAGACAAAACCACTCATGCTACTAGCACTAATAGCTTGGACAAGTGGTGGACCTTGAACGTAAACCCCCCATGTTTCAATAGATTTAGCTTCGACAAATGGTGGAGCATCCTTCTCTCCATGTTTCAATGGAGCCTAGCTTAGACAAGTGGTGGACCTTTGCTTCTCTCTATGATTCAATAGAGTTAGCTTGGACAAGTGGTGGACCTTGGAGCCAAAGCCCCATGTAAAACCTATCATGGTCACTCCAAGTGGTAATAAAGAATAACCTTTAAGATGTAGCCTTATAGGTTGGACAAGTGGTGGACCTTAACACGCGCATATTCTTAATATAATGACATAGAGTGGAAAAATGGTGAATCTTGAAACCAAACCACTCAGGCTACTAGCAATAATCGCTTGGACAAGTGGTGGACCTTGAATGTAAACCCCTCATCTATGACATATTGTGGGTTTAATGTTTTTCAGTGGAGCCTAGCATCTTGGAGACATGGTGCACCTTGCTTCTCCTCATGTTTCAATGGAGCCTACCTTGGACAAATGGTGGAGCATCCTTCTCTCCATGTTTCAATGGACCCTAGCTTAGACAAGGGGTGGACCTTTGCTTCTCTCTATGTTTCATTAGAGTTAGCTTGGACAAGTGGTGGACCTTGGAACCAAACCCCCATGTAAAACCTATCATGGTCACTCCAAGTAGTAAGAAAGAATAACCTTTAAGATGTAGCCTTATAGGTTGGACAAGTGGTGGACCTTAACACCCACATATTCTTAATAAAAGTGGTGAATCTTGAGACCAAACCACTCAGGCTACTAGCAATAATAGCTTGGACAAGTGGTGGACCTTGAATGTAAACCCCTCATCTACGAAATATCGTGGGTTTAATGTATTTCGATGGAGCCTAGCATCTTGGAGACATGGTGCAGCTTCCTTCTCGTCATGTTTCAATGGATCCTATCTTGGACAAATGGTGGAGCATCCTTCTCTCCATGTTTCAATGGACCCTAGCTTGGACAAGTGGTGGACCTTTGTTTCTCTCTATGTTTCAATAGAGTTACTTGGACAAGTGGTGGACCTTGGAACCAAACCCCCATGTAAAACCTATCATGGTCACTCCAAGTGGTAATAAAGAATAACCTTTAAGATGTAGCCTTATAGGTTGGACAAGTGGTGGACCTTAACACGCGCATATTCTTAATATAATGACATAGAGTGAAAAAGTGGTGAATCTTGAGACCAAACCAGTCAGGCTACTACCAATAATATCTTGGACAAGTGGTGGACCTTGAATGTAAACCCCTCATATACGACATATCGTGGGTTTAATGTTTTTCGATGGAGCCTAGCATCTTGGAGACATGGTGCACCTTGCTTCTCCTCATGTTTCAATGGAGCCTACCTTGGACAAATGGTGGAGCATCCTTCTCTCCATGTTTCAATGGACCCTAGCTTAGACGAGGGGTGGACCTTTGCTTCTCTCTATGTTTCAATAGAGTTAGCTTGGACAAGTGGTGGACCTTGGAACCAAACCCCCATGTAAAACCTATCATGGTCACTCCAAGTAGTAAGAAAGAATAACCTTTAAGATGTAGCCTTATAGGTTGGACAAGTGGTGGACCTTAACACCCACATATTCTTAATAAAAGTGGTGAATCTTGAGACCAAACCACTCAGGCTACTAGCAATAATAGCTTGGACAAGTGGTGGACCTTGAATGTAAACCCCTCATCTACGAAATATCGTGGGTTTAATGTATTTCGATGGAGCCTAGCATCTTGGAGACATGGTGCAGCTTGCTTCTCGTCATGTTTCAATGGAGCCTATCTTGGACAAATGGTGGAGCATCCTTCTCTCCATGGTTCAATGGACCCTAGCTTGGACAAGTGGTGGACCTTTGTTTCTCTCTATGTTTCAATAGAGTTAGCTTGGACAAGTGGTGGACCTTGGAACCAAACCCCCATGTAAAACCTATCATGGTCACTCCAAGTGGTAATAAAGAATAACCTTTAAGATGTAGCCTTATAGGTTGGACAAGTGGTGGACCTTAACACGCGCATATTCTTAATATAATGACATAGAGTGGAAAAGTGGTGAATCTTGAGACCAGACCACTCAGTTTACTACTAATAATAGCTTGGACAAGTGTTGGACCATGAATGTAAACCCCTCATCTACGACACATCGTGGGTTTAATGTTTTTCGATGGAGCCTAGCATCTTGGAGACATGGTGCACCTTGCTTCTCCTCATGTTTCAATGGAGCCTACCTTGGACAAATGGTGGAGCATCCTTCTCTCCATGTTTCAATGGATCCTAGCTTAGACGAGGGGTGGACCTTTGCTTCTCTCTATGTTTCAATAGAGTTAGCTTGGACAAGTGGTGGACCTTGGAACCAAACCCCCATGTAAAACCTATCATGGTCACTCCAAGTAGTAAGAAAGAATAACCTTTAAGATGTAGCTTTATAGGTTGGACAAGTGGTGGACCTTAACACCCACATATTCTTAATAAAAGTGATGAATCTTGAGACCAAACCACTCAGGCTACTAGCAATAATAGCTTGGACAAGTGGTGGACCTTGAATGTAAACCCCTCATCTACGAAATATCGTGGGTTTAATGTATTTCGATGGAGCCTAGCATCTTGGAGACATGGTGCAGCTTGCTTCTCGTCATGTTTCAATGGAGCCTATCTTGGACAAATGGTGGAGCATCCTTCTCTCCATGGTTCAATGGACCCTAGCTTGGACAAGTGGTGGACCTTTGTTTCTCTCTATGTTTCAATAGAGTTAGCTTGGACAAGTGGTGGACCTTGGAACCAAACCCCCATGTAAAACCTATCATGGTCACTCCAAGTGGTAAAAAAGAATAACCTTTAAGATGTAGCCTTATAGGTTGGACAAGTGGTGGACCTTAACACGCGCATATTCTTAATATAATGACATAGAGTGGAAAAGTGGTGAATCTTGAGACCAGACCACTCAGTTTACTACTAATAATAGCTTGGACAAGTGTTGGACCATGAATGTAAACCCCTCATCTACGACATATCGTGGGTTTAATGTTTTTCGATGGAGCCTAGCATCTTGGAGACATGGTGCACCTTGCTTCTCCTCATGTTTCAATGGAGCCTACCTTGGACAAATGGTGGAGCATCCTTCTCTCCATGTTTCAATGGACCCTAGCTTAGACGAGGGGTGGACCTTTGCTTCTCTCTATGTTTCAATAGAGTTAGCTTGGACAAGTGGTGGACCTTGGAACCAAACCCCCATGTAAAACCTATCATGGTCACTTCAAGTAGTAAGAAAGAATAACCTTTAAGATGTATCCTTATAGGTGGAACAAGTGGTGGACCTTAACACCCACATATTCTTAATAATAGTGGTGAATCTTGAGACCAAACCACTCACGCTACCAGCAATAATGTATCGTGGGTTTAATGTATTTCGATGGAGCCTAGCATCTTGGAGACATGGTGCAGCTTGCTTCTCGTCATGTTTCAATGGAGCCTATCTTGGACAAATGGTGGAGCATCCTTCTCTCCATGTTTCAATGCACTCTAGCTTGGACAAGTGGTGGACCTTTGTTTCTCTCTATGTTTAAATAGAGTTAGCTTAGACAAGTGGTGGACCTTGGAACCAAACCCCCATGTAAAACCTATCATGGTCACTCCAAGTGGTAATAAAGAATAACCTTTAAGATGTAGCCTTATAGGTTGGACAAGTGGTGGACCTTAACACGCGCATATTCTTAATATAATGACATAGAGTGGAAAAGTGGTGAAGCTTGAGACCAAACCACTCAAGCTACTACCAATAATCGCTTGGACAAGTGTGGACCTTGAATGTAAACCCCTCATCTACGACATATCGTGGGTTTAATGTTTTTCGATGGAGCCTAGCATCTTGGAGCCATGGTGCACCTTGATTCTCCTCATGTTTCAATGGATCCTACCTTGGACAAATGGTGGAGCATCCTTCTCTCCATGTTTCAATGGACCCTAGCTTAGACAAGGGGTGGACCTTTGCTTCTCTCTATGTTTCATTAGAGTTAGCTTGGACAAGTGGTGGACCTTGGAACCAAACCCCCATGTAAAACCTATCATGTTCACTCCAAGTAGTAAGAAAGAATAACCTTTAAGATGTAGCCTTATAGGTTGGACAAGTGGTGGACCTTAACACCCACATATTCTTAATAAAAGTGGTGAATCTTGAGACCAAACCACTCAGGCTACTAGCAATAATAGCTTGGACAAGTGGTGGACCTTGAATGTAAACCCCTCATCTACGAAATATCATGGGTTTAATGTATTTCGATGGAGCCTAGCATCTTGGAGACATGGTGCAGCTTGCTTCTCGTCATGTTTCAATGGAGCCTATGTTGGACAAATGGTGGAGCATCCTTCTCTCCATGGTTCAATGGACCCTAGCTTGGACAAGTGGTGGACCTTTGTTTCTCTCTATGTTTCAATAGAGTTAGCTTGGACAAGTGGTGGACCTTGGAACCAAACCCCCATGTAAAACCTATCATGGTCACTCCAAGTGGTAATAAAGAATAACCTTTAAGATGTAGCCTTATAGGTTGGACAAGTGGTGGACCTTAACACGCGCATATTCTTAATATAATGACATAGAGTGGAAAAGTGGTGAATCTTGAAACCAAACCACTCAGGCTACTACCAATAATATCTTGGACAAGTGGTGGACCTTGAATGTAAACCCCTCATATACGACATATCGTGGGTTTAATGTTTTTCGATGGAGCCTAGCATCTTGGAGACATGGTGCACCTTGCTTCTCCTCATGTTTCAATGGAGCCTACCTTGGACAAATGGTGGAGCATCCTTCTCTCCATGTTTCAATGGACCCTAGCTTAGACGAGGGGTGGACCTTTGCTTCTCTCTATGTTTCAATAGAGTTAGCTTGGACAAGTGGTGGACCTTGGAACCAAACCCCCATGTAAAACCTATCATGGTCACTCCAAGTAGTAAGAAAGAATAACCTTTAAGATGTAGCCTTATAGGTTGGACAAGTGGTGGACCTTAACACCCACATATTCTTAATAAAAGTGGTGAATCTTGAGACCAAACCACTCAGGCTACTAGCAATAATAGCTTGGACAAGTGGTGGACCTTGAATGTAAACCCCTCATCTACGAAATATCGTGGGTTTAATGTATTTCGATGGAGCCTAGCATCTTGGAGACATGGTGCAGCTTGCTTCTCGTCATGTTTCAATGGAGCCTATCTTGGACAAATGGTGGAGCATCCTTCTCTCCATGGTTCAATGGACCCTAGCTTGGACAAGTGGTGGACCTTTGTTTCTCTCTATGTTTCAATAGAGTTAGCTTGGACAAGTGGTGGACCTTGGAACCAAACCCCCATGTAAAACCTATCATGGTCACTCCAAGTGGTAATAAAGAATAACCTTTAAGATGTAGCCTTATAGGTTGGACAAGTGGTGGACCTTAACACGCGCATATTCTTAATATAATGACATAGAGTGGAAAAGTGGTGAATCTTGAGACCAGACCACTCAGTTTACTACTAATAATAGCTTGGACAAGTGTTGGACCATGAATGTAAACCCCTCATCTACGACACATCGTGGGTTTAATGTTTTTCGATGGAGCCTAGCATCTTGGAGACATGGTGCACCTTGCTTCTCCTCATGTTTCAATGGAGCCTACCTTGGACAAATGGTGGAGCATCCTTCTCTCCATGTTTCAATGGATCCTAGCTTAGACGAGGGGTGGACCTTTGCTTCTCTCTATGTTTCAATAGAGTTAGCTTGGACAAGTGGTGGACCTTGGAACCAAACCCCCATGTAAAACCTATCATGGTCACTCCAAGTAGTAAGAAAGAATAACCTTTAAGATGTAGCCTTATAGGTTGGACAAGTGGTGGACCTTAACACCCACATATTCTTAATAAAAGTGATGAATCTTGAGACCAAACCACTCAGGCTACTAGCAATAATAGCTTGGACAAGTGGTGGACCTTGAATGTAAACCCCTCATCTACGAAATATCGTGGGTTTAATGTATTTCGATGGAGCCTAGCATCTTGGAGACATGGTGCAGCTTGCTTCTCGTCATGTTTCAATGGAGCCTATCTTGGACAAATGGTGGAGCATCCTTCTCTCCATGGTTCAATGGACCCTAGCTTGGACAAGTGGTGGACCTTTGTTTCTCTCTATGTTTCAATAGAGTTAGCTTGGACAAGTGGTGGACCTTGGAACCAAACCCCCATGTAAAACCTATCATGGTCACTCCAAGTGGTAATAAAGAATAACCTTTAAGATGTAGCCTTATAGGTTGGACAAGTGGTGGACCTTAACACGCGCATATTCTTAATATAATGACATAGAGTGGAAAAGTGGTGAATCTTGAGACCAGACCACTCAGTTTACTACTAATAATAGCTTGGACAAGTGTTGGACCATGAATGTAAACCCCTCATCTACGACATATCGTGGGTTTAATGTTTTTCGATGGAGCCTAGCATCTTGGAGACATGGTGCACCTTGCTTCTCCTCATGTTTCAATGGAGCCTACCTTGGACAAATGGTGGAGCATCCTTCTCTCCATGTTTCAATGGACCCTAGCTTAGACGAGGGGTGGACCTTTGCTTCTCTCTATGTTTCAATAGAGTTAGCTTGGACAAGTGGTGGACCTTGGAACCAAACCCCCATGTAAAACCTATCATGGTCACTTCAAGTAGTAAGAAAGAATAACCTTTAAGATGTATCCTTATAGGTGGAACAAGTGGTGGACCTTAACACCCACATATTCTTAATAATAGTGGTGAATCTTGAGACCAAACCACTCACGCTACCAGCAATAATGTATCGTGGGTTTAATGTATTTCGATGGAGCCTAGCATCTTGGAGACATGGTGCAGCTTGCTTCTCGTCATGTTTCAATGGAGCCTATCTTGGACAAATGGTGGAGCATCCTTCTCTCCATGTTTCAATGCACTCTAGCTTGGACAAGTGGTGGACCTTTGTTTCTCTCTATGTTTCAATAGAGTTAGCTTAGACAAGTGGTGGACCTTGGAACCAAACCCCCATGTAAAACCTATCATGGTCACTCCAAGTGGTAATAAAGAATAACCTTTAAGATGTAGCCTTATAGGTTGGACAAGTGGTGGACCTTAACACGCGCATATTCTTAATATAATGACATAGAGTGGAAAAGTGGTGAAGCTTGAGACCAAACCACTCAAGCTACTACCAACAATAGCTTGGACAAGTGTGGACCTTGAATGTAAACCCCTCATCTACGACATATCGTGGGTTTAATGTTTTTCGATGGAGCCTAGCATCTTGGAGCCATGGTGCACCTTGATTCTCCTCATGTTTCAATGGATCCTACCTTGGACAAATGGTGGAGCATCCTTCTCTCCATGTTTCAATGGACCCTAGCTTAGACAAGGGGTGGACCTTTGCTTCTCTCTATGTTTCATTAGAGTTAGCTTGGACAAGTGGTGGACCTTGGAACCAAACCCCCATGTAAAACCTATCATGGTCACTCCAAGTAGTAAGAAAGAATAACCTTTAAGATGTAGCCTTATAGGTTGGACAAGTGGTGGACCTTAACACCCACATATTCTTAATAAAAGTGGTGAATCTTGAGACCAAACCACTCAGGCTACTAGCAATAATAGCTTGGACAAGTGGTGGACCTTGAATGTAAACCCCTCATCTACGAAATATCGTGGGTTTAATGTATTTCGATGGAGCCTAGCATCTTGGAGACATGGTGCAGCTTGCTTCTCGTCATGTTTCAATGGAGCCTATGTTGGACAAATGGTGGAGCATCCTTCTCTCCATGGTTCAATGGACCCTAGCTTGGACAAGTGGTGGACCTTTGTTTCTCTCTATGTTTCAATAGAGTTAGCTTGGACAAGTGGTGGACCTTGGAACCAAACCCCCATGTAAAACCTATCATGGTCACTCCAAGTGGTAATAAAGAATAACCTTTAAGATATAGCCTTATAGGTTGGACAAGTGGTGGACCTTAACACGCGCATATTCTTAATATAATGACATAGAGTGGAAAAGTGGTGAATCTTGAGACCAGACCACTCAGTTTACTACTAATAATAGCTTGGACAAGTGTTGGACCATGAATGTAAACCCCTCATCTACGACATATCGTGGGTTTAATGTTTTTCGATGGAGCCTAGCATCTTGGAGACATGGTGCACCTTGCTTCTCCTCATGTTTCAATGGAGCCTACCTTGGACAAATGGTGGAGCATCCTTCTCTCCATGTTTCAATGGACCCTAGCTTAGACAAGGGGTGGACCTTTGCTTCTCTCTATGTTTCAATAGAGTTAGCTTGGACAAGTGGTGGACCTTGGAACCAAACCCCCATGTAAAACCTATCATGGTCACTCCAAGTAGTAAGAAAGAATAACCTTTAAGATGTAGCCTTATAGGTTGGACAAGTGGTGGACCTTAACACCCACATATTCTTAATAAAAGTGGTGAATCTTGAGACCAAACCACTCAGGCTACTAGCAATAATAGCTTGGACAAGTGGTGGACCTTGAATGTAAACCCCTCATCTACGAAATATCGTGGGTTTAATGTATTTCGATGGAGCCTAGCATCTTGGAGACATGGTGCAGCTTGCTTCTCGTCATGTTTCAATGGAGCCTATGTTGGACAAATGGTGGAGCATCCTTCTCTCCATGGTTCAATGGACCCTAGCTTGGACAAGTGGTGGACCTTTGTTTCTCTCTATGTTTCAATAGAGTTAGCTTGGACAAGTGGTGGACCTTGGAACCAAACCCCCATGTAAAACCTATCATGGTCACTCCAAGTGGTAATAAAGAATAACCTTTAAGATGTAGCCTTATAGGTTGGACAAGTGGTGGACCTTAACACGCGCATATTCTTAATATAATGACATATTCTTAATAAAAGTGGTGAATCTTGAGACCAAACCACTCAGGCTACTAGCAATAATAGCTTGGACAAGTGGTGGACCTTGAATGTAAACCCCTCATCTACGACATATCGTGGGTTTAATGTTTTTCGATGGAGCCTAGCATCTTGGAGACATGGTGCAGCTTGCTTCTCGTCATGTTTCAATGGAGCCTATGTTGGACAAATGGTGGAGCATCCTTCTCTCCATGGTTCAATGGACCCTAGCTTGGACAAGTGGTGGACCTTTGTTTCTCTCTATGTTTCAATAGAGTTAGCTTGGACAAGTGGTGGACCTTGGAGCCAAACCCCCATGTAAAACCTATCATGGTCACTCCAAGTGGTAATAAAGAATAACCTTTAAGATGTAGCCTTATAGGTTGGACAAGTGGTGGACCTTAACACGCGCATATTCTTAATATAATGACATAGAGTGGAAAAGTGGTGAATCTTGAGACCAAACCACTCAGGCTACTACCAATAATAGCTTGGACAAGTGTTGGACCTTGAATGTAAACCCCTCATCTATGACATATTGTGGGTTTAATGTTTTTCGATGGAGTTTAGGATCTTGGAGACATGGTGCACCTTGATTCTCCTCATGTTTCAATGGAGCCTACCTTGGACAAATCGTGGAGCATCCTTCTCTCCATGTTTCAATGGACCCTAGCTTAGACAAGGGGTGGACCTTTGCTTCTCTCTATGTTTCAATAGAGTTAGCTTGGACAAGTGGTGGACCTTGGAACCAAACCCCCATGTAAAACCTATCATGGTCACTCCAAGTAGTAAGAAAGAATAACCTTTAAGATGTAGCCTTATAGGTTGGACAAGTGGTGGACCTTAACACCCACATATTCTTAATAAAAGTGGTGAATCTTGAGACCAAACCACTCAGGCTACTAGCAATAATAGCTTGGACAAGTGGTGGACCTTGAATGTAAACCCCTCATCTACGAAATATCCTGGGTTTAATGTATTTCGATGGAGCCTAGCATCTTGGAGACATGGTGCAGCTTGCTTCTCGTCATGTTTCAATGGAGCCTATGTTGGACAAATGGTGGAGCATCCTTCTCTCCATGGTTCAATGGACCCTAGCTTGGACAAGTGGTGGACCTTTGTTTCTCTCTATGTTTCAATAGAGTTAGCTTGGACAAGTGGTGGACCTTGGAACCAAACCCCCATGTAAAACCTATCATGGTCACTCCAAGTGGTAATAAAGAATAACCTTTAAGATGTAGCCTTATAGGTTGGACAAGTGGTGGACCTTAACACGCGCATATTCTTAATATAATGACATAGAGTGGAAAAGTGGTGAATCTTGAGACCAAACCACTCAGGCTACTACCAATAATAGCTTGGACAAGTGTTGGACCTTGAATGTAAACCCCTCATCTATGACATATTGTGGGTTTAATGTTTTTCGATGGAGTTTAGGATCTTGGAGACATGGTGCACCTTGATTCTCCTCATGTTTCAATGGAGCCTACCTTGGACAAATGGGGGAGCATCCTTCTCTCCATGTTTCAATGGACCCTAGCTTAGACAAGGGGTGGACCTTTGCTTCTCTCTATGTTTCAATAGAGTTAGCTTGGACAAGTGGTGGACCTTGGAACCAAACCCCCATGTAAAACCTATCATGGTCACTCCAAGTAGTAAGAAAGAATAACCTTTAAGATGTAGCCTTATAGGTGGGACAAGTGGTGGACCTTAACACCCACATATTCTTAATAAAAGTGGTGAATCTTGAGACCAAACCACTCAGGCTACTAGCAATAATAGCTAGGGAGAACCATTAAGATATAGTCTTTCAAGGAGTGAGAAAGAATAACCATTAACATATAGTCTTATAGGTTGGACAAGTGGTGGACCTTAACACCCAAATATTCTTAATATAATGACAGAGAGTGGAAAAGTGGTGAATCTTGAGAGCAAACCACTCATGCTACTAGCGATAATAGGTTGGACAAATGGTTGATCTTGAATGTAAACTCCCCATGTACAAAATAACGTGGGTTTAAGGTATTTCGATGGAGGCTAGCATCTTGGAGATATGGTGCAGCTTGCTTCTCTTCATGTTTCAATGGAGTCTATCTTGGACAAATGGTGGAGCATCCTTCTCTCCATGTTTCAATAGACCCTAGCTTAGACAAGTGGTGGACCTTTGCTTCTCTCTATGTTTCAATAGAGTTAGCTTGGACAAGTGGTGGACCTTGGAACCAAACCCCCATGTAAAACCTTTCATGGTCACTCCAAGTGGTCAGAAAGAATAACCATTAAGATATAGTCTTATAGGTTGGACAAGTGGTGGACCTTAATACCCAAATATTCTTAATATAATGACACGGAGTGAAAAAGTGGTGAATCTTGAGACCAAACCCCTCATGCTACTAGCGTTAATAGGTTGGACAACTGGTGGACCTTGAATGTAAACCTTCCATGTTTCAATAGAGTTAGCTTCGACAAATGGTGGAGCATCCTTCTCTCCATGTTTCAATGGAGCCTAGCTTGGACAAGTGGTGGACCTTTTGCTTCTCTCTATGAGAAAAATAAAGTTAGCTTGGATAAGGGGTGGACCTTGGAACCAAACCCCTATGTAAAACATATCATGGACATTTCAAGTGGTGAGAAAGAATACCCTTTAAGATATACCCTTATAGGTTGGACAAGTGGTCGACCTTAATACCTAGATCTTCTTTATATAATGATATAGAGTGGAAAATTGGTGAATCTTGAGACCAAACCACTCATGCTACTAGGGATAATAGCTTGGAAAAGTGACTAGCCTTGACGTTAAACCCCACATGTAGACAATATCATGGGTTTAAGGTATTTCAATGGATCCTAGAATCTTGGAGACATCGTGCAACTTGCTTCTTTTCATTTTTCAATGAAGCCTATCTTCCACCAATGGGGGATCATCCTTCTCTAAATGTCTCAGTGGAGCCTAGCTTGGACAAGTGGTGGACCTTTGCTTCTCTCTATGTTTCCATAGAGTTAGCTTGGACAAGTGGTGGACCTTGAAACCAAACCCCCATGTAAAACATATCATGGTCATTCCAAGTGGTGAGAAATAATACCCTTTAAGATCTAGCCTTATAGGTTGGACAAGTGGTCGACCTTAAAACCTAGATCTTCATAATATAACGACATAGAGTGGAAAAGTGGTAAATCTTGAGACCAAACCACTCATGCTACTAAGAATAATAGGTTGGACAAGTGGTGGACCTTGAATGTAAACCCCCCATGTACGAAATATCATGGGTTTAAGGTATTTCAATGGAGCATAGCATCTTGGAGACATGGTGCAGATTGCTTCCCTTCATGTTTCAATGGAGCCTATCTTGGACAAATGGTGGAGCATCCTTCTCTCCATGTTTCAATGGAGCGTAGCTTGGACAAGTGGTGGACCTTTGCTTCTCTCTATGTTTCAATAGAGTTAGCTTGGACAAGTGGTGGGCCTTGGAACCAAACTCCCATGTAAAACCTATCTTGGTAACTCCAAGTGGTGAGAAAGAATAAAGTTTAAGATATAGCCTTATAGGTTGGACAAGTGGTGGACCTTAGCACCCAGATATTCTTAATAGAATGACATAGAGTGGAAAAATGGTGAATCTTGAGACCAAACCACTCATGCTACTAGAGATAATAGGTTGGACAAGTGGTGGACCTTGAATGTAAACCCCCCATGTTCAAAATATCATGGGTTTGAGGTATTTCAATGGAGCCTAGCATCTTGGAGACATCGTGTAGCTTGTTTCTCTTCATGTTTCAATGGAGCGTATCTTGGACAAATGGTGGAGCATCCTTCTCTCCATGTTTCAATGGACCCTAGCTTGGACAAGTGGTGGACCTTTGATTCTCTCTATGTTTCAATAGAGTTAGCTTGGACAAGTGGTGGACCTTGAAACAAAACCCCCATGTAAAACCTATGCTGGTCACTCCAAGTGGTGAGAAAGAACAACCCTTAGGATATAGCCTTATAGGTTGGACAAGTAGTGGACCTTAACACCCAAATATTCTTAATATAATGACATAGAGTGAAAAAGTGGTGAATCTTGAGACCAAACCACTCATGCTACTAGCGTTAATAGGTTGGACAAGTGGTGGACCTTGAATGTAAACCCCCCATGTTTCAATAGAGTTAGCTTCGACAAATGGTAGAGGATCCTTCTCTCCATGTTTCAATGGAGCCTAGCTTGGACAAGTGGTGGACCTTTGTTTCTCTCTATGTTTCAATAGAGTTAGCTTGGACAAGTGGTGGACCTTGAAACCAAACCCCCATGTAAAACATATCATGGACATTTCAAGTGGTGAGAAAGAATACCCTTTAAGATATACCCTTATAGGTTGGACAAGTGGTCGACCTTAACACCCAGATCTTCTTAACGTAATGACATAGAGTGGAAAAGTGGTGAATCTTGAGACCAAACCACTCATGCTACTAGAGATAATAGGTTGGACAAGTGGTGGACCTTGAATGTAAACTCCCCATGTACAAAATATCGTGGGTTTAAGGTATTTCAATGGATCTTAGCATCTTGGAGACATGGTGCAGCTTGCTTCTCTTCATGTTTCAATGGAGCCTATCTTGGAAAAATGGTGGAGCATCCTTCTCTCCATGTTTCAATGGACCCTAGCTTAGACAAGTGGTGGACCTTTGCTTCTCTCTATGTTTCAATAGAGTTAGCTTGGACAAGTGGTGGAACTTGGAACCAAACCCCCATGTAAAACCTATCATGGTCATTCCAAGTGGTGAGAAAGAATACCCTTTAAGATATAGCCTTATAGGTTGGACAAGTGGTGGACCTTAACACCCAGATCTTCTTAATATAATGACATAGAGTGGAAAAGTGGTGAATCTTGACATCAAACCACTCATGCTACTAGTGATAATAGGTTGGACAAGTGGTGGACCTTGAATGTAAACCCCCCATGTACGAAATATCATGGGTTTAAGATATTTCAATGGAGCCTAGCATTTTGGAGACATGGTGCAGCTTGCTTCTCTTCATGTTTCAATCAAACCTGGCTTGGACAAATGGTGGAGCATCCTTCTCTCCATGTTTCAATGGAGCCTAGCTTGGACAAGTGGTGGACCTTTGATTCTCTCTATGTTTCAATAGAGTTAGCTTGGACAAGTGGTGGACCTTGGAACCATACTCCTATGTAAAACCCATCATGTGCATTCCAAGTGGTGGTAAATAATACCATTTAAGATATTGCCTTATAGGTTGGACAAGTGGTGGACCTTAACACCCAGATCTTCTTAATATAATGACATAGAGTGGAAAAGTGGTTTAATGTATTTCGATGGAGCCTAGCATCTTGGAGACATGGTGCAGCTTCCTTCTCGTCATGTTTCAATGGATCCTATCTTGGACAAATGGTGGAGCATCCTTCTCTCCATGTTTCAATGGACCCTAGATTGGACAAGTGGTGGACCTTTGCTTCTCTCTATGTTTCAATATAGTTAGCCTATATTAGACTATTAGTAGACCTCGAATCTCTCCATGTTGTCTAGAGCTGAGCTTGGACAAGTGGTGGACCTTACTTCTCCCTTCCCTTAGTTTACTAGCTTAAATGATCACTATGTATACTTGCTTAGATCTAGCTTGAACAAGTGGTGGAACTTGTATTCACACAAACTTAATCCATTACAAAAAAGTATATGTTAAAATAGCATTTGGTTTTTTTTGTTTCAGGAAAGATGGCTCCAAAAAAACAGGTTGCAAGGGTTGCTGTCTCAGTTGACTATACTTGCAATGATCTTAGGAAATGGTATTTGGACATACATGGTATAGAGGGTTCACAATTTCATAAGGTGCATCTATTTATTGCCAAAAAGGAGAACGACCAAGCCTGCAGCATGTGCATATTTGATGCCTGTTCGAAATGCAAAATCAAAGAAGGGGACTCCTTTGGCAGTAGAAGAGTTAGAGGAGCAAAAAATTAAAGATTATCATTATTGGATTCTTGATGGGCAACATTCAATCTATGCTGCAAAAGTTTTGCTTCACAATGAACAAAACAATAAAGAGATCTTTGAAAGACTGATTAGCGTGTGTATCCCTAGTAGCAAGAGTGGTTTGGTCTCAAGATTCACCACTTGTACACTCTATGTCATTATATTAAGAAGAAATATGTGTTAAAGTCCACCACTTGTCCAGCCTATAAGGTTATATTTTAAATAGTATCCTTTCTCACCACTTGAAATGCCCATGATATGTTTTACATGGGGGTTTCATTCCAAGGTCCACCACTTGTCCAAGCTAACTCTATTAAAACATATAGAGAAAGAAAGGTCCACCACTTGTCCAAGCTAGGCTCATTGAAACATGGAGAGAAGGAACCTCCACTGTTTCTCCTAGATAGGCTCCATTGAAACATGCAGAGAAATAAGCTCCACCATGCCTCCAAGTTGCTAGGCTCCATTGAAATACCCAATACCCATAATTTTTTGTACATGGGGGGTTTACATTCAAGGTTCACCACTTGTCCAACCTATTATCCCTAGTAGGTTTGGTCTCATGATTCACCACTTGTCCACTCTATGTCATTATATTAAGAGGAATTAGGTGTTAAGGTCCACCACTTGTCCAACCTATAATGTTATAGCTTGAATGGTATTTTTTCTCACCACTTGTAATGCCCATGACATGATTTACATGGGGGTTTTGTTCCAAGGTACACCACTTGTCCAAGATAAATCTATTGAAACATAGAGAGAAACAAAGGTCCACCACTTTTCCAAGCTAGGCTGCATTGAAACATGGACCTTAATACCAAATTATTTCTAGTAGCATGAGTGATATTTTGTACATGGGGCGTTTACATTCAAGGTCCACCACTTGTCCAACCTATTTCCCTAGTAGGTTTGGTCCCAATTTCACCACTTATCCACTCTATGTCATTATATTAAGAATAATTGGGTGTTAAGGTCCACCACTTGTCCAACCTATAAGGTTATATATTGAATGGTATTTTTTCTCACCACTTGTAATGCCCATGATATGTTTTACATGGGGTTTTTGTTCCAAGGTCCACCACTTTTCCAAGATAACTCTATTCAAACATAGAGAGAAACAAAGGTCCACCACTTGTCCAAGCTAGGCTCCATTGAAACATGGAGAGAATGATGCTGCACCATTTATCCAAGATAGGCTGCATTGAAACATGGAGAGAAGCAAGCTTTACCATGTTTCCAAGCTAGGCTCCATTGAAACACTCTAGGGGGTTTTATTTCAAGGCCCACCACTTGTTTAACCTATTATCCCTAGTAGCATGAGTGGTTTGGTTTCAAGATTCACCACTTGTACACTCTATGTCATTATATTGTGTTAAGGTCCACCACTTGTCCAACCTATAAGGTTATATCTTAAATGGTATCCTTTCTTGCCACTTGAAATGCCCATGATATGTTTTACATGGGAGTTTCATTCCAAGATCCACCACTTGTCCAAGCTAACCATATTCAAACATAGAGAGAAACAAAGGTCCACGACTTGTCCAAGCTAGGCTCCATTGAAACATGGAGAGAAGGAACCTCCACCATTTCTCCTAGATATGCTCCATTAAAACATGGAGAGAAGTAAGTTCCACCATGTCTCCAAGATGCTAGGCTCCATTGAAATACGCAAAACCCATGATATTTTGTACATGGGTGATTTACATTCAAGGTCAACCATTTCTCCAACCTATTATCCCTAGTAGGTTTGGTCTCACAATTCACCACTTTTCCACTATATGTCATTATAATAAGAGGAATTGGGTGCTAAGGTCCACCACTTGTCCAGCCTATAAGGTTATACCTTGAATGGTATTTTTTCTCACCACTTGTAATGCCCATGACATGCTTTACATGGGGGTTTTGTTCCAAGGTTCACCACTTGTCCAAGCAAATTCTATTGAAACATAGAGAGAAACAAAGGTCCACCACTTTTCCAAGCTAGGCTCCATTGAAACATGGACCTTAATACCAAAGTATTCCTAGTAGCATGAGTAATATTTTGTACATGGGGGGTTTGCATTCAAGGTCCACCACTTGTCCAAGGTACTTTTCCTAGTAGGTTTGGTCGCAAGATTCACCACTTGTCCACTCTGTCATTATATTAATAATAATTGGGTGTTAAGGTCCACCACTTTTCCAACCTATAAGGTTATATATTGAATGGTATTTTTTCTCACCACTTGTAATGTCCATGATATGTTTTACATGGGGATTTTGTTCCAAGGTCCACCACTTGTCCAAGCTAAATCTGTTCAAACATAGAGAGAAACAAACGTGCACCACTTGTCCAAGGTAGGTTCCATTGAAACATGGAGAGAATGATGCTCCACCATTTATCCAAGATAGACTCCATTGAAACATGGAGAGAAGTAAGCTCCACCATGTTTCCAAGATGCTAGAGTCCATTGAAATACCCAAACCCCTGATACTTTGTACATGGGGGGTTTACATTCAAGGTCCACCACTTGTACAACCTATTATCCCTAGTAGCATGAGTGGCTTGGTCTCAGGATTCACCACTTGTCCACTCTATATCATTATATTAAGAAAAATTGGGTTTCCATATCTAAATGGATCTTTTCTTGGATAAGTGGTAGACCTTGAGACCTAAATACCCATTCTACACTAGAGCATTGGTTAAGCCTTATACACTTCAAGAATACCTTTAACAACAAGTGGTAGTTATTAGTTGACTTAAGTCTAGTTGAACTCCATGGTATTGAGACTAAGAGAGAGTGTAGCATAAAAAAGAGTCAGGATTTTAATTTGACTTTCTTTCTATTAATGAGTAGATCATAGATGGATTTTGGTATCTAATAAAACCTTAGGGTAGACAATGTAAAACTCATGTCTATTGTTGTGTTTGCATTAAGTGTTCTTGTTCTTTAATTTCAGAACCATTACAGAAAAATGGATTGGCTATATGCTGGCATAAATTGAAGAAAACTATTGAATTACCCATCCAACCTCCTCCAAGACCTTGTCCAAGGAATGAATCACCTCCTTATCACCTACCACTTGCTTTCAAGGACATCAAAAGAGTGCTTATCTTGGATCTAGAGGGGTTACTTCTCAAGACAGTTGAAATGAAACATGGAGATTCTATGCCATCTTGGGCTCAACACATGCGACTTGTGGAGGACAAAGATGAAGTTTATCATGTGGTGCGACCAGACGCACAAAGTTTTTTGGATTTTTGTGCTGAATACTTTGAGCTATGGATATGGAGTTGCTATAACTTAACAAGGGTGCAACGCATCACACAAAAGTGTTTTCCTGAGCAGTATACCAAGTTCAAGGTGTTTATGAGTAACAAAAATTGCCAAAATCCAAATATCATGTTAGGATTTACAAGGGTTTATCACAAAAATCTGAGTGATATTTGGAAGATATTTGAGGATTTGGATGCAAACAATACCTTAATTTTTGATGACACTCCATATAGGGTGATGTGGAACATGCCAGGGACATATCTTATATTTCCAAAGATGTGGAGGCAAACTTCCGAGAAACTTCAAAACTTCTTGCAGAGAACCATAATTCCATGGTTGGTAGGATGGTTGTATGCAAGAGATAAGAGAGTCTATACATACAACACAATTGTAAATCAGTATAGTGATTCTGAGACAAATTATGTCCTTGGTGTGTACTTGTCAACACGAAAGCATTGAATAAATATGGCTATAAGATGCTTTTTTTATTCTAGTGTGTATCTTTCAACATTTGTATAATTTGATATAGTCTTTTTTTTTTTTTTTAAGGTGTGTCAATTTTATGGTGTGTCAATTTTTTTTTAAGGTGTGTCAATTTTATGAACACTTAAATGGAGTGCACCCTACTCTAAGGGGACTTCAATGTACTATTGGAGTGCATCCTATTGTAAGGGGACTCTGATGTATTGCTAGAGTGCACCCAAATTTTTGGGGACTCATTTTTTATTTGATTGGGGCCTATGTTGGGTCATATAGTAAAAGAAATTCATTTTTTGTCAATTCATATCTAGGTTGCATTTATTTGGAACTATGAAAGAATTGATGTTTGATGTCAAAATAAAACTTGTAAGTGTGGATCAGAGAATTCATGGACTTTAAATATGTGAGAGGGATCTTTTTCTTGGGCCCAAATGTTTGCTTCAAGAATTTTGTCATTACATACTTTATGTGAAAGAGTTTTAGAACCTAAAAGACTTTGAAAACAAAACTATGGAATCTAAGTGCATGTATTCTTGAATGGCTTGAAAGTTGATGTATACATGCATGTCACCTTGATGAAGATTTAGATCTGACAAGATGGAAAGATATAATTCTTGGACGTTACCTTTGTCAATTTGGTAATAACATATTTAACTTTCTTTTAATATGGGTGGAAAATATATTATTATGTGCATTTGGAACCTAATTGCTTGACCTTCAAACCAAGATTCCTATGTTATTTTTTCATATACTTTTTTGTACTGAATTAAGATTGTGGATGCAAGGTCCACCACTTGTTCAAGCTAGATCTAAGAAAGTATATATACTGAGTCTTCAAACTAGTAAACCAAGGGAAGAGAGAAGCAGGGTCCATCACTTGTCCAAGCTCATCTCTAGACAACATAGAGAGATGTTATGTCTACTAATTGTCCAATATAGTTATGGAGAAATGATAGAAGGTTGATCCACTTGTCCAACCTATCATCTCTAGTAAAATGGGAGGTTTGGCCTTAAGATTCACCATGTAACCAACATATACTTCATTGTATTATGAAGAGTAGAAAAGAAAAGCTCCACCACTTGTCTAAGGTAGTTCCAAAATCAACATGGAGAGAAGAAAGCTTCACCATTTGTCCAAGATAGGTTCCATTAAAACATGGAAAACCTCATATATGTTGTACATGGAAGCTTTTTTCCAAGGTCCACCACTTGTCCAAGCTAGGATCCATTAAAACATGGATAGAAACAAGGCTCCACAACTCGTCCAACCTTTATAGCTGCGAAGTGTACCGGTTGTCTAAACTAGGCATGGGAAAATAATAGAAGGTCCACCACTTATCCAATATATTATCTCTAATAGCATGGGAGGTTTGGTCTCAAGATTTAGGAATTGGCTGACCTGTATTTCATTGTATTATGATGAATTTGGTTTTAAAGTCAACTACTTATCCAAGCTATAAGTTTATATCTTGAATGGTATTCCTTCCCATCACTTAGAAAACCAATGATATGTTGTACATGGGAGGGTTTGTTACAAGGTCCACCACTTGTCCAAGCTAGTTTCATTGAAACATGGATGAAGACAAGCTCCACCATTTGTTAAATCTAGACTCCATTGAAATCTAGAAAATCCATTCTATGTTGTACATGGGGTTTTTGTTTTAAGGTCCAACACTTGTCCAAGCTAAGATCCATTGAAACATGGAGTAGAGAAACACTCCACCACTTGTCCAAGCTAGGCAACATTGATAGTAGTTGGTTTATTTTGAAGATCCACCACGTGTCTAAGCTAACTCTATTGAAACATAGAGAGAAGCAAAGGTCCACCAACTGTTCAAGCTAGGCTCCATTGAAACATGGACAGAAGCAAGCTCCACCATTTCTCCAAGATAGACTCCATTGAAACATGGAGAGAATCAAAGGTCCACCATTTCTCCAAGCCAAGATCTAGTTGTCCAACCTATAAGGTTATATCTTAAATGGTAATCTTTCTAATCACTTGGAATACCCATGATATGTTTTACATGGGGGTTTTGTTCCAAGATCACCACTTGTCCAAGCTAACTCTATTGAAACATAGAGAGAAGCAAAGGTCCACCACTTGTCCAAGCTAGTCTCCATTGAAACAAGGAGAGAAGCAAGCTCCATCATTTCTCCAAGATAGGCTAGCATGGATAAGTGCACCTTGAAACCAACCTTCCTATGAGGCAATAGAGCATATGCTACATATTTTATGTATGCCCCATGCCTCAAATTAAGAAGTTATAGATTAGAAGTGGACCTTGCTTAAATGTCACATGCAATAAATTAAGGAAAAATAGCCAAGTGGATTGTATTCCTCAATGGATCCTTGCTTTCACAAGTTGTGAACCTTGAGTCAATTTTACATTAACTTGGACAAGTGGTGGACCTAGAAACCAAGCTCTCCATGTTGAGATAAGTTGTAGGTAGGACAGTAGAACATAGACAACGATAATGGATGCAATATACTCCTCTCCTAATAATCCAATTGATTGAAACCATGATATTTTAGTTGTTTTCATTGTGTATTGTATGTGCATAAAGTGGAATGAAACCTTAAGAAAACTCAAATTTTTGACAAAATCTCTATATTTTATACATGATATATTGAAAGTTGTCCAACCTGGGAATTGGGATTTTCCCACTTTACCTAATATGGTCTTTCAAATACTTTGGTGAAAGGAGGAGGATTGGTGCTGATATTTTTAAGGGCAGTCCATGGATAATCTCATTCGAATTGAGCTCTAGTTTGAGGGTTGAGATTTGAGAGCTTGGGAAATGTTGCCAAAGTGTTGGATGGTGTACTTTGTCCCCATTCCGCGATCCTAGCATACACTCCTTGCTCGCCAAAATATAGTAGAATATTTCTAGTGTGTAGGTTGTTGTGACTGAAATCGTGACAGGCGTCTGCAAAATAGCATTGCAGATCATCAAAATGTTGTCTTTGAACTGTTGTACAATTCCAGATGTGTGCTAAAACTCTTTGATTGCAGACTTGCTTCCATCATGATGACAGGCGTGAATCCACTTCTCAAGGTGACCTCCATTCCAAAGCTTGAAGATCAACATCGGCCTTTTGCTATAACGAACAAGAGCACAGGGCGATATTATGCCACAATGCTAGACAATAGTAGATGTTGCTTCCTCAAGCACTATTTGTAAAGTCGACTTTCTTCTCATCTAGTCCTTGTAGATCTTTGATGCATAGACAGGATATTGGAAGAGGGGATGGGCCACTAAATCTTGTTTCACATTTGCAAAACATCACTCACTTAATTGGGGTGCTTGCAGGTGAAAGATAGAATGGTCCCCGAGTAAGTGTAGGATAGGAGGACATGTAGTATCATCCAGGTGTATAGCTAAGGGCTCGGAACCTGAAGGAGAAGGCACAATCCTCTTCTGTACTAGGATGTTTAGAAGATCCTTTGACCTTCGGCACAATTTCAGTCAGCACTGTTTCACAAGTTCAATCACAAAATCATCAAACTTTGCCCAAAGTGGATCAAATGCTTGACATATATGATCGTTTGAAGCTCCATAGAGAGATAAAATTAGAGATCACAAATAATTTTGATGTTGATGCATTAAATTTGTCTCTACAACGAATGAAGCCTGAAAATTCATGAAGCAAATAAAATCAAGGTAGATCTAGAATAGATATAACTTTGACTTATATGATTGTAAATAGAAAAATATAAAAATATTTCATGAACAATAACAACAACCAACAATGAAAGAATAAAAAATACATAACCCCTCCTTGCATTGGGACATGATGGTCAACAACAGTCAGAGATGAGAAATTTATTAAATCCAATCAACCTACAGTGTGACACAATGGTCAGCAAAAACCAAGAGTGAAGGATGTAAGATACCTAACCCCTCCTGCAGTGTGATGTCTTGGTCAACAACAACCAGAGATGCAGAATCTATTAAATCCAATATTCTTGTAGTGCGATGCGATGGTCAGCAATAGCTAGAACGAAGGATTTAAAATACCTAACCCCTCCCTACAGTGTGACACGGTGGTCAACAACAACTAGAGACGGGGAATCTATTAAATTTGATCTTCCTGTAGTGTGATGTGATGGTTAGCATCAGCCAAGAATGAAGGATTTAAAGTACCTAACTCCTCTCTACAGTGTGGCGTGGTGGTCAACAACAACCAGAGATGCGGAATCTATTAAATATAATCTTCTTGTAGTCTAGCGCGATGGTTAGTAACAGCCAAGAACAAAGGATTTAAAAACCCTAAACCCCTCCCTATAGTGCAACATGGTGGTCGGCAACAACCATAAACGAGGAATCTGTTAAATACAATCTTCTTGCAGTACAATGTGATGGTCATCAATAGCCAAGAACAAAGGATTTAAAAACCCTAAACCCCTCCCTACAGTGCGACACGGTGGTCAACAACAACCAGAGACAAGGAATCTATTAAATCCAATCTTCTTGCAGTGCAACGCAATGGTCAGCAACAACCAAGAATGAAGGATTTAAAAACCCTAAACTCCTCCTTGCAGTGTGACACGATGTTCAACAACAAACAGAGACAAAGACTCTATTAAACCCAATCTTCTTGTAGTGCAATGCAGTGGTCAACAACAACCAAGAAGAAAGGATGTAAGATAGCTAACCCCTCCTTGCACTGTGACTCTGTGGTGAGCAACAACCAGAGATGGGAAATCTAATTGTGCATCCTAATCCACTCCTTGCAGTGCAACATGGAGGTCTCCAACACTCAAGGATGAAGCATCTAAAGTCTACACCCCCCTTGCAGTGTGTCACAAAGATCAACACAACCAAAGATGGGTGTCTAAACTCTCTCTCTCTCTCTCTCTCTCTCTCTCTTTGCAGTGTGACACGGAGGTCAACACCGCCAAAGAGAGCAAACTAACCTGTAAACTAGCACTAAGGTGTGAGCAATGCTCCACAACAACAGTGCTAGCAAATACAAAGTCAGAGAAAAACAAAAAAAATAAGGAGAAGTGATCACCTACTTGCTCTTTCTCTGTCCTTGTCCTAGATGTCACTGTCACGTAATTTGAACGAACTGTCGTGGTGCCTTTTTCTATAAAGTAAAATAATTCTCAATTGAAATATATTTCAATCAAAACAAAATATTTTTTATTTGGATATGCGTATATAATATGGGTACACACGTATAATACCAAGTTATACATATAATTTTTGATATACGGATGTATAAATGTAGCTTAGATCTTGAAAAGATACAAGTGATTGTTGCTCTTTCAAGACCAACCAAAGCTAGAGAGGTACAAGTTTTGATGGGACATTATGGATATTATCATATATTTATTTACATGTATACGGTAGTTGCAAAACCTCTCTACGCACTCATCACTAAGTTTGAATGAAACGTGGAATGTGAGAAATTGTTTCAACAATTGAAGCAGAGACTTGTTTTTACTTTGATTTTGGAAGCTCCTGATTGGAACAAAATTTTTCACGTCAATGTCGATGCATCAATGTATAAAAATACACAACCACATAAAGAGAGGGCTTAAGATGATCTATTCTGTAAAAACGTCTAGACATTACCTTCTCACAAACAGGTTCATATTCTTTGAGGATCATCAGGCACTATTATACTTAGTGAATAAACAATGCAATATGGGCCGCATAGTTTGATGCTTCCTAATATTGCTAGAATTTGATTTCATTGTAGGAGTCAAGAAAGAGACTATACATCAAATGGTAGAACATTTATCACAAAAAATACACGAGGAGTCCCCCTAGGGGTTGAGGATGATTTTCTTGACGCTTATCTTTTTAATATCTAGATGGTACCAAGGTGAAGCAAACATGTTATACCACTTCTCACCATTGGTTCTCTACAAATCGAGAGACAACTATCAATCATTGAGAAATCTTGATCCTTAGTGTTGATGAATGAACCGCTACATAAGCAAGTAAAAAACAACATCCTAGGTTGTGCATTGTTCCATCTGAGAAAGAAATGTATCTGAAGTAAGCTCATGTATAAACTATGGGTATTCACAATGCCAAAACGAAAACATACTAGAGACTAATGCTACTTGGGGTGTATTGGGCACACATGCAAAGAGTATTTCATGACTATGTTAGTTCATGTGATGCCTATGCAATCCAAAAGCAAATTGAGCAGGCTACACTATTCATGATAGCAGAAGCACTCTAGTGGGGCATTGTGGAGTATTTGGAGCAAGGAGTTTTGCTAGTAAACTTAAGTAGAGCTAGACTATGCTCAATCCAATAAGAAGTGTATTTAACTATGTTATTGTCAAAAATCACCTTTATCAAAGAGGGATAGATGCTCGGGGGGTTCCCCTCTTAGACATGTAAGTTACCATGTGAGTTCAAATGAATGGGTTTTTTGCAAAATTTCACAATTTTAACAGGATTATATTAACAAAAGGAGTTTTAAAATTTATTTTAGAGAAAAACCCATATGTTTTGAAGAAAAAGGGGGTCATTTTATTAGCTTAAGCATGTAAGTAAAGGGGTTTTTTTAATACCCTTTGAACGCACGTTATATGAATAGTTTCTTAAAGGTGGAACAATCGCAGCATTTGCGTAGGAGAGTTTGAGTATCTTCCGATACTTGAACAAGCGCATGCCGGTCTAACATGAAGACACTTTGGGGTTGACAAAACCACAAAAGTGATACTCCTTGTAGGAATCTAGTGGCTTACTCTATTAATGGATGCAGAGCACTATGTCAATTGATGTAATGCTTCCAAACATACTGAAGTACCGAGGCAACATGTTGAAATGTCTCTAAGACCAACGATGGGCTCACGGGATTTTGCTAAATGGGGAATAGACTTTGTTGGGCCTATCTCTCCACTGGCATATTGAATGCATGTTCAATACATTAAAGTGGCCACTTATTATTTGACCGAAAGCATAGAGGCTAAGGCAACACAAAAGAACGATGCTATAATGAGAGATACCCCTCGTTGAATGTCTATGAACAAAATATACAATTTACACCTTTATACTATTTTTCAATATACATCAGAGTTGCAAAAGCGTTTGCATAGGGGAGGAGTTCTCAACGCCCGACCAAGCATGGAGTTTAGGCCATGAGCCAGACTACATCGAGAGGCACCGAGCAACTAGTGCTATCTCTAAATGGGTGTTATGAATGAAAGCGTACTCAAGAAAAATATAACATTGTGGAGGGTGAATTTATCTGTACACCATGTTGCGGGAAGAGAGAGAGAGAGAGAGAGAGAGAGAGAGAGAGAGAGAGAGAGAGAGAGAGTAGTGGAGGGTGAAATAGAGTGCGCAGAAATGTGAGAGAATGAAAATAGACAATCTTTAAATGCTCCATCTAAATGAAATAGGCAACCATGTATTAATGCAATGACAAAAAAGTTTATCTGGGTATACCATAGCATCAAAAAGTTTATGAAAAAATCACTAGCAGAGCACTTGACCCTGTGTAGGGATCGATCAGTCCACCCATCCATATCCGCTCTACTACAGATAGAGAGAATTTCACTTTGCCGAGAGCGAGCCAGAACACCTCCAACCTACCTAAACCAGACATTAGTTGAGACTGCTTCGCCTCCCTCCATGAACCCGAGCTGTGAAAGGATCCCAAGTACCAGTAGGTGGTAGGGTATCAACACCAATCATACCAGCTTAGGCGCATGCCTATTCGATGCCCAACATCGGGTGTTTAGGCAAAGACAAGGCTAAATCCCCGACGCATTAGCCGTGTAGGTCATTCAAACCCCAACCCAGTAACCGTGTAGATGATCCTAACAAAAAGAAGAAGACCTAGGCAACACGCTCGATCCAGCAAAGCCCCAGGTCAACGACCCTTTAGTCTAAGGCTAAGCAATGTAGGTGATCCTAGTCTTATAGTGACGCTACCATGAGAAACATAACATGTAAGTCCAATCACAATAGCACTTTATATATGCACGAACAATTTTTTTCCACCAGTTATACTCTACAGGGTTTCTACCCTTACATGTTTACAATAAACCATCTAGATCACTTTATTATCTAATCCCAAAACCAAAAACCATAATCCAATCACTTCACATGGGTGAGCACTCCACCCAACTTGGGTGAGGCACAACCAATCCTGAATAACCACTTTAGAAAGTACATGGCTGCAAAAATTTTGGCAACATTTTGGCAGCATAACTGTATCCACACAAAAAACCCATGATCCACACAAGCTTCCACCATCAAATCTCAACCATAATCCATGAGGGAATCTCAACCACAAATCATATTCACAATGAACCAACTCCCACACTTGGAGTTTGACATATCTTGCAGTCAATCGGAGTCCACACATATATGACTCTTAAGACATGATCCTTTCATGCATAAAATGAGTCCAACCAGAAACTAAACATGATATTAAAATCCAATTATGACAACATCTAACCATGCAAAGTTGATGCATCACATCTGCACTTCACCTCTCTAACACATAGAGCTAGTTTTCACCTAGAAAGGTGGAAAGCAATCGGACCATGTACATGAGGCATCCACATCAATCCATAAGGTTCCATAGATCATATGATAGCATTCCATCACCATAAACATGATGCAAAATAGCTCTAACCTTTAGGTCAACCATAAACCATAACTTCACACATATGCAAAAAACAACCTTTTGACATTTTTAGGGGCATGCATAACATGCAAATGAAAGTATATGACCTCAACCAATGCATCAAGATCAGCTCCATTATATAGACTAGCACTCTATCACATCACTTTACCCTTATGGTACTTACACAACAAACTGTAACCCAAAAAGAAAGCCACTTTAATCATATCTTCCTATGTGGTTTGGGTTGTCTAAATATATACCCTCACATAAGTTTATGGGCAGCTTGTGGTTAACTCCCGACGTCATATGGTACTTTCGCTCAGTAGAACCCCTACACACGTAGGTAAAACCGGTTATGGAATGATTAATAACTCGCATTGTTGAGGTGATAACGGAGACCTAAATACAATTATCATCAAGTTTTATCAAGAATTTCAATTGGTTAAGTGGGTTTGCCCATCCAATGAATCTATATAGTGGTTCTCCAAGGAGCATGAACTCAAAAAATTTGGTTGTGTAGTGTATGGGCAAGCTCTTTTTTGGCCATTTCTTCTAGCTCGTGCATGATTTTCCCATGACACCACAAAGAGAAAATGTTCTAAATTATGTGTTTTATCTTTGTTGTAAAGGGTTCAGGATAATTCATAACAGTTTGTGAGCTATAGCCAAAACAATGTTCCTATCGCTTCTATTTAAAGCGCTTTTTATGCACGCACGTGATCGTAAACGCATCATGTGCATAAATCTGCGTGTTGAACATGATGAAATAATCAGAGGGAAACTTCAGTACCCCCACTTGACCTGTGGTAGAAACCATCAAAATGATATGTTTGAAAATTTTAGGTTTTAGTAAAGAAAAATGATACACAAAGATTCTCTAAAGAAGTTTTGTCTCTTATCAAAGAAAAAGAGAGAGGCTTACACTTCCACAAATCTTTACTTCTTTCCTTGCTTCAATGATTTCTTTTACCATGACTGATGGTTCCCTTTAGTTTTTGTGAAGAGAGGAAATGAGAGAGAGTGGTAGAGATATGTACAAGAGAGAGAGAGAGAGAGAGAGAGAGAGAGAGAGAAGAGAAGAACGACACCCAATGGGGTCTCAACCAACTCTCTCAAGGACCCCCACACCATTATCAATATGGTGTTTGATTTTGGCAGCGTAAATGGAATGTCACTGCGGTAACTCCTCACAAAGAGCACCTCCGGGCTCCTCTGATGCACGGTTGGATCCATCTCAATGTGGGATTGCTGATGGTCAACAAGGGGTAGATTGTAGGTGTGTGCAAGTTTCTATAACCCGTATATGTTTATTTGACTATGAATGACATAAAAGAAAAAACTTGATCTAAAGAACATCACTGAGAACTGAAAGTATTTGGGATTTTGTATCCCCATCAACCACATGAATCTTTACCCTTTTTGAAGAACTTATTTGAAGGATGATTTTTCTTACTGCAGTGAATACAAGGATTCTTCTTGAAATAGTCCTTTGTCTGGTGATTGTTATACCCACAATTGGCACAATATCTGGTACCAATGGATGCTCGTGATGAAGATGAGGTAGAAGACAATTACTGACTACATAGGCACTAGAAATATGAAAAGCACGGGATACCCTTTTTTCTTCTCCCTACAATGAATTGATGATACCATCCAAGTAGGGGGCAGTGTATCATTCTCTGTTAAAATAATGAAAATTTGATGGAGTTCATCATGCAAACTTTTTAACAAAAAGGTTATGAGATCTTCTTCTGGCACTGGTCTTCGACATACACAAGTTGAGTTTTATTAATCTTTAGTATGTTAGCTAAAGATGTTATGTTTTCATCGGTTATTGCTACAAGAGCATTATTTGCAAAGCAACAACATAAGGAAGAGCAAGCATTAGGTATTATTCTCACATCTTTGAAAGATGACTTTATTCATTATTTGGATGATATCAATTCTTCTAGTGTTGTCTGGATAGAGCTAGAGAATCTTTTTAGTACTAATGCTCAATATTCAATGATGAGTCTAAAGATGGAGTTGTACTCTCTTTCTATGCGAGGCTATGGTGGATGGCACTAAGGAGAAGCCATGGAAGCTTGGGAAGATGTACAGGTGTAGAGATGAAGAAGGAACGAGAGGAGAGAGAGAGAGAGAGAGAGAGAGAGAGAGAGAGAGAGAGAGAGAGAGAGAGAGAGAGAGATTTTACACCTACATAGATTTGGATTTTCACGCTTGACATGAGGTCTCGCCTGGCTGTAGAGGTACCCAAAGAGTTGATTTCGGGAATCATGGCTCTATACAGGTCAGTGGTGGGGAATGTATGCACTCTAGAGGGAATTTAAGATTCGGCTAACTCCATATCGGGGTGAAATATGGCTGTCCGCTATCTCCTACACTATTTGCCATGTATGTGGGTGTAGTTGTGTTAACTACATTTGAAAGGTTTCATGATAGAGGAGCACAGTTGGCAAGGACATGGATCCCACTATTGTTATATACTGATGATATTGTGTTGATCCCATTATTGTTATATGTTGGTGATTTTGTGTTGATGCTTTGTACACATTTGCCCATGATACTAGACTAAATGTTAACCTGGGAAAAACCAAGGTTATGGTGTTCAACACCACACCATAGTGGGTCAGGAGGTCAACACCCAGTTTTACATATGACCGAGAGATGGTGCTGAGTATACAGATTCATACATCTATCTTGGGGTAGTCTTCAGTGGACTGGTGTTTTCATCGAGGAGAGCAACAAAAACTAGATTGATGAGAGCTTATGTAGCCTTGGGAGGATGTTAGCAAGTCACTGCACGGACATCAGTAGTAGAGATCTTTGAAACTTACACAATGTCAGTACTCAAGGAAGTGACTCTAAAGGGGCATGGAGACTCTTTGAGGGTGTCAACCTCAAGAAGTGAACCTATGGAGCAATAATATCTCTAGCACCATCAAATCTATCACTCTTGGATACTTGCACATGTCTTATGTCACTCCATTTAGTCATCAATTCATTTTGGCACTCGAACAAAGTCCAAATGCTACGAAACTTTGGGAGGAGGTCTAAGACACTTAGAGGCACTAACCTACAAAGTTTGGTTGCAATCTGATGAGGTACCAAAATCAGGATCCATTATGATCAAGATCCTAGAAACTGCAACAAAACATACCAAAAAGGTCGCCTTAAGGTTTAGAAACACTCTCCTATGGTCAAAATGTAAAAAAACAGTCATTAATGCACTCAAAATAGCTGATTTAGCCTACTACACATAGCCTAAACCACAGTAGAATCGACAATGAATTTACTTGAATGAAAGAGCAATAGACAAGGAACATTGCAAGTTTTGGAATCAAAATGTGATTACTAGAGCTCAAGATGTGAGGATTACAATGTGCATGAGAGTAGCCTCTCTTAGTCATACACTCCAAAATTCAAAACTTTGATAATGATAAGTGTCCCTTTCCCACTATAGAAAATGAGTTTTATATCTAGGGCTCACTTGGTTAGTGGCCGATTTTACAAGGCTTAGACTCATTTATAGATTATACAACCCGGATGTAGCACATGTAGTAATTGAATAAAATCAGAGACTCTTATATAATTACAAAGGATTTTTGAAAAATAATGGACATCAAAATTTGGGGCTCAAAATGAAGAGGTCGACTTGAAGGGAGCTAGTCTAATTTGACTATCAACATTCCTCTTTTCCTAGTCTTTGCACGTTCTCGTCCAAACTATCATTATCTTTAACTGGATTGCCTTCATGATGTCTTTGTTTCTGCTTTGGTAGTTGCTTGAATTATTTGATTGTGGGAGTCTTTAATAATCCAATGTGCGCTTCTCTAATGTACATGTGAGTAAATTGGACTTCTCAGCCCTTGCTTTGATTTCCACCTTTGTTGCCGGCTCTCTGAAGGGATTATTACATAACTTACTTTGGTAAGCTATATGGTGGGTAGGTAGACTTGTTGTCATGGGGTTGAAAGTTGAAGAATCTATTCCAAGGAACCCTATCATGAATGCATCCTCAAATATTTTCATGTAGTGAAAGGGAAAAAACATGAACCGCATATACATCCCCATGATTATGTTGCAACTTGAAATCTCTCTCTCAAGGTTCTAGCATAAGCCTATGGTTCCTTCCAAGAACACTTGCCAACCTGATGTTGTGCTACCTCTATATCTTCAAATGTGGTGATGCAGGTGATTCTCATTTTTGCAATCTTCATCTGCATTTGGCGTGTCATAATTGGGATATTCTTCATCTCGGTGATGATCCCTTGTAAGTTGTTCACCATATATCTTTCTGAGGGTGGGAAGTTATTTGGTGGCTTGGTGAGGACTAGATAGAAGCTATCCCAAGATTGCAACCACTTCCTCTACCATAGGGGGTTCATTCTCAAGGATTGCAAATACTTGATCTATAGTTACAAGAACATCCCTGTAACCCCTGTTTTGGTTTGGCTTGAGAGTTGGCAACATTTTCCTCTTCCATAGGAGGTCTTCTTGCTTCATTAGTGGAAGAGAAATCATTTCATGTCCATGATTTTTAACAATCTCATCCGGAGTTATCATCAGAAGTGCCACTGATTCTAGCACTTTAAGTTCATCTTGTATATATTTTTTGTGTGATGGGTCTTGTACTTTTGAAATAAACCACTTCATCTCATCCCTTGCATATATTGTATCTTGTGGGTCCTTAGAATCATTAACCCTCCCTTCATAGAAGTGCTTTGGTAGATCTATCGGGGGAAGGTCCTTGCTTGTGTGCTCTTTGAAAGTCAGTTCCCCATGGATATAGACAGAAGAATGTGTCCATTTGGAGACACCTGGATCCTTCAATACCTCATGTTGTTGATGCAAGGTCCATAGTTCTCTTGGAAAATGGTGGTCTTTACTTTTGTTCCATCCGCGGCGGCTTCAAATCTCCCCATGAAGATATTTTCCGGTATCTTTGCCAACACCTCCTCTGATATGTGGGCTTTGTCATTTGAGGAGATATCCACCACCTAGTAGGGTGGGCTTCCAATTTCTTTCTCGGTCATCTGTGAGGCACTCTATGATAAGAAAATTCAAGTAATTAATCCTAGAAGTTGGCCAAAAGTTATCAAAAAAATTCGATGAAATACAAACTTCACCATAAAATGAAAAATGAATATAACTTGATCAAAACAAGTCCAAACTTGACTAAACTTCACCAGTGCAACTAGGAATACTACATGCACTAGGTCAAGTAGTTGCAAGTCATTTGTGACACAGGGGTTCATGGATCCCAATGCATGTTCTGATACCATCTGGTAAAGTATGCTTAGGGGAAGTTATGGTTCACTTCTTTTGGAATTTGGATCATTGGTTTTAAATCCATGCCATTCTTTGGAAATTTTCCAGACTTGAGGAGTTATAGAATTTTGACAAGGCTTTTGAAGTCCAAACATGTTGAAATTTTGGAATTAGGTCTTCCATGGCATCTGGAGTCTGAGAGTAGGGTTTTGGTCTATAAAGCTTGTAGGGGGTTATGGACCGCAATCCATGTTTTGCAACCATTTGAGGTGAAACTTGGGGTACATGTTCCTATAGCCTATCCTAGTACACTGGTGAAGTTATTTTCTAGTTTGGATAGGTTTTTCTCTAGTTCACCTAGTTTCCAAAGTTATGTCCTAATTTGGCCCGACTTTGCCATATTTGGTTTTGGTTGGCAATTTTGATCCCTTGATGGTGATCACTCTGTTTAGGATCTTTTCCTGTCTAATGATTTGGGGTTGAAGTATTGCCCAAATACCAATTAACTTTTGGTTTTTGGCCCAATTGGAGTCTCTTGGACCCCTTCAATCTCCTTGGCAAGTATGGATCACTTTAGTCTCTTGGACCCCTTTAGTCTCCTTGGCAAGTATAGACCACTTTTTAGGCATTTTGTGGCACTGCTTTAATTGAGACTAGTTCACATGTAAACTTGACTTTGCATTTAGACCAAAAACACACTTTCAGTCTCTAACACTCTGACATTGTTGAACGTTTTTCCAAAATCCCATCTTGGATTTGATTGATTTTGTTACTGTGTGTGTTTTTGTGCAGATTTGACCATTCATAGTTGTTCATGTATTGGCAAGGATCATATTTGTGAAATTTGGTGTAGAGTGGGTGTTTGGTGTGGCTGTACAAAACCCGATTGAATGCTCTAGGTCAAAAAATGTCTCTCTCTTTTCTCTCTCTTTGAAGGTGTCTGACTACACAATGAGGTCTAATTTTCCCATTTTTCCTATATGGGTTTGACTTACCCCAAGTGAAATTTGCATACTTACCTTAGTTGGCCACATTTCTCATGTCATACCACATGCGGACTAGACGGTTCATCATTTGGACATCTAGTTGTTAATTGCCCTTGATTTTGCAAGTCTCATCCGCCGTTTTAAGTTGGTCCAAAATTTGACTTTTGCCAAATCCTTCCATATTTGACGTGTTTGAAGCTCTTGTTTTGTATATTTGGCATTTTCTTTCAAAACTTGATTCCAAATTTCTTGGCCTTGTTTATTAAATTTCCACCACTATTAGGTTAGAAAAGGAAAGACAATTATTGAAAGTTATTATTTATCAGCCAAAAATTGTACCAAAATTATTTCTCACACTCCTATATACAAAATCTCAGTCTAAGCATCTCACTTGTCAAAAATTGTCAATATGGCTCAGTTCTATGCCTATTAGGAGAAAAATTCTCCTAAAATTCTACAAAAAATAAAAATTTAAGCAACAAAACACACTTTATACACTATACACTTAATCTCTCAACATCTTGCAGCCTACTATCTTCCAATATGTTACTCTAGCTATAGTAGCCACTCTTACTCCCCCCTTCCCATTCTAGGTTTCCCCAGAAAAAGTATTGTGCGATGTGCATGAGCAAAACTTTCTCTATGCAAGGCCTTGAAATATGGCCTATCATGCTTACAGAAGAGATGCATTGGGTAATGATGCACAAGATGCCGGTGCCGAACAAATTATTTAGTGTTTTCTTTTTGTGAGGTTTCATGCTTGATGCGTTTGCCGAATAGAAGTTGTTGAAGATGTTATTCCCTCTCCTTAATGCTCGGTTTGGTGAATGTCCTTTGTGTGTCCAATAGCTGAGTTGGCTAGGCTTTAGGAACCCATTTTAAGCTTGTTTTGGGAGACTGCGACAAGGTTTGGCCATTTAATGGTTTTTGTCTCGAATCCCATGTTGGAGTATCACGAGAAGGCGAGCAAAATATTTCAAGCAATTTAAAAAATCAAGCGAGTTTGTAAACATAGAGAACCTCTTTGAAATGCAATCATTGGTTCTAACTTTTTAACACAGGACATTGATACAAAATTGACATATATACTGTATCCAAAGATGAGACCATTAATCTGTTAACCTTGAGGCATACAAGTTTCTTACGTTACAAAATTTGCAAATTGAAACTTTTATGAAGAAAATATCCTTCTACTCGGTGTCAACGAATATATTGCCAATGTAAGGTTTTTTGAGAAGGTGCAAATCAAAGAAGCTATTTGATTCCATTTGTCTCACCTCCACTTTGACGTACACAAACATTATATTTCACTAAAAATTTGAGAAATTATAAACTAACCAATGAGTGTGATGAGATCCTTCACAACCAACCATCTATGCAATATTACACCCAAGGCATACTTAGATTTAAACAATCGAGTGAGTTCAAAATCATATAGAACCTCTTTGAAATGCAATCCTTGGTTCTAAATTTTTAACACAACACATTGATACAAAAGTAACATATATATTGTATCCAATGATGAGACCATTAATCTTTTAACCTTGAGGCAAACAAGAATTCCACATTGCAAAATTAGCAAAGACAGTACATATCAAAACTTGTATGAAGAAAAGCTCCTCTTATGAAGAGTCACAGTCATCATCAGTACATATATTGCAAATGTGACACTGCTCAAGAACCTGCAAATCAAAATGACTATCTGATGCCCATTCATCTCACTTCTGCTTCAATGTACACGGGAAATATACCTCACAAAAAAATTAAAAAAATTATAAACTAGCCAACGAGTGTAATGAGATCCTTCACAACCATATACGCAATACTACACCCAAGGCATCCTTAGAGATCATTAAACACACAATGAAATTGGAAAACCAAACACATTTAAAACATTTAAAAGTGTATAAAAAGTCTAGCTATGGGATGGGAATCGCACTAGTCATCAAAAGGTTCCCACCCACAGGCCTATCACCCTCATTCTCCAAGTCAGTAGGACCCAAAGTCTCCTCTCTGCTCCACTTTTTGCAACAAAAAATAGGCTGCAAAAATTTTGTAATAATGCTATCAAAATCCAAAGAACCACACACTCACCCTAAAGCCACACATGCCACCAACACACATGCAGTCCCGCACCCAAACTCTTAGCAGGTGCCTTTGCTCTTGCACAAAATCTCTACACATTCACCCACAAATGTATTACTCCGCTACAATGATCCACGCCAAGGCACCCCATCGATGGAAACGGAAATCGAGGTATCTAGAATGTATTCCTGCATGTTGTTGCATGATAGAATTTGTAGGCCTCATACCAAGTGCTCAAAAACAAGGCATACTCTCAGCTATGTAAATGGACGATGTTGGACCTCGTGGATGCACCATGTATAACATTGAGGTCTCAAACCACACACATACAATAAAAGAAAGGTTATCATTTGGGAAAGGTACACACCTTAAATAAAAGTATATGATAACTACAAATTAAAAATAACGGTCTCCTCAACTCTCTCTCCTCCCTGTCTCCATCAAGCTGTAGGGAGTATGATGAAGCACCACTCAAACTCTTCATTGACCTCCACCCAAAGTAGGTCCCTCTCTTTTATCACCTCGTCTACGTTAAATCACTCGTTCAAATGCATAATAACTATAAAAACAAAGTAGATTGAAAAGTAAAATAGAAACGTTTTTCTCACATGTGACCATTCTTTCCTCTTTTTGGCATGTTTATAAGGAAACAATAAAAGACCCTTGTTCTTGCATGTAGTCTTCTTTTGCAAAAACTGACTTCAACCACCACTTAAATCATCTCTCAAGTCTCAAACTTGAGCATATGGATAGAGACAATAAAGTGGAATAGGAGTACACTCGAAGAAGCTAAAGAGTCTAGTAGAAGCCAAAATATCAGCACCTTTATGTGTAAATGCATTGGATTCATCTTTTGGCACAATGGTTGTAGACATCTCATCTTTTAACTCACAGGGCACAGCCACCAAAATTGGGTCCACCTCATGTAAAGATCCTTGTCCCATCTCAAGAGATGAAACATTGTCCCTCATGCAAATCATGACCCGCTCATTTTTTGAATCTGACATAGAGCTTATCTAATTTGTGGAATCATATGTTCCATTTGGCAAGGAGTCAAGCACCCTCCTACCAGAACGACCTCTAGATCTTGAATTGGTCAAAAGTCATATGCAAAAAAAGAAGTCATAATACATTACATATTGTTCACATTCAATGACTCAATAAACTCTAAAAGAATTGGCGAGAGTCGTCTTTATGTAGGAAACAAAATTATAAATCATTCTCAAAAATGTTCAAGACTAAGAACCCCTCACATGAGGATACAAAATCCAATGACTATCAAACATCATACAAACATTTTAAATATTTCAAAACGACGCTTTCAACGTGGATCACTTATATATTATAGAAACATGCTACTACCTCAACAAGGTTCTGCATAATTCTTTACAATTATAAACAAGGACCAATAAATATTTGTGCATCTTGAAGTGATCTATTGCGATGTGGATGAGAAAAGACAGTTCAAGGAAAAAATATAAAGACAAAATTTAAAGAAAAAATATTGATGTAATACAATCCAAGCGATGTGCTTTGGTGCAAATCCCTCATACCGCATTTCTAATATGTTATGATAGCCAAAAATTTCATCTATATAACATCCCTTGTTAGCGATTCAATGTCATTAGGAAAATATTGTCTGCTTTTAACGGAGCTGAGATTATATTTTATCTAACGATTGTATCTGAGATGCCATTTTATGCGATGAAATTGATTGGTGAAGCAAAGTTTCCACGCTCTTTGTCTCCCTCTGTAAGTATTACATCCTGAAAGAAGCAATCTCCAAGCTCAAGTTGTTGGTGGATGAATTGGAATGCTACAGCTGTTGGATCGGTTTTAAGAAATTTCCATGCCTCCACTAGGCATCCAATGTGGCCAATAAATTCAACCATTTGAATGTAGTGGGACGCACCTAGGGTTTTGATAAGAAACTTGTAGCCTACTAAAATGCCCAAGACATACATTACTACAACCTATGAAAACTCTGCATCCCCTTAACAAAATCCAACACCGTACTAAAATGCCCATTTAATCCATAGCCTGTTATTAATGCACCCCATGACACAGTAGCTCGAGTTCTATGCCATCCTGATGTGTCTTTGCAAACTAGATAGAATACGTAAAATTTGTTGTGCGAATAGATCCGCGTTGGTGCAGGTCAGTTACGACACCTTCAAAAGCAAGGCTTTTAAAATGTTTCATTCTCAGAACTAGAGTAAGTATTTTACTTAAAATATATGGAAAAGCCATTCTAGACTCACTTCAAATCATCTCAAGGGATCTGCATCGGTGAAAATGTGTTGAGTGATGTTCAAAAAGCACTTATTCATGCCAATGCAAACTAAACAACTTAGAAGAAGCAGAAGAGCATGCATATCTTTCATGGGGGTGTGGAGAAGGGGCAAGAAGACGAACGAAGGACGATCTGGGTATAGAGCGGGTGGAGGCTCTTGGTGTAGGGGGGGTTCTACCATCTCCCTCACTTTCTTCTCTCTCAGACTAGTATTACGAGCTCGTGAACTATTCACATTGATCTTTTCATAGTAATGATAAGGTTTTAATAGAAAGGGGATGATTAAAGGAACAATTCAATTTGAAAATTCTCATGAAATCAGTGCTAGAGAAAACCCAGGTCTAAGTATTTAAACTAGTTTAAATTTTAAAATCTCGATTACATTTTGAGGTTGCATTTAAGATAACCAAGAAATTTACACAAGTTTTAGTTTATAACTACTGGCAAAAGTTTCAGAATTTGCCCTTATTTTCACAAGTTAGGGAAAATGTATTTTTCTAGCCCTGCGTAAAAGAATGACCTCGACATGCGGTTGGACTAAGGATTGAGATACAGAGGGATTCAAAAATATGCCTCTAAGTATATATTAAATCTTGAATATGCCACGTTGATTGGCCGCATTGATGGGTCACATTCTATATCAAAACCTTATACGAGCAAAAGATATTCAATACTATCTCAAGATGTTTTTTGGGTTGGTTTAAAATATTAATGTGTGGATTATTGAAAAGTTTGTTAAGTTCTACGACAATGTCTCGGGATATTACAATGTATGGTCCTTCCAAAACATAGAAGCTTCTCATCATGTCAGATAAAAGACATATTGAGCTTTCTACACCTAATATCAGAAGTCACTTTGCACTTGGGGTTGCAATGTTTACTCTACATCCTTTGACATTGTCCAGTGGTCACGTGAAGCTAGAAGAGAATCCAATAAGCACAAGGGGAGAGGGGTATTTTCTTGATCATCTTTGTTGATGCAAGAAGTGAAACTTGATGAGGACATCCATAGGTTTGAATCTATCATGAAAAATATTGACATTGGTAGTTCTCGACAGTGAAGAGATGAAGCTTGTGATGTAACCAATTCTTGGCCTGAGATGAGAATAGCCTAGAGTATATGGGCAATAATACAAATAGAGTCAAGGTACAAGTCACATGCTTTGGAGTTGTTGGTGATCAAAATAATCAATGCGGTTGGTTCATAAATAAGAATTCTTTTGATGTAATAATGGAGTGCAAGTCCCTTGCTTTCGGGATGTCGACAATATCCAGTTCAAACTCAAATGCTTATGGAGTTAGAGAAGTATTTATTTGGTTTTGCAATGCCAGTAACATGCATACATGGAATGTTCATGAGATGGTTGTGGGACCTCTTGGACCAGCACACGGAGTATGGCCCATGGCGAAGGGAACATTGTTGACTTTGCAAGAAGTGGAGCATCTACAACCTGGTGGATTTTTGCTTCGTGACACATCAGAGAGTGTGAAAAATGACAAGGGAACATGTTCTCCAAGAACAGTACCTAGTGCTTTTTGCCCAAAATATAGAGAGGGCAAGGTTGTTAAGTGAAGATCTAAGTTGAACAAAGAGTTCTAATGCAGGATTGACTTGGGAAGGACCATGTCAGCAAAACTAGTAAAAGAAGTAATAATTGTATGTAATGAGTCACATATATTCTATGTTAATACGGATGGATCATTGGCAAAAGGGGTGACTTACTCGGTCACGTTGTCTGATTTTCCACAGTACACATGCGAGGATTTTCAGAAGCCAGAGATTAAGAAGCCTGGATATATACCATGCAATCATTTATATTATGTGTTTCTTTAGGTTCTTGGGCTAGATGAAACAACCCATGAGTTTATCCACCAAGAAGCTTTGACCAAAGTGGAACTCTTTCAGGCTTTATGAGGCGTGTGACTAAATATCCAATGCTAGAGAATCATTAATGCGTTGCAATTTTTGATGTTGATCAACGCTAGTTTTGATTTAGACGAAACAGCCCGTGAGTTTATCCACTAGGCATCTTTTTCCAAAGTGGAACTCATTCAGGTGCCAGAGAATCGTAGGGGCACAACAATTTTGATTTTAATCAATGCAAGATACTTTATGATATTTTTTATGTTCTTTTACTTTTGTCAAGGTGTCACGAGGTAATACTATTTACAGAATGGTTGATTTGGAGTGATTCCTTGTTTTTAGTGTTTGGGACAACTTTGTATGTGAATGCGCTCATAATTGCCCGAATCATATAAGCAAAACCTAGTGTGAAATTTTTCATAAACATTTTTTGTTTGAGGGCACTATGATTATAGTTGATTTCAAGTGGTTTCTCATTTTTTATGTTTTGGGGTGATCAAATATGTGAATGCGCTTAACATTGCCTAAGCCAAGTCATTTAATATCATAATAGCAGAATGTAGTGTGAATTATTTAGTAAAACTTAGTGTGAACTTTTTTTTTTTTGGAGGGCGCTACAATTATTGTTGATTTCGAGTGGTTCCTCATTTTTTATGTTATGGTGTGATCAACTATGTGGATGTGCTCAACATTGCCTAAGACAACTCGTTTAATATCATAATAGCAGACTGTAGTGTGAATTAATTAGCAAAACTTAGTGTGAACTTTTTCATAAACATTTTTTGTATGAGGGCACTGTGATTATCGTTGATTTTGGTGGTTCCTCAATTTCAATGTTTTGGGGTGATCAAATTTGTGGACACACTCAACATTGGCCAAGTCAACTCATTTAATATCATAATAGTAGAATGTAGTGCGAATTATTTACAAGACTTTCCTATTCGAAGTCGCTCGAAAAATTGTTTGCTCGGAGACATTCGCTCGGATTTTGGGATTCCTCCCATGTTGTTTTTGTTGGCTCTTTTGGCTTGTCCAAGTTAGCTTTGGGAATCCATTTGTAGTTTGGTAATCTAGTTGAAGCATGAAGATTTGATTGAATTTCTATCATCAGCATTCTTTAGGATGTGATGTTATGACAATTGGGAAGCTATGTTGTGGCAAGGGAAAAGATTGATTAGCAAACATTGTTTTGGATATCCATATCTTCTCTGGATTTGATGCCACGATTGACTTTTGAATCCAAACATTCGTAACCCTTTTTTTGCAAGTACTTGCAAGTAATTGTTGTCCAAATGCGGACAACTTGTCTATTGTGTCAGAGTCGTTTGAATGTTGCTATTCATCCCATATGTGATTTTTTTGTGTGAAGGGCGTAACATAAGGCGTATCCTTGAGATAGTAATTGAGTATGTTGGCTCACCAATCGGGAACAACCTTGTAAGTTCGCATCCATGAAACTCCAAAAATAATTTTCTCATTGAGATATTATTTGCCATGATGTGGAACGGATGTGGGTAGTGGTTACCATCTATTATAATTGAGACATTGGATTTTGTCCCAAACTAACCATGGTTTCCTTGTTAGATTCTTTTAGCTCATTCTGAGTTGTTTCAATCATAGAATCTAATAGTTTTAGGTAGGTTGAATATTGTATAGCATTGACGCGTGCTCCAGATTCCACAAGTTCTCTTTTAGTTGTGCCACTGGTTAGCTAGACATTGATCCAAACGTTCATTCCGCATAGGTAATTTTGCTTGACCTGAAGAGCTATAATAGGAGGTGGCGATTGATGTTTCTCTTTGGGCCTTAAACTCCACAACTGAGCTTCCTCCTCTGCTTGATCTTTAAGTGCTTGAAACTTCTGTTGTCATTTATTAGCTAATTTCATCTTCTCTAGCATGTCCAGAGTGAGAGGGTGATGGTACTTCTTCAATTTATCAAGCTAGACATTACCTCTCCCTCTAATGTCGCAAGTTGGATGGCACCACTTGGTGATATGTAATTGATCACTAATGGCCTGTTACCCCACTTTTTTATTTTCTTGGAATGGTGCTTAAGGGTGTAGACTAGAACATAGTCTCCCTTTTGAGCTTACTTGTTTATAACATGTTGGTATTTTTAGCGCATACATAGTTGAAACCGATTTGAATCTTATATCATCCAATTGTATTAGTTGGTCCAGTCTATTAGACAATTCATGCCCCATCCATCCCAAGGCTTGCGCTACGCATAGTGTATGAATCAAGAACTCTACATAAAATATGGCATTTATTCAAAACAATAGATAAAAAGGTGTTGTGTTTTGTGGTGTTTTGTATGCTATCAGATATGCCCATAAAGCTGAATGTAGTTTTTGGTCCAAGTCTGTTCTAGATTCATTGGCAATTTTTGTGAGCACTGTGCATAATATTTTGTTGGTGCTCGCGGTTTGCACGTTTGCTTGAGGGTGGTATGGGGATGATTTAGAAAGAAGCACCATAAACTCATGCAAAAAATAATCAATCATGTCATTGAGGAAATGAGTTCCTCCATCGCGTGACAATTTTGAGTGGTAGGACATATCTCGTGAAAATGTTCTCATACAAGAACTATACTATTGTTATATGTAAGATCCCCAATTTTTGGGTCTCTTTTAAAAATAAGAAAAATAGCTTTCAATATCTATTTTGTCTAATTTTGACTTAAGATGCTTGATTGACAGTATTGGAAGGTTCTAAGTAAAAAGCAAGGCCGTTTCCATGTTCCAGTAGGTTAGATGGATGTTTAATTCATTTTTTTAAAAATCCACTATTTTTAGCTTTTTTATTCTTTTAGGTGCTTTTTTGCAAAAAGCAAGGTACGATCCTTAATCTACATGTTCTGAGGAAGCTATGGTTCAATTTTGTAAAAAATTGCTTTTTGAGTGCTTTTCATGCTATTTTTTAGATTCTCATGATTTTTAGTCCTTTTTAGTGAAAAATGAATCCACTTTCTTATTCCAATGGACAAGGAGAACCTGTGGTTCAATTTTTTAGAAAAAAAATCATTTTTTAGCTTTTCATGCTTTTTGGCGTTTTTGAAAAGCAATGTGCTTTTTAGGATGACTATCTAAATTTTGGTCTCCGTCGAATTTAAAAATGATCCGACCCAAAGCAAAAACGGGACCAAACAAGATTTTTATGGGAATGATTTTTATAAAAAGTGGTACTGTAAATGCGTCGGGGCAGTACAAGAAAGTCATAATTATGTCGGGACATTACGGTGCGGCAGAGTCTAGCTAAGGTTCCATTAGTTGGCCGGATACTATTCAATTGGCCAATTTTACTGTAAAAATTGAATGAGAAGTGGGAGAGTTGACCACCAAAAGCAAAGGCATATTTTTAGGAAAGTCCCAAAAAGCATGGAGCTATTTCTAACGGTGAAACTAGCGCTACCTATAGCTTGGGGCACACTCTGAACAGTTGGAAAAACTATAAATTGGCATAGACACCTCAGTTTTAAGGGCCGTTTGTTGCATCTACTACCGCAAGGCTATACGTATCTATTATACGGAGTGGTGCAAGCTCTTAATCACCATCTCCCTAAGCTCTTCTCTCTCGTATACGGGAAGAAGACGAAGAAGAAGGACATTTTCTCTCTACTTGCTTACTATCTCCTCTCTTGTTTCATGGTGTACGCCCTCTCCGGAAGCTCTCTTGGTGAAAACCTTTATGTAGCTCTCGTCACCGCTCTGTCGCTCTCTTGTGACAAAGCAAGAATCCTTTCAATAGCCCCTAATTGATTCTAAAGCATGGTCAGAAGCTCAAAATCCATAGCCATCATCATCTCTCTCTCTATGTCGTTTTTCTAAGTAGTCACCCTCTCGGTGATTGTTTTTTCTATATAATTGCATGTATGGATAAACCGAGTACGTATGAAGTTTCCCCATGATTATTTCATCATGTTTAACACGCTGATTTATGCACATGATGCGTTGTTGTGCCGCTTTGTGGGCACGGGGTGAAAGATGAAAATCAACATACATATTCGAGGTTTTTCCAACCTTATGAATGATGTTAACAGCTGTTATGTCAGAAAGAGGGCAACGATGTATGCTTTATGTGGGTTTCTAGACTGAGATGGGCTCCAGATAGGGCTAGATAGGGTGGTAGGTGAAGGATGTTTTAGGTGCTGGTTTTTGGTCTAGATAAGTAGATCTTGAAGTGTTGCAGGAAGAGATCCAGACGGCTCATCAAACGGAGTTGTAGAGTGCAAGATATTTGATTTTGAAGTTGGAAGTGATAGCATGTTTGAGACGGATAGGCCAAGTGATGCTAGGTGGTCCCATCCAGTTTGGAGCCATGGGTGCGTAGTGCTTGATTTAAGGAGCAAGTCGGTCTTTGAGCCAGGTTGTCCACCTTGGGAGATGTGCCATCTGATGATTTTGGAGCTTTTTCAGGAATTGTATGCCATTCTATGTGTCAATTAAAGACAATAGGAAGCTACGGTGTGTGAAATGAAGTCTAGAGGGGCAAGTTATAGTAGTTGGAAGTCGACGGTGGAGGTCAATTGGAAGCAATATGACATCTTTTGCCACTTTGATCATCTCGATTAGCAGGACTAAAAAGATGGGAAGCTGATGATGTCTGCACGAGGCGAGGTAGGGGGCCAAGGCTACTGATGGTGCCTTGCGGTGGACAAGTGAGTAGGAAAAACCAGCGTATGGAAAGGAGGACAAAACATGGGTTTTTTTCTTTGAGTAAATTGGGTTTTTCTTAGTGCTTGGAAGGTCTTGGAATGCAAGTTGACGGGTTTCCGCCACATGGAATCGCTGCATGAACCCATATGCGCACGCGGGCAGGTAGTTTACGGGGTACTTGGGCTGCGTGAGGCGTCGTGACGAGGAGTAAGAGCTCGTGGATATGGAGCTTGGTGCTATGGGTTTTGCTCGCTGCCAAGCGCTGTCGGAGATGGTCGTGCTACCTCTGTAGCCGACGTGCCGTCTTGCCTGCATTGGTCGATGTCAATAGTGGATGGGGTTTGTGATTGATGATGTGGCAGGCTCGCGTGGCGGTCGGTTCACATGCCCTTAGGGTAAAACTTTTTTGAGAGGGAAAGTGGGAGCACCGGCGGCGCCATCAGTGCCCCAGCTAAGAGGGAGTGCATGTGGAAAGTTTGGGGGCAAGAAAGGGGCCCAGAAATAGAAAAAGGGGCCGTCATACGCCAAGGAGAGGGGCTAAAATAGGAACTTGGGAGCCAAAAATAGAAATAGGGGATGGCTCACGCGCTCTAAGGACAGTTTTTGACAGTTTCGGGGGGCAGTTTTGTGGGAAAAGAAGAAGTTTTTTTTGGGCAAGAAGCTTTTTGGTAGGGGAAGAAGAGGAAGAAGCAGGGTTTTTGGAAAGCAGAACGAGAAAAAAAAGAACAAGCATAGTGTGGTTTTGGGGAGGGCAAGCAGTGAAAGAAGAAAAACAAGTGAAGTGCGTGGGGAAGAAGAAGGGCTCAAAACTCTCTCTCTCTCTCTCTCTCTCTCTCTCTCTCTCTCTCTCTCTCTCTCTCTCTCTCTCTCTCTCTCTCTCTCTCTCTCTCTCTCTCTCTCTCTCTCTCTATGCAATGAAGGGGATCAAGCAGGTGAAAGAAGAAGGAAGTTTTTGAGAGCTCTCTCGAGCTCGCAAAGCAGAGGGATATCGAGGAGAATAAATCACGAGAAGGGCTAAGCAGAACAAAGTTTTTCTGGCAAGTTGTGGTTTGTTTCCATCGGGTTTGGTTTATCTAAATAGGAGATTTCAAATCAGCAGGCATACCAACATTGGCGTATGCAACCAATTTGTATCAAGGGTTCCAGATATTTTTTTAATGGAAGCATATTCTGATTGCCAGCTTAATTAAGTGTTAATATCTGTTCTAAGTTGGATTTTAGTCAATTAACTCTGTTTCAATCTTTGATATTCTCTTACAATTCTCTCCAAACGCCTCTATATCATCTTATTAACACTAAATCGTCCTTGTTTGCACCCAGACATCATCTCCGTATACAACCAAAATCCCGATGCTTTCCTGGTCAACCCTAGAGAGACGCGCAGTCCGACAGTGTTTATGATCATGTGCGTGCATAAAAAGCACTTTTTGTTTCACTTCATAGAAGTGGTTTTGGCTATAACTCACGAACCATTATGAATCAGTCCGAACGCTCTATACCAGAGATAAAACACATCATTTAGAACATTTTCTCTCTTTGGTGTCATGGGAAAATCATGCAGGAGCTAAGAGATATAGTCAAAAAACAGCTCGCTGCCCACTCCACTTAGCCAAATTTTTTGACTGCAGGCTCCTGGAGAACCACTATATAGATTCACCGGATGGGCAAACCCACTTAGCCAATTGAAAAGCCTGATAAAACGTGATGATGATAAATGTATTTAGGTCTTCGCTATCACCTCGGAAATGCGAGTTATTAATCGTTCCATAATCGGTTTTACCTACGCGTGTAGATGTGCTACCGAGGGGAAGTACCATATGACTTTGTGAGTTAATGGAGCTATTTATGTATGATTTATGGTTTGTTTTGATGATTTGATTTTAGTTATTATATGCCCATAAACTTATGTGAGGGTATATGGTTAGACAACCCGAACCACATAGGAAGATATGATTAAAGTGCCTTTCTTTTTGGGTTATTGTTTGTTGTGTAAGTACCATATGGGGAAATTTATGTGATAGAGTGCTAGCTATATTATGTAACTGATCTTGATGCATTGATTGACATCAAATACTTTCATTTGCATGTTATGCATGCCCCCGAAAATGTCAAAAAGTTGTTTTTTGCATATGTGTGAAGTTATGGTTTATGGTTGACCTAAAGGTCGGAGCTCTTTTGCATCATGTTTTGGTGATGGAATGTTATCATATAATCTATGGAACCTTATGGATTGATGTGGATGCCTCATGTGCATGGTCCGATTGCTTTTCACCTTTCTAGGTCAAAACTAGCTCTATGTGGTAGAGAGGTGAAGTGTAGATGTGATGTATCAACTTTGCATGGTTAGATGTTGTTAAAATTGGATTTTTACATCATGTTTAGTTGCTGGTCAAACTCTTTTTATGCATGAAAGAATCATACCTTAAGAGTCATATGTGTGTGGACTCCGATTGACTGCAGGAGATATGTCAAACTCCAAGTGTGGGAGTTGGTTCATTGTGAATATAATTTGTGGTTAAGGGCTAAGATTCCCTCATGAATTATGGTTGAAATTTGATGGTGGAACATGGTGTGGCTCATGGTTTTTTTGTGTGGATACGGTTATGCTGCTGCAATGTTGCCAAAAATTTTACAGCCATGTATGTTTTAAAGTGGTTATGTAGGATTGATTGTGCCTCACCCAAGTTGGGTGGAGTGCTCACCATGTGAAGGGATTGGATTATGGTTTATGGTTTTGGGATTAGATCATGAAGTGATCTGGATGTTTTATGGTAGACGTGTAAGTGTAGAGACCTTGTGCAATGTAATTACTTAGAAAAGAATGTTTTTGCATATGGAAAGTGCTGTTGTGATTGGACTCAGTGTTATGTTTCTCATAGCAGCGTCACTACAAGACTAGGATCACCTACATCGCTTAGCCTTAGACTAAAGGGTCATTGACCTGGGGCTTTGCTGGATCGGGGGTGTTGCCTAGGTCTTCTTCTTATTGTTAGGCTCATCTACACGGTTTAGTGCGCCTAGTATTGAATGACCTACACTGCTAACATGTTGGGGATTTTGCCTTGGATTTGTCTAAACACTCAGTGTCAAGAATCAAAGAGGCGTGGCACCTAAACTGGTATGGTTGGTGTTGGTACCTTACCACCTATTGGTAATTGGGATCCTTTCAGAGCTCGGGTTCATGGATGGAGGCGAAGCGGCCTCAGCTTATGTCTGGCTCACGTAGGTTGGAGGTGTTTTGGCTCGCTCTAGGCGAAGTGAAATTCTCTTTGTCCATAGTAGAGCGGATGTGTATGGGTGGACCGGTCAATCCCTACACAGGGTTCGGTGCTTTGCTAGTTATTTTGTCATAAACTTTTTGATGTTATGGTATACCCAGATTTTGTCATTGCATTAATACATGGTTGTCTGTCTCATTTAGATGGGGCATTTAAAGATTCTCTATTGTCATTCTCTCACATATTTGTGCACTCTATTTCGCCCTTCATGCTATATTCTCTCTCTCGCTCTCTCTCTCTCTCTCTCTCTCTCTCTCTCTCTCTCTCTCTCTCTCTCTCTCTCTCTCTCTCTCTCTTCCAGCAACTTTGTGTATAGATATATTCACCCTCCACAATGTTATATTTTCTTGAGTACGCTTTCATAACATCCATTCAGAGGTCGCACTAGTCACTAGGTGCCTCTGGATGCAGTCCAACTCCATGCTTGGTTGGGTGCTAATAACTCCTCCCCTATGCAAACGCTTCCACAACTCTGATGGATATTTAAAATTGTATAAAGGTTGAAATTTTATATTTTGTGCATAGACTTTCGAGGTGGGGTATCTCTCATCTGGTATGAGAGCCAATGCTTAAGGTTATAGGGATAGTCTAAAGCCTGATACTAGTTGGGTTAGTTATGCATCATGCATGCATTCATGCATGCTGTTTGGGAAAGGATATCGTATTCATGATGCATCTATAAAAGTGACATTGGGTGTTGGTACCTATTTAACTTGTCTTCTTGAGTGAAAGTGTTTGGTTTGGTTTATGGTAAGTGGTTAACGTGTTCAATAACGGCGTTGTAATTTCTTTGAGTGTTTGTTTTGTAGTAACAAATGGCTCCCAGTGTGATGTCTGAATGATTTAGCCAGGGGAATGAGGTTTTGGCCATAGTGTTCAACAATATGGAGACACGGTTGTCCAAGGATGAAAGGGAACTCTTTTACTTAGAGATCGGGACCAAAGTCTTTGGCATGCCAGGAAGCACAACTTGTTGGAAGAGTGTTGACCCTAGTTACCTTACTCGTCATGAAGAACCCTTTCGTCAATTATTTATCTACATTGATGACAGCCCAAGAGATTGATTTGCCAACCTCAGGTTACTTCAACACAAAATATGGTTAGGCCTAGAAGACATGTTCTACTACTTGGTGATGCGCTCCCAAATATTAAGGATTGCCAAAGTTGCTAAGAAGTTTGAAGCTATTGCAACTGTCATAGGGAAAGGAAAACTAGAAGATGACTATAGACCACGTTGTCGTATGGGAGGTCTGAGAGAATACCCTGTCATGAGAGTTCAAATAATATTTAGAGAATTGGCTTCGAGACACCCTTTATATTGTAATGAAATCATAAAAATCAGATTTTGATGAATAAAAGAAGCATACACTTAGTTTTGGATTCACATGTGTACTAAGTTTTCTCTCTCCTTCTCTTGTTTTAGATGGATATTCTTAATTGTCTAGATGAACTTCCAAGTGATTTTGCACAAAGGTTCTGTTTCAATTATGCGGTTGGATTTAATTTTCATTGGGGAATTGAAGGTATTCGAGCTTCAAAGGAGACTAGAGACTACCTTGTTCTGAACACTTATGTAGCATGGGAGTTATATGTTGAAGCCTAACCTAAACATCAAACACAAGTGCCTCATAGGTTTATGACCAATCCAAAGCTTTGAATCAAGGAAAAGATCCAAGAAGGCGATGTTAAAGTGCAAGGATATGCTCTTTACCTTAACCTATGTTCTGTTTTGGACATACAGAGTCGAGAACTCATACTTAGTAAGAAGGCCCTCATGGTAAACCAAAGATACGGCTTTTGTGAAAAAGCTCATAATTAGAGTATGGAATAAGTCAAATGGCAACAACCAATTCTATTATGTACCCCAAGAATGGTTCAATAGAGTCTATGGACCTATTCTCAAATACAATCCTCACAATGTCACCATTACCTTTGATGACTACAACAAGCCCATGTGCATTAGTGACTTTTCCCAGGCACAACCAATGGCAGTAAACTCAATAAGATATTTCTATAGAGATGATGTAAATGAAGGACATGCTCATGTAAACTGCTTTAATGGATTACCACCCATAGATGTATCACGAGGAAGGGAATGGTACAAAAAGAAAGACATGAATTTTAGTGCACAAGTTGAAGTTCTAAACTTTGAAACTCAAGATGTGATCAAATATAGGGATAGAACCTTGGTTGTAGGAACCAAGAATTGGTTCATAGGACCCTTTCGTATTTATGTATCTCCCTAAAGACACCATGTATCTTTTTTGGTCTTATATGGTTATAAAAGTTTGATTTTGATATAACAAATATTGTTTTGAGGATATAATATTTGACTTTGAATCTTGGTTTGAACATTCTAAGTAACTTGAATGATGGGGTGTGTGTATAGATGACTGACATCTTACCTCAAGGGATAATCACTCCTGCTTTATGATGGAGGAGCATTTTTAAACTGGAGTGGAAGTGCAAAGGCTTGTCACTACCACGCATAATGGGGAAGAGAAGAAAAGGTTAATGTCCACGGATTGTATAGTACCTAATACACTTCCAGCTTCATACCATTACGCTGAAAGAATCCCCGAGTTTAGACCACTTGAACATAAATCCTTTCCCGTTGGGAGTATTGAGTGGATACAATCCAAGTTGGGAAAGGAGATTGTTGTCCCTAACCAAGTGTTGTATATAAATGCCTATGAACTTACCTTGAGATCAACAAAGGAAACATGGATAGCTAGAAATATACTTCCCTTAGTAATGGCTATGGGATGTTTCAACATTGTTATGTTCAATGTATGGTGCCATCAATGCCAAACCAACCACCAAAATTCTTTATCCCGGTATCTTGGACGTTGTTCTTTGACTTATTTGTAAAGTCAATAATCCACAATACTTGCCATGTAAAAGTTTTATATATTGCCTATAACAAACCCTAGTGCCTTCCAGATTGTACGAACATACAGAGCTTAGATGGGTGGGGCACACCAGATGTGTTTCCAAAAGAATCTGCTTACGTCGATGACTACTTTGGGTACAAGAAGGAAATTGTTCAGGCCAAAATGGAAGTACCTGTAACTAACCAATCCCTTACTCAACAATGGTATGACTCCTCCCGAGCACCCTAGATGACATAAATTACGCAACAGAGGTAAAAAGAAATCCATTCGCTCACGTGCTTGCAAGAAATTATGTTGGATCCGTTCTCTATTGTGTCCAAGTTATGTAGTGCTAGCAAGCTCCACACCCTGTGGCATGTATCTCTCTGGATATTTATAATGGAGAAACTCTTTTAAATATTATTTTACTATGCAACAGTTCAATAGTTTTTTCTTGTCCTTTATGATGTCTTTATTCGATACCATTTCTGTGTCACAGGGCAAGAGAAACTGCTGTTAGTTGCCCTGCATGATTTGAATTATGCCATTACATGCAAAACCATACGAAAGTGGCATATTTCCAAGGTGAGACAGCTAACAAAAAGAAAAAGCCGAAGTTGAGAAGCACCTAGCTAGCTATCTTAAACGCTCAACAAAAATTGTTGAGTACTTTAGTTTTGTTCATCCCTCGGGGGAAGTTATTTTTGCTAAGTGGTATGCACTGCCAGACCCAATATGCATGCCAAGGTTGTAATGGAATTGATATTTCTATTAATTATTGCAGCTGACAGATGGAAAAGACTTGACCGAGCTAGGCCTACGCATACAAAATATATTTCATGTATTATTCAAGTGCTCTTAATGAGCTTCAGCCATTTATGATCGGCCGGCCAGTTTGTACACACTTTGACCATTTGAGAAAACAAATACGTGCAAGAGGAAAATGGTCACTCTTGCACGGGGAGAGATTGCACCCAGTGCCTGTGTCTATTCTTCTCCCTCTCCTCTCTCTCTCTTGCCGTGCTGGTGTGGCACTCCGCTCTAGGAGGCGCATCTGCACGTGCTCTTCTTATCTCTCGCTTTGTGTCTCTCTCTGTTCGCGTATGTCGTTGATCATGCGCGTGCGCGTATGTTGTTGATTATGTGCGTGTGCGGCAATTTAGGTATACCGATTTATCATTTTTGGTATGTATTGCGTTATTATGAGTATTTTGCAGGGCCATCGCGCTTCCGTTTGTAGCAGTGGTATCAAAAAGTGGCAAGCACAAGCTCTCGCACCACAGGTTCCACCCGTCTCAAGCCTCGACAGACCCTGCAGTACTTGAGCTTCTAACTCACGCAACCTAGTTGCCACCAGTATCTACCAGTATGATGGTTTTTCTAGTAAGAATGGACAACAGACGAGTTGGGAGGGCTATGCCAACAATAGCAATGGTAGCATCAAACACTGGATAGGGGCGAGAAGTGGTGGAGGACAGGGTGTTAGAGCGCTTGACGGTGGCACTTGCAGGTTGTTGGTGGTGTCAACAACAGGAAGTGACGCGACAGGGCAACAAACGGCAGACATTGAGGAATCTCTTCCACGACCACGGCCATACTTTGATAGACAATGTCCACTGTGGGTATCCACCGGACGATGACGATGATCATGATTTTAGTTTGACGATTTTAATCGTTTAGCTCTAGTATTTTAATTTAATCTTTCGCTTTACTTCATTTTGTTTTGTACCCAGACATTGTAGTAGATCCATAAGGATTGTATCAATTTTGTTCCATAGGCCTTTGGAACACGAATAATATAGCATTTGCTTTAATTTCGCTCTCTCTCTTCCCTCTCCTTATAGCAACGGACATAGACGAAGCTCTTCAACGACCAATGAAATAGCTTTTTGGAAAACACCTACTGACGGGCATCCTCAGGCATTCATGATGATGATGTTGCATTTTCTTGTGATGATTTCTCACTTTTAGTTTTAGTCTTTCATTGTAATTCAGTTTCTTTTTGTACCCAAGTATTGGATTAGATCCACAATTATTAATTTTTCACTTTATTTTCATAGGTAATTTGGCATTTTAAAGATAGTTATATAACATTTCACTCTCTTCACAACCCCCTGCCACCCCCTCTATTGTTATGTTCTGGTAATTGACGTCAATCATGTTATATTTTTCACAATCATGCAATGTATAATAATCCACAATTGCATTAGAATATATATATATATATAGATATATATATATGTATATATATATACATATGTATATATATTATTAATAATAATTAAAATAATAATAATAATACATTAGAGAACACACATCTACCTAGTATTTGAATAATGCAACATGCAGGGCTCATATATAATTTGGACACTAGTGTCATACACTAACCACCCTCAGAATTGCACCTTATCCCGAGGAACTTTGTTTATTCTAGTTGAGCATGGTTAGTGAGTTGGAAAGCAGTTTTTCAATGAAACTTTCAACCACAATTAATTGCTTCAAAATTGTATGAGCACAAGTTGCCCTACAACTACCCATACACTCGATACGTTCTTGCTATTGTTATTACAATGTTCATAATTGTGTCCTATGTTTATCTAGCATTCTTTTCAAATGACTTTACCCAAATTTTAAATACACACACTCTTTGTGCATTATTTCCATTTTTAATGTCAATGGTAAATATGTCACACATTCATGTCAACTTCTCACTATTAACATGGCATGCCCCTTGTATGTCTATCACTATGACTGCTCCCATTTTGCACAAACTCTCTCTCAAATTATCTGTTTTAAAATCAATAGACTCAAGATATTCCGCCTTTGGCCACGTAAATTTAGTGTATGATTCGCTTGTTGTTGAATTTAACGCAGTCGTTTTTAGTGATTTCTTTTTTTAGAAAAGTTTTGCAGATAAAGCTCCAGGTATGAAATTTCCATCTCTTCTCTTATCTTGGCCCCTTGAAATTCCCCGACTCTTCACCACATACTCTTATGTACAAATCGTCTAGTTTAATAGTGGTTTAAAAAGTTAATTTGATTTCTTTTACGTGAGTCTTTTTTTATATATATTCTCACACCCCTATAAATACCCAGGCACCTTTGTAGTAGGCAATAATTTTTTCCAGATACAGTAAAACGATAGAAATTTCTTGCTTGTTTACATTATGTTTCCAACATCCATTGTTTCTAATGTCATGACTTCTTTTTTCTTTGATTGGACTCTTTCCTGAGATGACTTGTCATACCACTACTTACATGAGCTCATTTGGTGTGCAATGATCACTAAGATTTGATACATGCTTCCACATTCCACTCTATTCCAATTTCATATCAAACAGGTCATTTATTTTTCACTTGTATGCCTAGCCTACTCCATTAGTCAGAGACACACAGTTTCGCCGATTTAGGCAGTGTGTAGATACTCATCTTGGTGCAGATTTTCCGATTTAGGCAGCACATTGATAAAACGGAAGACTCATGATTTTTAAGCAATATCCAATGCAGATTCATCGATTTAGGCAGCATTAGTCCAGATTCGCCGATTTAGGCAGCAGGTTGGGTGTAGATTCGTCGGTTTAGGCAACACCGATCATTCACAAAATCATGCTGCAATGGCTGGCCACCATTGTAACTGGTATGATTTTGTTACCCGCATATACAAAATGACGGATATTGGATTTGGATTTGAAATGGATATATGCTGGCAGATATTTGGAGTTATATTTGAAATTGGATTTGGACTTGGTAATCAAATTGTACAAAGTCTATGAGATTGATGATGAGTGTGACCAATGATATCCTGATTCATCGTGGTATGACATATACTGCTTATTCTAATGGTATGGGACACTAGAATAGGTAGTATTTGGATGACAGCAGGCATAAGAAATGTTGTTTTGTTTCATAAATTTTTCATTTTACAACGTGCTTTTTTTTTTACACAAAATAATACTAATCACTATTTTTGACAAGTATGGTTTGCAAATTTTATCTTCCCAACTGAGGACAATTGCTTTCCAACGAAGAGGTATGTAATGGAATTGATATTTCTATTAATCATTGCAGCTAATAGGTGGAAAAGACTTGACCGAGCTAGGCCTACGCATACAAAAATATATTTCATGTATTATTCAAGTTCTCTTTATGAGCTTTGGACATTTATGATGTGCCGGCTAGTTTGTACTCACTTTGACCATTTGAGAACTCTATAAAACAAATACATGCAAGAGGGAAATGGTCACTCTTGCACAGGGGGAGATTGCACCCAGCACCGTGTCTATTCTTCTCCCTCCTCTCTCTCTCTCTCTCTCTCTCTCTCTCTTGCCGTGTCGGTGTGGCACTCCACTCTAGGAGGTGCATCTGCACATGCTCTTATTCCCTCTCTCGCTCTATGTCTCTCTCTATTCGCATACATTGTTGATTATGTGAGTGTGCGACAATTCAGGTATACCGAATTATCGTTTTATGGTATGTATTGTGTTATTATGACTATTTTGTAGAGCCATCACGCTTCCGTTTGTAGCAAAGGCCGTTCGCAGACGAGGGGCACGCTTTGGTTCTTGATTTAATTGGCCTGCTTGTTCAAGATGTAGAGCCAATGCACGGTGACATTCCCCCTAAACATGTAGGGGAAATGATAAAGTACAATGTGCAAGATAAAAGGTATGTATTTTGTCGCAGAGACAGCCACAAATTTTTGGATTGGTGCCTCCAATTTTTCCATGTGTATATATGGAACACCAGCATGGCATCTAAAGTGAATGCAATATTAGAAACAATATTCAAAGAGCAGCAGGGTAAGCTAAGTGGTGTTTTTTCACAGAATCATTGTAGTGGCTAGCCTTGGCAGATATATAATAAGCATGTATTCTTGAAATATTTGAGATTTTTTTGGAAGAACTGCAACTTTGGGCCCCAAAACAATCTAATTATTGACGATACTATGTACAAAGTGTGCCAGAACCCTGAAGGAAGTTGGCTTGTTACTCCTAAGATAGAGGACTAGACCAAAGAACAACGACAAAACTTCCTGATAGATACTTTGAGCAGCTGGCTATTCCTATGGTTGCAATCAGAGGTCGTGCAGCGTATACAACTGACAATGTGTTTGATACTGTCCCAGATTTGTTTTCACAAGAAGTGAACAGGAAGCTGGCATCAAAAATACAAAAGTGCAATGAGGCCCAGCGTAAGGAAGCCTTGCCTAGGAGACAAAGGGATGCTGATGAAGAAGCTGAAAGACATAAGAGAGAGAGGCTACAGAGGGAAAAATTACAGAATCAACAGCAAGAAGAAGAAGAAAGAGAGTTGCAAGAACCAAAAGCTCAGCAAGAAGAAGAAAGAGAGCAAGACCCAAAAGCTCAGCAAACAAAGAAGCATACGGACACTGGGCAAAAGCGAGTGTACAAGCGTGCTAAACCACGATCTTATCTAGAGTAGGAGGCTTTGTGTAGTTTTGTAACATTATGATGAAAATTTGTAAATTCCCTTTCCAATGTTTATAACTATTCCGACATTCACTTTAGATAGTAATGATCAAATCTTGTACTATTCTTTTTTTGAAGACAATACTATGTGTACTTTTGGCATTCTTTTTTGTCTTGTAAACATTGAATTTGTATACATTCTTGTTGGAACTCAGCAAAGGTATGCTAATTAGCATAATGTTTATGCTAGTTAGCAGTCTGTTTATGCTAACTAGCAAAAATAGTATGCTAATTAGCATATCATATTAACATACCCACACTAGCTAATTAGCATACATTCTAATTAGCATACTATGCATTTTTGTTTGTGCTAACTTCCACTCACAGCATACATAGTATGCTAATTAGCATACACAGTATAGAGGAAGCTGTCATGTTTTCTCCTTGAAACTAGAAATGGTATGATAATTAGCATACTGTCTATGCCAACTGGCAAAAAAAGTATGCTAATTAGCATACAGCGTATGCTAATTAGCATTCCTTCAATTAGCATACTATGGATTTTTGTTTTTGCTAACTTCCACTCACAACATAGTATGCTAATTAGCATACAAACAGTATATAGAAAGCTGCCATCCCTTCTTGAAACCAGCATACAATATGCTAATTAGCATATGGGGTATGCTTATTAGCATACACAATATACAGAGAGTTGTTATCTCTTCTCCTTAAAACCAGCAAAGGTATGCTAAGCATATTGTCTATGCCTACTGGCATAGACAGTATGCTAATTATCATACCTTCAGTTGGCATACTATAAATTTTTGTTTGTGCTAACTTCCACTCAATATAGTATGATAATTAGCATACAAAATATACAGAAAGCTGCCATCCCTTCTCCTTGAAACCAACAAAACTATGCTAATTAGCATATTGTTTATGCCAGTTAACTATGCTAATTAGCATACCCACAGAATGCCAACTAGCATACACATGATGCAAAGACCTGTCATCTCTTCTCCTTAAAACCAGCAAAGATATGCTTATTAGCATATTGTTTATGCTAACTAACATACATAGTATGCTAATTAGCATACTGTGCATTTTTGTTTTTGCTAATTGTCACTCACAGCATAGTATGCTAATTAGAACACACAATATACCAAAAGTTGTCATCTCTTCTCCTTAAAACCAGCAAAAGTATGCTAATTAGAAATACTATTTATGCCAACTGGAATAAACAGTATGCTAATTAGAATACACAGTGAATTGAAAGCTTCCATCTCTTCTCCTTGAAACCAGCAAAGGTATGCTAATTAGCATACATAGTATACAGAAAGCTACCATCTCTTCTCCCCTAAACCAACAAGGGTATGCTAATTAACATATTGTTTATGCCAGTTGGCATAAACAATATGCTAATTAGCATTCCACTCACAACATAGTATACTAATTAGCATACACGGTATACAAAAAGTTGTCATCTCTTCTCCTTGAAAACCAGCAAAGTTATGGTAATTAGCATACTGTTTATTCTAACTAGCATATATAAGTTTATTCTAATCAACATAAAGTGTTTGCTAATTAGAATTAGCATACACAGTATATAGGAAGCTACCATCTCTTCTCCTTGAAAACCAACAAAAGGTATGCTAATTTTCACATTGTTTATGCTAACTAGCATACCCACAGAACACAATTAGCATACCTTCTTATTATCATATTGTGCAAGCCATTGGCATTATTTGTACACATCTTTCCAAATCTTGATGCCTTTCTTATATTTGTGGGCTACATACCCAAACCATATGGAGTCCTGCTGTAAAAAGCGTAAATTGTAAGACACCAAAGGAGGCGGACTTTGAGCTTGTTTGATCACCTCTCTAGAGTTCTTCATTTTCTTGATGAGCTCAAATCCTCTAGGTTTAATGAGACAGATTGTACAAATGATCTCTCTTAAATTGAGACCCCTCTGTGATAGACACCTAAGCCATGTATACACAAAGCACACAAGAGACACAAGAGACAGAAGATACCCAAGTTTTTGATAGAATTGCATTATCTCCAAGCAAGAAGTATATTCAAGATGCAATGATTACAACTCAAAAGCTGAAGGGAATGAAATTATAGATTGCTTCATAGCTTTCTGGGTTGATTGTGTACACTTGCCATCTCCTTGGGATGTGCTCCATGGGTATTCATCATACCAAATGTGAAAGTATGTGGACGATGGGCTGCTTGTGGTCTAGCTTGAAGGTGTATGCATCCAATTTATTGTAATACAGACCTTGCACAACATATGAGCCTCTATCAATTGCATTGCCCCACTCATCGAGGTACCCCTTCTCCACCTTCTCCTTTGCTGCAGCACACTTGACTAGGTAGAAATCCACATCCTCAAAGTTGGTCGAAGCATCTGTATTTACAGCAAATGTGCTTCCAGCACATAGAGCACTACTCAACACATCATGAAGACCTTTGTACATGAGAAAATTAGCAATGCCAAAAAGTACCCTTAGCTAAATGATCTGGTGGATCTAGCTTACCTTTCTATTCTTTAGAACTTGCTATTACAGCTAGATAATTGTGCAGCTGAAAATATGAACAGATATATGTTTTCATATCTCTCTTTAGTTGTAGCTCGTGGTGTCTCCAAGACTGTGCAATTGGGTTTCTTAACGGTGGGACACGTGCATGAAGACATAGATTCCATGTTCAACAAGTTCTTAGAAATACTGAGGAATAACAATGCCTTTATTTTCCCTCATTTGATGGAGATTTTTCATCAATGTGAGAATTCATCACTAGCACCATTTTTGCTGAGGCAAGTGCCTGACTTCAAGAGCTTCATGGATGGATATTTATGTAACGGTCCCAGATGCTCTAGCAAGGAAATCAAAACCATTGAAAGTTAGATTTTTTATGCAAGATGATGTACATGTCAAGCAATACAAGGTGCACCCAAAGATGCCTGATTGGAAACCAATAGCGGGAGGGATAGAGCTATGGTTGAGGGATGATAGAAGGAAGGTCATGCTTCCTCAAGGGTCACCAATGGTCTTGGAACTAGAAGATTTTTTCAAGGATGATATCCAAGTGGTTCAAGGGATACATGTCCACAAAAGATATTAGGAGAAATGGGTGGGCATCAAGGGTTCTGGGTCAAGTTATTAAAAGCACATCGGTCCTGTGATTGAGTATTGGAAGAAAATGGTCATTGAATTTTAGAAACCCTCTTTGCCACATGTGTATGAAAGATTGTGGCCGTTATTAGAAGGAACTCATTACATGATGCCTTTTGGAGATGAAAGAGCATTTTGAGTTTGAGGGCTATGAGGAGTACAATGGCCATTATTGTGGTCCACAAAACCAAAGGCCAAAGGACTCATTTTCACCATTGATTGATGTCAAAAAAGGGGACTTCATATTGGTACAACCTTTTGATGTAGTATACCGAATATGGCTAGGTGTTGCTCAATCATACATTAATACTAATCCTAATTCAACTAAATTTAGGAAGTTTTTCATTCAATATTGGGAACCGGTGTGCTTGAAGAAGGGTGTGAGTGATGCTAAAGTGTATGCAAATTGTTGGGATAAGCAGTGGGGACCTAATGTAAGAGATTCACAAGTATGGAAGGATGTCGATGCAATTGTCTTCTCGTGGGTGAGAAGGGGGCAACCGAAGAATCCAAATAGAGTGAAGATCCCAAAGCACATTTTTTAAAAGGCCTAACAAAGCATGAATGTTCTCAAAGAAGGATAAAATTATTATCATGGTTTTTTTTGAGCCGCTGAGAAGTGCGCACCCATTAAACATTCTTTTAAACATCTTATGTAATGTCAAATCCATTTTCAATTCATTTTTTGAATATTTTGTGTACCATATGAGATTAATACTTTTTTTATGATGCTTGTGGTACTTAAGGTGTTTATCAACACCACATACTATATGAGATGTGGGCTCTTTTCTAAATTAAAAAGGAGTCTATAAGTGATTGAAACACGTATTGAACACCCATTTTCCCAAAATAAGTGGGATTTTTCCCATTTTAAGTGGGATCGATCAAAGTTTCAAATTCCCAATTTTTCCCATTTCATCTAATATGGCATTTTGAGCAAAGTTATAAATGAAAAAGCTTCAACATGATGCACCATTGGAAACCAAATAGGAATCTTTTAAGAAATTTATTTGTTCTTGTGCCGAAGAATACTTTTCCATAAAGCATGTCTATGATATCAACAAAGATAGATCACCCAAAAGGTGGTTTGATAAAGAATATCAAGATGCTCGAAAGTCCTTGACAAATCTTGATGCCTACATACAAAGCATTGATTCAAATGAAGAGAAGAAGATGGGAAGTAAAGCATCAATTTTCTCAAGTCCAAGAAAAGGCACATGTATGTGGAAGAATTTGGAGAAACTTGAGGGGCAAGCGAGTTGAAAGTTTTGGTAACTTGAGTCTTAAGGATATGTTCACACATTGTAGGCAACTATATCAAAAAGCAAATGTGGTAAAATGCCATTCTATGGTTCACTCCCATGTATGCCATCTTTCTTTACTATTGAGGATGTGTGTAGTGGGCTTGAAAAGTTGGCCAATTGCAAAGCGGGAGATCTTCAAGGTATTAAGCTAGAAATGATTAAATGGACAGGAGATTTTCCACATGAGTGGATGTGTGATTTGTTCAACCTTGCAACTTCAACATGGTATACCTTGGGATTGGAGTACTAATTGGGTCAATCCTTTGCATAAAGGAATGGATGTAAAAAAACTAAATAACTACTGGACTATAATGATTGGGTCTCTTATGGAAAAGTTATTTGGGTGCATAACAGAGATAAAATTGAGTGATTGGGTTGAAGACAATGGAAAGCTTGCAAAAGGACAAGCGGGTTTTTGTTGATGCCATAGCACCATTGATCATCTTGTTACTTTTGTGTTCTCATGGAGGGAAGTCGGTTGAAAGGCAAACAATTGTATTGTCTCTTTTTGGACTTTAAAAAAGCCTTTGATATGATTCCAACAATTTGTGGGAGAAGGATGGAAGAAATCCAAGTGCCAAGTGAGTTTATGCTTGTGGTTTCTCGAATCTATGAGAAGGTGATGTGTCAATTGTGCATGGAAAGAGGAGTTTCAAAAACTTTTGCGAGCACTATTGGGGTTAAACAAGGATGCCCATTGTGATCAACTCTCTTTGGTCTATGCATCGATCAATTGGAACAAATGGTACTTGACTTTATGCAAGAAGAAGGCATTGAAGAGGTCACTATTTGCAATGTTGTAATCATGCTTTTGTTGTATGCGGATGATGTAGTGCTTCTAGCACATACTTTAGAGGATTCTCAAAAGATTATGGTTATCCTTGAAAAATTTTGCGTGCAAAGTGGGTTGATTGTGAATGAATCCAAAACAAAGTTATGCTTGTGAAAACCAACCGTAAGGAGAAGCCAAGCATTGTATACAACAATGAGACACTTGAAGTTGTTGAGAGTTTTAGGTACCTTGGCCTTGAGGTCCAACCAATCACAAGTGGCATGAATGTGCTATGCATTGTTTGGAAGCCGAAACAAGAGAAAATTATGAATTTGAGAACATGTGTAATTTGAGAAACATCAAGTGTTGGGTTCTTAAAAAGTACCTTTTTGACACATTGGTGACACTGATTCTTCTCTATGGAGTTGAAGTGTGGGACGGGAGCATCTCAAGTCTACTTGGAAAGAGTTTGAGAGTGTCCAAAAGCCAAAAGCATTTTCTTTTAAACTTTCTCTAAGTTAAGCAGAAGTAGTCATAGACTGCAAAGATTTTGTAGGACACCTGTTAACTCCATAAGTGGCACACATAATATACTCAAGCCAACTCAAATGTGGTAAAGCTTGAGTTTTGACCATACATCATGAGAGTTTTTCCAGTGACCTTTTTTTCCTCTCAGCAACACCATTTTGTTGAGGCATATACGAAACTATACATTGCTATTTTATCCCACAACTAGCTAGAAATGGATTAAATTCACGAGACATATACTCCTCCCCTTGATCTAAACGCAGGGTGCCTATAGTACATTTCTAGACATTTTCAATCATAGCCAAAAATTGTTTTTATATGATAAAGATGCGTCAAAACCCCTCACATCAACTTCCTAAAATTGCATGGGAAGCAAGCAAAGAAGTTCAAACGGTGCATAAAAGCAAGATCTTGAGCACGGAATGGATGCAAGATATAAAGAAGTAGTTTGGAAGATGGGATGAATTACACTTACTACATGATGCCTCCATAGACTCCCAAGTGAATGAAGCCTTTCTACAATGGCAATGTATTACGGCTTGGGAGAAACCCGGGGGGGTCACGCTTCATACATTACACCAGCCATATTGCCCCCAATTGCAAAACCATGTTCTTTGCTAAAAGAGGAAAATATACCCTTACATGCTTGAGCCTATCCCCTTGTCAGTGATGAAGTCGAGGAGCGGAGCGTGGGTCGACTCTCACACACACACACACACAGTGAGCTTACACAGTATAGTACGCAGAGAACTGTTAGAAGGGTTATCTCCCAATACCTTAGTATTCACGAAGTATATGTGAGTATATACAAAGAGTTAGAGGTAAGTGAGTTAGGCGGGCGGCCGGCCATATCCGCATAAGAGGCCACTTGGGCTTTAATCCCAACAACCTCCCACTTAAAGTCCAATGTGGCACTTTAAGTAACTGTAAATCTATGAACATAAATGTACAAAGATTTACATGGCTGCCATCTATCCAATGCCCAATAACTCACGACAATGCACAAAGCCCTCTCCTGGAAGTCCCTTTGTGAGTAGATCAGCAGGATTGTCCTTGGTGTGGATCTTCAGCAGTTGTATCTACTTGTCTTCAAGTACTTCCCTAATGAAGTGATATTTGACATCAATATGCTTAGTCTTCGAATGGAACACTGGATTCTTTGCCAATTGTATAGCACTTTGATTATCACAATATAACTCTGGCATATCTACTTTGATTCCCAAGTCTGCAACCAATCTACCAAGCCAAATAGCTTCTTTGCATGCCTCATTTGCTGCAACATACTCAGCTTCTGTAGTAGACTGCGTAACACAATCTTGTAATCGAGATCGCCATGATATGGCACCTCCAGCCAATGTAAAGACATAGCCTGATGTAGATCTCCTCTTATCCAAGTCTCCTGCATAATCTGAGTCAGTGTATCCTCTGACACTCAAATCCTGACTACCATAGCATATGCGCATACTCTTTGTATGTTTTAAGTATCTCATGATACCTTTCACTGCCTCCCAATGTTTCTTGCCGGGATTTGACATATATCTGCTAACCACTCCCACTGCAAATGCAATATCCGGACGTGTAGCAATCATTGCATACATCAAACTACCCACTGCAGACGCATATGGAATCTTATCCATTTCAGCCTTTTCTTCCTCAGACACAGGACAATCTTGTTTGCTAAGTTTCACATATGGTGGCAATGGAACACTCAATGCCTTTCCCTTCTCCATATTGAAACGTTGCAAAACCTTGTCAATATACTCTGTTTGAGATAACCAAATCAACTTCTTTGATCTGTCTCTCTCAATGCGCATACCAAGTATATGACTTGCCTCACCCATGTCTTTCATGTCAAACGATTTTGCCATCTTTGACTTCAAAGCTGAAATTTCTTCCAAGTGTTTGCCAGCAATCAACATGTCATCCACATACAAAATAAGGATCAGCCAACTGCCATCCTTAGCCTTCTTTGTATATAGACAGTGATCGAACTCACTACGTTTGTAGCCTTGAGAAAGCATAAACTGGTGGAACTTATGGTACCATGCCCTCGGTGATTGTTTTAAGCCATAAAGACTCTTTAACAATTGGCATACCAAATGTTCCATGCCTTTCTCAACAAACCCTTCTGGCTGCTGCATGTAAATTTCCACATCTAAATCACCATGCAAGAACGCTGTCTTGACATCCATTTGGTGCAACACCAAATCCAATATAGCAACCAATGCAAGAAAGCATCTCAATGTAGTCATCTTGACCACTGGAGAGAAGACTTCATCAAAGTCAATGCCTTGTTCTTGCTTAAAGCCCTTGGCAACAAGCCTTGCTTTGTACTTTGGCTGACTATCATGAGCGCTGATCTTATACCTGTAAACCCATTTACAAGGTAGAGCCTTTTTGCCCTATGGTAATTTAACCAACTTCCATGTCTGGTTTTTATGCAGAGCTGTCATCTCTGACTGCATGGCCAACTACCATTTTTTCGAGTCAACCACTTGTAATGCTTCCTTGTAACAAGATGGTTCTCCGCAATCCGTGAGCATGACATAATTTAGAGATGGCACATAACGATCAGGTGGTTTGGAGACATGCTTAGAACGTCTCACCACAACTGATTCTGCCTCTCTAGCCACTATAGGCTGTTCCTGAGCCTGACCATGCTGTCTTGATGTGCTAGCACTAGGTCCATCTTCCCTGAAGACAACTCTTCTGATCTCCTCTGTCTTCTCTGGCTTAGCGTGAAACTTGGCTTCATTGAAATGCACATCATTGCTACGAATAAGCTTTCTGGACTCAGGATCCCAAAGCCGGTAACCCATCTCGCCCGATTCTCCGTAGCCAAGAAATATACACTTCTTGCTCTTTGGTTAACTTATTTCTGAACTCCTTATGAATATGGCTATAAGCTTCACAACCAAAGACTCTGAGATGCTTATACAAAGGTGCCTTGCCTGTCCATAGCATCTCGGCCACTGCACTCTTATCCAGAACCCTACTAGGAGATCTGTTGATCAAATGGACTGCTGTAGCCACTGCTTCCGCCCAAAATCCATCAGGCAACTCAACATTTGACAACATGCTTCTGACCTTCTCTTGTATGGTCATATTCATACGTTCTGCAACCCCATTCTGTGAAGGATTATATGGTGCAGTAAGTTCCCGCTTAATCCCTTTTGCTTCACAAAAGTCTTGAAAAGCTTTGGAAACGTACTCTCCACCATTGTCAGTTCTCAAGCACTTCAGCTTCTGACCACTCTGATTCTCCACCAGCTGCAAGAATGTCTTAAAGACCTTGAGCACCTCATCCTTGTGCTTCAAGAAGTAAACCCATACTTTGCAAGAATAGTCATCTATGAATGTACAAAAGTACGCTGCTCCCCCTAGTGACAAACTAGGCATTGGTCCGCATAGATCACTGTGTACAAGAGCTAACCGTTCGTCCCTACGATTCCTCTTTGATCTGTGCAGTTCTTGTGTTTGCTTACCATAAACACAATGCTCACAAAACTCGAAATCTTGAAATGAAAAGCCAGGCAAATAACCATAATGAGAAAGTATTTCCATTCCTCTTTTTGACATATGTCCCAACCTACGATGCCACAGTGACACACTTGGCTGCTCAATCACATTAATTACATGGTTTTTAACCTCTGAAACATGTAAAGTGTACAGAGTTCCTGACTTGCTGCCATGTGCTACAGTCATCGAACCTTTGGAGATCTTCCAAGCGCTGTTCCCAAAAACTGTCACATAACCTGCATCATCCAACTTCCCTGTACTAATCAAGCTCTTTCGGATTGCTGGAACATGTCTAACATTCTTGAGCCATAAAGAAGAGCCATTCTGAAACTTCAACTGCACATCTCCCACTCCAAGTATGTCACAAACCTGCTCATTGCCAAGTCTGACATAATCTTTAGTAGCCACATATGATGTAAACCACTCTTTGTGCAGAGAAACATGTAAAGATGCCCCTGAGTCGATAATCCAATCACTCATAGCATGTCCATCCTCTGCAGTCAAGAAAACAGAATCAAGATTGCTTGTAAGGAAGATGTCACCAGCTGCTATACCAGAATCACTGTCTGAACCAGATCCTGTGACATTCACCTCTTCAATCTTCACTGAACTCTTCTTTTCATCTTGCTCAGAACTCTTTGTTTTTCCTTTTTCTTGTTTCCACTTCGTACAGTCTCGCTTCATGTGACCCTTCTTGCCACAATGGTAGCATTCTATGGCATCCTTTGACTTCGAATCACGAGACTTACTTCGGTTTTGTGCCTTCTTACCCTTCTTCTCTTTAAACTGTTGTCTCCCTCGAACGACCAAAGCAATATTGCCTTTGCCTTTGTCAATGTTCTTCCTGTTCACTTCCTCTGTGAGCAAGCTGCCTTCTACATTGGCACTTGTAAGACCTTCTGGCGCGACAAAATTACTTAACGCTGTACGAAAAGTATCCCACCTGTCTGGCAAAGTGATTAAGAGAAACATAGCCTTCACTGAATCTGGAAAGACTATCTCCTGTGCTGTTAACTGGCTGAAAATTGTGTGAAATTCATTCAGATGATTTGACATGGCTGTCCCTTCCTTCATCTTCAAATCCACCAATTTCTTGAGCCAGTAAATCTGAGAAGCAGCACTTTGTTTCTCGTACATACCACATAGCTTTTTCCATACTCCGTACGCTGTAGTCTCTTTTGCTACGTTGAAGTAAACATTTTCTGCCAGTGTCAGCATGATTGTGGAACAAGCTAACTCGTCAAGCTCTTCCCACTCATCTTCAGCCATACCTTCTGGTCTCTCCCCTTTGAGCTTCAGTGGCTTCACTTGTTTTTTCTGCACCAAAACCTGCCAAATCTGCTTCTTCCAGAATGGAAAGTTTGTGCCATCCAGCTTCTTTATGTTGTAAAGAGTCTCACTTTGAGAAGATGCCATATTTGCCAAACTGCTTACTTCTGAGAAAAAACCGGCAGAGTTTCCCCTGTAAACTGGCCTCTGTACACAGTAAACAAGCTGTAATCAACAAGCTAAACACCTCTCCTCAGGAACTGTCAGTATTTTGAAAATTTTTGACAGAGTCTCCCCTGTAAACTGAGCTCTGGGAACCAAAAGATAGCTCAAAAAACAATCATAAATAGCTGACCAGTGAAAAATCTAAAAAATCTCTGTAATATGCTGTTCTGTAAGCATACACTGTCTCCTCTCTGGGCGATGACAGAACCTGTATCTGTCTCAAGACTGAACCCTGAACAATGCCTCAACGGCCTGACACATAAGATGCAATCCAGTGTCTACACAAAGTCATACATCCTAAGGGATAAAAGTCGCCGAAGAGGATGCGTGTAGAGGGGAACTCCAGCAACCTAATCCACCTCACACTGGGTAACCCAGCCCCCAGTGCTTGGCTTCAAAAAACCTCACACACGACCCTCTCAGATGGCTCAGCAAACTGCCCAGAACTAGCATACATCCTATAATAGACCAATCACTGTCCTATGGCCGCTGCGGCGGTCTGTCTGCTAGCGTGACTCACAACTAGCAGACCCACAATCACAGTACATCAATCTACAATACATGCCAGTGGTGTCAAGCCGTCGTATGGCCACACCTCCCCTGGAACCTGGCAAGCACAAGAAGTAGCAATGAAGACTGCAATATATATATCTGATGATATATATGTGTACCTGGTCTATAGATGATGCTCTGAAGACTAATAAGTGATGTATGTCGATGCCGATATTGATGTCGACCACCTCCTGCTTGCCAATCTACACAAGACGGATTTCTTTGCGACTGAAATTTATCTTCTGCTGTAGTGCTCATAACAAAATTCTGAGGGCATAAACGGCTTCGAAAGGGGGGTAAAACCGCAGGTCACCTGCTAGAAACGCTCCCGGAACGCCGAGTGTGAATTTTCGAACTCCGGATCCAGAATCTGCCGGAAAAGTGCGCGCGCGCGCGATTGCGCAAAACCGCACTGAACCAAGGCTCTGATACCAATTGAAGTCGAGGAGCGGAGCGTGGGTCGACTCTCTCACACACACACACAGTGAGCTTACACAGTACAGTACGCAGAGAACTGTTAGAAGGGTTATCTCCCAATACCTTAGAATTCACGAAGTATATGTGAGTATATACAAAGAGTTAGAGGTAAGTGAGTTAGGCGGGCGGCTGGCCATATCCGCATAAGAGGCCACTTGGGCTTTAATCCCAACAAGTGATATGCGCTATCCCAACCATTTGGCTTAGCTCCCACTCCCTTCAATGTGAGATAGGGCGTGGGGACAATGGAGAAGGGTCAAATCAAGTGTGCACATTATGCTCACTACAAATTTGTTAGTATGAGCACCACACACTACTAGAGTTATTAGCTAACATCAGAACTTGCTTCCCTCACATTTTCATCCATGACTGATACCTACACACTTTCCTCTCCCAGCCCACACTCTCCATTGCAACTTTCATCTCCACAATTTTGGAGCATCAAAAATCACACATCATCCACACACATACTACATCACATGTAACTTTGATTCCATAGGTCATATTTGACCTTCGAGGATGATAATAAAACCTCTCTCTCTCTCTCTCTCTCTCTCTCTCTCTCTCTCTCTCTCTCTCTCAACATCCCCACTCAATGTTGTTGAATCTCTGGTAGATAGAGCCTGAGACATTGCTAATCATGGTATCTCATAACTGAGTGCGTTTTATTTGCGAGCTTTTGCAATCAAACCCAATTTTGCAAGCTTTTTGATTTTAGATTTAGAGCCTTTTCTAACGACACAAAAAATTAATCCAAAACAAAGACATCAAAATATTATACACGACCAAAAAGATCTATAATCTCATAAAAAATTGGCTTAAGATTTTGAGTCTCTTTTAACGATACACACCAAAAACATGTACAAGATTCCAAAAGCCCTAATTTTAAGCTTGTACAATTGTCTAGATAGATACCACAAAGCATGCTTCTTTTACTAAAAGGAGAACTAAAGTCTCATATGTCTAGAAAATCTACTCCACATCTAATACAAAAGAGAAATCTACTTCAATGCATACCTCTACAGGGCAATCTCTAAGATTTAGGCTCACTACACCACAGGATTTATCTTGCGGGTTTGCCCTAATACAAATGCAAGGTCTGTGGGAGTTAGTGCAGGTTGATAAATGACCATGTGCTCTTTTGGTTGAAGCCCTAGAATATGTACATACACATAGTACATGTGCTTACATGCCAAAAACGCTTTATCTGTAGATTCTCTCTTCTGAAAATCGGGACAAGTGCAACTAGGTTCTACCTTAATGTGTACATCATAACAACTCTCTGTCAATATTTGAAAAACTATGTGTTGTTCACTTTCTAATTTCTCGTCCAAGAACGTTGCAACCATGCATGCAGCTGACTCCAATCTCTTTTGCGCTTCTTTGGAAATACCATGTCTCCACTTACGCTTCCGGCTACTACTGGAGCCTCCTTGTGTAAGAGTAGCATTTGTATTGTTCATGCGTCGTAGTGGTGTTGCAAAATCTTCAAATTGAAATCCACTTTGTACCAAGCTGTCACTCTCTTCCTTTGATAAATTGGTTCCAATATCCACTTGCCAGAAAGTAGGAACGACAGGTGAGAATTTAACTTGCCTCTGTACTTTTTGTGTGTGGCCTACTTCATAATTGCAGAACCATATCCACTGTGCAATTGTCTTGTCGTTAAAAGTTCTCTCATACCAAAAACAAGGAACAACCATTCCCACATTATGGCTTTGTAATTTGTTACCACAACTTTTCTTCCCTACCATTCCAAAACATTTCCTCATACAATTGGCTGGTATCCTTCGTAAAGCCCACTCTTCACGGGCAACTTGGACCTCTTGAAATACACCTTGCTGAATTCTCCCTAGGATGCACTGGAATGCTATCTCCAACTTCAATGTCAGTGACAACATATACTTCTTCATTATCCTCTCTATCAAAATGTATACTCCGTGGTCTCCCTCTAGTTTTTCGTTGCTTCCATTACATATCCAGGTTTATGTGAGCTTGTACCAACTTCACATGTTTTCTTCTTCCGTTGTACTGTCTCTTTGTCACCTTCCATCACAGGCTCCTCATACAAAGTACTACCAGCAACCAAGCCTTTTAATGTACTCATAAAATGATTTGGATTTGGAGATTCGCTGCGTTTGGAACTGGCCATCATTGCTTCTATGGAAGGGCCCGTTCCGATGTATCTGCCTGTGGTGTATCCCAATATTTTTGCACATTGAATATATGCATTCAAAACATCACTGACACATGCATCATAAAGTGAGATTTTACGTTTACCACCTTCACCTGCTAGCCAACTAGCATGGATGCTCTCTGACAAGTTTATACTTGGAATTTGAGCTCTCTCCCATGGACTCTTACTGACCTATAAATACAAAACAATTAAAACCATATAAATGTAAATCTCTGTTTTCAAGTATTTAATAAGAACCAAAAAAATGATTGATATACCATTGTCTCAGCGCTTCCCCAATGGGCAATCCGTTGCTCCCACCAATTAAACCATCTCTCTAAAGCCTTTTTATTATCCCCTATCACATATTTCACCCCCCATTCTCGTATTGTGGAAGCTATACGAGAGGCCTCATTTGTAGTTTGCTAAGCGCCATGCTTCACACATTTCAATGTGATGCATTTGTCTATCTGTAGCGACATGTTTTTTTGTATGTTTGCGTAGACTCTGCTCCCGATGGAAAAGACACGAGCGCTCCCTTCCCTCCATTACATTATGCCGTCCACCATTGTATACAACTCATATTGCTAGCCAATTAGCCCCAGCTTCATTACACATACATCCAACAAAGTCTGTTGGTTCATGCCCACACCTCTCCATAACTGTGTTTAAATTTCTCCAAAACAAGATTTGTGTTTCTTCGTCTTCTTCTTTACATTCACATATTGCAATCACTTGCAATGCTCGGATGTTGTACACATAGAACAAATAAGTAATAACATGTGTCTTATATCAAACATGCTATCTAACATATTTTTATAAATTCACTTACCCAAGATTATAAACCGAGCAGGACATAGTTGCCCATCCTTCAATTCGATGAGTATGATCAAAGTGCACCCAAGCACTACTCAAATCTCTTGTCCCTCCTCGCCTCATTCTATTGACTAGTTCAACGCCAGAAGCAGGTCCTTTTGTGGACATTTTGAATACATAACATTTGTCGTTAGGTCCACCTTGGCCTGGAAAACGATTTCCATGAAAGAATAGAAAAACACACCGTTTCTGTAGCAATAGTATATTTTCGTATCCATCACCAACAACCTGACCCTGTTTAGCTTTCTCATTTGACAAATACTTTTGAATCCCCTATTTTGAACAAGGGGCATCATTTCCTCAAGAAAATGGTTAAGCTCTACATCAGTGGCTTCTAAATCATCTTCTTTAGTCAATGATTGAAATAGCATTTGACGAGCAACTAACATCTGTACTTTTCGAGGACCCCCCTTCTCAATCTTTAAAATTTTCTTAACAAGATTACGCACTTTTTCAAGAGCTGCCCTTCTAGTACCTGACTGTACATTGTGGTCATGCACTCCCAGATGGATCACCAAATGTGTTATTGTTGTTTCCTTTGGCATCACATAATAGATCATACACTTGCAAACATTTGAACAAGTGACTGTTCTATCACAATAGTGGCAGGTTATTTTAGATTTACCTTCGCTAGCAGGATAGCCCATGCTGATTTGTCTATCCAGATGTCCATGAAAGAAGGCATCATTGTATTTCCTTTCACCAAGGTAAAAAGGGCATGTCACTCTGCAACATTGAAGGCTTCCAAGACAATAACTCAAACGCAAAGTGCAATCTATGGCCATGTTGGTCGATGCTGGGCGAGACCAAAGGTGATCGTCGTACTTCTGCTCCATACCGAGCATCCTTTTATTGTTGTGAATTGGAGGAAGCTCGAAATAAACATTGCCATTATAAAAATTTGGGAGCTCGTCAACATTTTTGGGAGTTCCACAAATCTCTAAAAGTTTAGACAACCTGCACGATTTACCTTTGTCTTTCATCCATGAAATGATGGATATATCCTTTGAATACTCCTGCATTGTATGCTCCACCCCATCTTGTGTGTCTTGAAAGGGTTTGGTGACCTGGTTAGTTCCACTGTCTCCAAAACAACTGTGTCTGTACCTTCATCAATATCAACATTTAAATGTGATGGAGTCGAGCTTTTGTTACATGGTGTAGCGAACATAGAAGAATCACCGACTTCTTCATTTTTTTCTAAACTGTCAGCCACATAAACATAGCCATCTGAATGAAGAATGTGGTAAGCTAAGGATAGAGAATGGTCAAGAAGGTAATGCTTTTGATCTTCATGATCCCATCTAGGCAACACATTGACCTTAGACTCGGAGCTCCCTGTCTAAACGACTGCTTGCAAGCCTTCAAACTGAATAGAAGGAGGCAATAGGCTTTGAAGAAAATATTCACTAAGTAGAAGCTTTCCTTTCTTAATGAGACTCTATAATCCATATGAGCACCATTAATCGTCCATGAAAGCATTGTTGTAGTTGTAGCTGTCATGTTTGAGACAGACAGGGAGGAATAATACTTGAGGTAAAAAAAATGACGAAAAGAGAAGGAAGAGAATGTGCATAAGGTACAAAGAAAGTGTAAAAGCATACAGCTGCAAAAAGTTATTGCTGCGTTCATTGAAAACTGTTCGAAATTTAATTCATTCATTGAAAACTGTTCTAAATAGATTTGGAATATTCACTCTTTAAGATATGCACGGTCATAGCCATTAAGATACATTTGAATCAGCATGTTGTCAAATCCATCTGTTCACCTATCGAGCTTTCAAAATCTCCGCAAATACGTGCATATTAAAAAATTAAAAAATAGGAGTTATAAAATATACGATGTTTTAAAAATTATTTATAATATACGTGTATATATATATATAATATATATATATATATAGTATAGATTATAGTTTTTTATATAGTATAGAGTATAGTTTTTCATATTCCCAATTAAGCGCTTTAAAATTGAAATGGACATAGTATAGTATATATAGTATATATAGTTACATTACATTATACCATCACCAGTACCGGGCCAGTCCAGTCCAGTAGCAGTACAGTACCATTCCAATCCAGTACCAATCAAGTCCAGTCTAGTAGCAGTCTAGTCTAGTCCAGTACTAGTCCAGTCCAGTACAATACCAGTCCAGTCCAGTACCAGTCAAGTCCAGTGTAGTCCAATAGCAGTACAGTACCAGTCCAGTCAAGTACAGTACAGTACAGTACCAGTCCAGTCCAGTACAGTAGTAGTACAGTACCAGTCCAGTCCAGTAGCAGTCCAGTTAAGTACAATACCAGTCCAGTCCAGTACAGTAGCAGTACAGTACCAGTCCAGTCCAGTACCAATCAAGTCCAGTCTAGTAGCAGTCTAGTCTAGTCCAGTACTAGTCCAGTCCAGTACAATACCAGTTCAGTCCAGTACCAGTCAAGTCCGGTGTAGTCCAGTCCAATATCAGTCAAGTCCAATCCAGTTCTAGTCCACCCAGTACCAGTCAACCAGTCCAGTCCAGTACCAATCAAGTCCAGTCTAGTAGCAGTACAATACTAGTCCAGTCCAGTACCAATCAAGTCCAGTCCAGTCCATTCCAGTAGCACTACAGTACCAGTCCAGTCCTATACCAATCAAGTCTAGTCTAGTAGCAGTCTAGTCCAGTACAATACCAGTCCAGTCCATTACCATTCAATTCCAATCCAGTACTAGTCCACACAGTACCAGTCAAGTCCAGTCCAATCCAATATCACTCTAGTCCAATACTAGACCAATCGAGTAGTAGTCCGATCCAATCTAGTCCAGTACTAGACCAATCGAGTACTAGTCCACCCAGTACCAGTCCAGTAGTTGTACTATACCAGTCAAGTTCAGTTCAGTACCAGTATCAGTCCAATCCATTACTAGTCCAGTCCAGTATCAATCAAGTCTAGTCTAGTACAGTACCAGTACCAGCTCTAGTTTCAATCCATTACTAGTACTAGTAGAGTCCAGTACTAGTACCAGTACACGATAAGTCCAGTCCAAGATAAGTACCAGTCCAGTACCAATCCCAATCCAGGATAAGTTCAGTCCAGTACTAGTCCAGTTTAGTCGAGGATAAGTTCAGTCCAATACTAGTCCAATCCAGTAGCACTACAATACGTTATATAGTATATAATGTTATACTTACAGTAAAAAGTATATAGTAAATAGACTATATAGTATATAGAGTATATTATATATATATATATATATATATATATATATATATATATATATATATATATATATATATATATATAGTGATTATACATATATTGTACATAATACAGAGTATAGTAATGTTATATAATCTTTATATCGTTCATTTCACCATTTTCCACAGTCTAGGACTTTATTCGAATCGTTTTCGTGAAGTTTCAAATTTTGACCAGGGACACCTGTTGGGAGCTAGTTTTGAGGATGCTAAGGTCAAAATTTGGAAAAGTTTTGTATGTAGGAATTGTAGTCATCAATACGAGGAAAAATATTGCTTCTTTAAGTTTTTCTGTTTCCTCATTTGATGCTCGTTTCAGCCCATAGATTAGGGAAAAAGTGAGAAAATGTTGTTTTGCGCTGTTTTTGTAGAAATTGTCAACTTGCATGTGAATTTTCAACCAAACTGAGCTGGATATGAATTTTTTGTATCACACAACTATCGAAGAGCTTGACAAGGCAAAAAAATTCATGTGAGTTGGCCCCGGGCAAATTCTGAACCATTTGGGAGTTACGGCTCGCTGAAAATGGCCAAAAACAAAAAAAAAAACTTAGTTGTGGCCACTTTGCTTAAGACTAGAAAGAGGTCAAAAATAGTGAATGTCAAAGCTTAGGTTTGAAGCATTACTACTTCGAGAACCAATCGTCTACCTGCTCGAGCTAACACAGTCCAGTACCATCGTGCGCGCATCATGTTGGTGCCTCCTCTCTCTCTCTCTCTCTCTCTCTCTCTCTCTCTCTCTCTCTCTCTCTCTCTCTCTCTCTCCACACACACACACACACACACACACACACACTATTGTCGTTGCGGTGCCGGAAGATAGACCACAGAGAACCGTTCAACGCGGAAAAAAGGCGGGCTCTACTATCATCCGCGCACGCGGATGATGGGCGGGCTCTGCGTCCCGCTTTTTTTCTTCATTGAACGGTTCTCTGCGGTCTATCTTCTTACGATGACTGTCTTTGTTCAAGTTCTAATTAAAAATGATTTTGGTGTTCATAACAAATCTATTTGGTAAATTGTATGCTTTAATCAGAAATTACCAAAAAAAGGGGGGGAGGGTAGACCTCCCCCATCATCTGCGCGCAGATGATGGGGGAGCTCTGCCCTCCCCCCTTTTTTTTGGAAATTTTGGATTAAGGCATACAATCTATCAGATAGATGTCATTAAATTTTGGGATTAACTCCACAAAATTAATGAAAATAGCACAAAGCTCACCAAATCTACAAAAAAAGAGAGAGGCAGAGCTCCCCCATCATCCGCGCGCACGCGGATGATGGGGAAGCTCTGCCTCCCCCTTTTTTTGCATTTTTTATGTGGTCTTATATAAACTAAAAACTATATTATATGTGTTGTGTAGATAATGGCACCAAAGAGGGATAGCAAGAAAAGAAAACCTCCAGTCTCTCCTTTTAGCAACCGTCAAGTGAGCATGAAGCTTAGGTCCGGTTGTATACCAAAGGGAGCTATTGATCAGGAGGCATCATCACGAGTCTGACATTTGGACACTCCACCAAATAAAAAGAACAGGATTCTCAAAAGGTGTGTGTTTATTGATGATGAGGCTCAAGTTGATGAAGACTCCAACAACATCGAAGATGACGTAGAGATCACAGGTAAATTATGAGTGCATGCTATAATTTTATGTCAATACGTAGTTTATATTATAAATTTTTTAATGGTAGATTGTTAAATTTGATGGACGTTTTTTTTCGTTTGGAAAGTTTGGTAATTAATAACCATGTGGGAGAGTAAGAAAGGGTGAACCATTTTTTATATACATACCATTGATAGTTGTTAGAGAAAAAAAAGGTCCTTAAATCTCATGTGAGAGCCCTATATAGAGTGTGCTGTTTTTTTTTAAAAAAGTTGTCTTCGTACAAAGGAGACTCTGGCAAAATTCTGTAAATTACATACTTTACACTATCTAATCCTAATTGCATATGTTTTTGGACAATTGAATGTTTGTCACTTGTTATCTCTATGCAAAGACCAATGTTCGCATTGAAGATCATCATGACAATGAAGAAGATAGTGATCCTGAAGGGGATGAGGAGAATAAGCATTCCAAACACCTAGGCAAGCAAATTTCTCTTGGCTTGATGAAAGATGTTCCAAGTCAGTTTTATGTAAAGAAGAAGACATTGCCTCCTCCAAATCCACTTTGTCGACTCATGGTGCATGAGGCTGTTAGGTTTGCTAGAGATGATGTAGAATGGCTCATTTCCTCATTTGATTTTGTTGGGTATTTAGAAACTATGGGGCATTTCCTTGTGTCTGTTGGGGATTCTAGAGGAGATATCATTCCCGTGACCGCAGCGGATTTGGAGGAATGGGGACCACTTTGGCGGGAAAGAAATGTTGAGTTCGAGAGATCACTTGGTAGAGAATGGCAGGAGCTCAAATGAAAAAAGTTTCTGGTATGGGATGGAAACCATAGGCTAAAAACATGGTGGAAGAGAATCAAAGATAGTAAGATCTTTCACCTTTTTCACTCTTTTGTTGTAAAGCTTTGTTTTTACAAATGATGATTTTTTTGTGTGTGATAGAGTACTCGGACAATGGTCAATACCATGTTAGTGTTCATTGCCAATTCCTTGAGTTGTCCAGAGCAAAAGAAGCAGAGTTGCTTCTTGCACTTGACACTTCCAATGCGTAAGTTTGTTAATTGCATGTTGACTCTCATTTTTTTGCAAGCAATGCTTGTGTTCAACTCTTTGTTTTCAATTTTACTGCAGCATTTCTAGGGCACATGTCATGCCAAAACATCACTCATTAAGTTTATATTTCATCGATTTGCATGGCAAATAAAGAATTCAATCCTTCAAAAATTGACACCCTGACATGAAGAAGTGGCTAGGGGAGAGATGACTATGGAGGCAAGGTATTACCATGGTGCTGCACCATGGTACAAAAGCACTCCATGTGGATTGGATATCTCAACTTTGTGGAAGGTGATACCTACTCTACATGTTTGGTAATTAATGTAAAATTTTATTATGTTCACTACAGTGTTTTGTATTAGGATGAGCACTGCATTATGTCCAAAATAGAGAAAAGCTAGATCACTGACTAAATGATGTTTGAGAATAAGAAGAGACTTGGACAAGGCCACAAAGGTAGAAGGAACGTTTTTGAAAGATAGAGCACAAGTACTTGTCAATCGCCAATCCTCTTTAATGGTGATGAGTTCTTCAGTTCTTTTTAGCATTAAATGGATGAACCTGAAATGACTAAAGATCACTAAAGATAAGCTTCTATTGTTTGACAAGCTCTAAAATCACATCCTGAAGGTATTGAAGCTATTAGTGTCTCATTTTTAATTGTAATTCATTCAATTTTGGTTTTTTTTTGGTGATTACAAGCTGTTATAAGTGGACATGAAAAAGGAGACTAGTTGGGCCACTTGCATGGAGCTAACACTAATGAGTGAAAGGATCAGTAGAAGGTCCACAACTTCCTAATTCTTTTTGACCTAATCACAAGATGAGCTCCCATGAAAAACATATTTTGCAGTATACGTTTGACTCATTGTTTTTTAAAAAGAATATAAACATGTTTTTAATTTACACAAGATCAAGTTGAGTGTACTTTTGATTGTTACTATGTATGTAAGCTTTTAGTGTATCAATGAGCGGTGAAGCTTCTCGACGCTAGTGAGAAGATGCCGAAGCTTGTGTTGTCGCTAAGTAGTGATTTTAACAGGTTGTGCATTCGGCCACTTGCACTCTTTGCAAAAAAAGAGCATTTCAGGTGTTGAGTCATTGTTTGGTGACAGTGGGCTCCATGTGAGAATATGATGAAATCATTTTGTGATTTTTACAAAAATCCTTAAATTCCCTGTGTAAGCCCTTGGAATATGGGTTGGATGGTTTCTTGTTGACAATATGCGTGTGTATAATGCTATGTGAAACCCTTTAAATCCCTTGTGGGAGCCAATAGGGTTTATGGTTTATTTGGAAAATGCTCCATACAAAGGAGAACTCTGACATTTTTTTATAATACATGACATTTATTATCCATTGCGTTAAATATGCGTTCAAAGGGCATGATTGCTAAAAATTTTGTAGATGGGTGATGCATTGCGTTAGGCGCAGAATTGAATAAAGCCCCATGTTCACTAGAAGAGAGGGAGTACATGATGAGAAGACAACGTTCCTCATCCTCTTTGATGAAAGGAATCTGACAACATGGGAAGCCAAGGTTTGTCCTTGTGGTTGGATATCACTAGGATTATTCCCAAAGCACGAGTTGAATCACGTAAGAGTAAGTATCTTACACTAGTGGCTCTTTTATTTTGAGAATGTTATGTCTTACTTTATACTAATTATTGATATGTGCATAATGGTTGTTGAGTGAAGGGTTTCAAATGAGAGTGATGAGTACTTACTTAGACACAAGAAAGTCTCTCCCTCTCAGGTTCTCAGGAGTTACTCAAAACACCATTGAGAGGCTCTCAAGGCTCCACTAGCAAGCATTGTACTCAAGAAGGTAAAGGAAAATGGAGCCTCCAATACATCAAGGATTTCCACCTTCTTCAATGCCTCCCTTATTGGCCATCTGCAGAGCCGCATGTCCTCTTTGGGAACCACTATACCCCATATTGCACCCTCTTCTAATGTCCCACTACATTCCTCATTGGTGCACACTACTTCGGTTGTTGTAGAGTCTTCACTTGGCGAGAGGCTTGGGAGAGAAGGAGCCGATCACGACATCTGTTGGTAAGTTTAAGAAATTGTTACATAATTCTGTCTTCCATATTTCCTAATTCAAGAGCTAATTTGGATAATGCTTGCAGGGTTTCATTACCAAACTATTGTAATGTTTTGGCTTGTGGATTATTCACAAATTGATAAGTTTGCCATTGATAGGTAGATTTTCATAGTGCTACTTATTTGCATTTTCTTCTTGCATGTTCTATATTTGAACATATTCATGTTTGGGTTTCCTATAGCATCAACAAATTTTTTGCGTTACAGTATACAATCTATTTAGCAAGATGGTTGCCATGCCGGAGTTTGCTAGCTTATCTTTGCAGATTTTTCTACAAGTTTTCCTTGTGGATGGTCTAGGACCAATTCCATTGGGTAAGTAACGTCTTCTTTGGACAGTACCTTACAACTAACTATGGATGTATGCTTATATGTCATCATTCACGTTTTAGAGGGCATGAGTGTTCCCAAGTGGAACACATTTTCCAGGGGCTAGGGACAGGTGCAGGATTTCTCGTAGTTTGGGCCGGGAGGTTGAGTGACCATTTGCATGCCGAGTATTTTGAGATTTTATTGCAGATTCAACTAGGTAGACTTGTGCTCTTACATACATGGACTCTCATGTGTAATAAGAAGCTATCGGCACATCCACTCACTATGAGGCGGTAAGATAACAAACTTAGATTCATAGTTTAATTTCCTAACTAAAAACATTGTAGCATGCCATTCATTCTTTGATTTGTTTATTCATGCAGGTACTTGATCTTACCATGTGTCTTGGTATCCTATTGGCCAGCCAGTGCCACACTATATAGAGAGGCAGGGGAGAAAATTGCTGAGAGATTGTTTCCACCAATTGTAGCTACATGTAGATGATGTAGTCTTCCCCCATTGAGATTGATGGAGTTATTCTTAATGCGGCAGAGCGGTCTTCTTTCGTTCTTTCGTAAGACTAGTCCAAGTATGATACTGTGAAAATGTTATGTATATATGTGTTTGCATGTTCGGTTTTTCTATTTATTTTTTATATGGTCAGGTGGTTGCTGGAAAGAGACGGGAGCAAAGCGAACCCCGAACCACCCGACGCCTCTAAAATCACCGGGACCGAATGGCGCGCCTCGATCCTGTCATGAAAGCAACAGGGGCACCACCTAACTTCCGACTAGGACGCAAACACACACAACCAAACAAAGTTTCATCCAAGAGAAATAGATGCTTGGGAGTAATGAGAAGTAGGAAAGGGAAAGAGATCCAGGTGAGAGAGAGAGAGAGAGAGAGAGAGAGAGAGTGAGGGAGGGGTATAGCGGCTTAGTACTTTAGCACCACAAAAGATGGCGAATCCACACACCCTTCACACATACACAACTCACTCCCAAACACAAGACTTAGTGCATTCCGCACACCTCACATGGGCAAAACATTGCAAGAAAACAACTCACAAAACCTCAGGCTTTATTCATAGAATAAGGCGATGAATGGGGAGCATAGGTAGGGAATGAAGAAGGGAAAGGTGTGTAAGCACATGCGATTGGTGGAGTTGATGCGAAGACTCCACACGAGGTATGGCCATCATCCTCATTTAGTTTCCCTTCATCTTCCATAGCCCCAAGGGTGTAGAGTCATGCTTCAAGACGAGCATGTGATTGCGATGATGTGATGGGGGGTAGGTGTGTGCACGACACCCACAGTGCAATAGTGTACTCTTTGTGATGGTGTGGTGATTTTAGTTTGTGTGACCCCTCTTTATAGGGGAGGAGTGGGAGAAATTCCAAATTTTAAAATGAGAAATCATTATCTACATAGCCATGTGACTGTGGGCCCACTTGTCTGGCTGTGTTATATGTGCCCAGAACACATCTCATGAGAGAGAGACTAGAGAGAGAGATGGGTGGATGAAAAAAAGTGAGAGGTGACATGAGATTAAATGAATTACGGAGGGGAGAGGGGAGTGTGTTCAGAGGTGAATCTGTGTGCAGATGTGTTGAACACAAGAAAAATCAGGTACCATCGATTGGGATGGTCGGTGGCACTTTTTTTAGTGAAAACGGAGTGTTGGATGTGGGGGAGTTATTTACTACAAGACAAGAGACATTGCGCCCTTAGAGTGAGAGGGGGGGATTTGGTCCATGCGATATGATAGGAGAGGAAGAGGGGGTGGGTATACTTATTTTGAAGATAGGGTAAGTTGGCATGTGAGTTAGGTGGCATTATTGGTGAGTTATAATGCATTTATTGGTGAGAGGTGGGGTAGCTGAGGGAAGTGAGAAATGAGAAAGGACAAGGGGAAGAGAGAGGTTGACTTTTTGAGTGGAAGGAGAGGAAAAGGGACACACGGCAGGCAACAGTGAAGAAAAAAAGAGCAAGGTGGGGATGGGAACCCCCAGCATGAGGTGGCCTATTAACTTCTTTATATTTACAAAATCATAGAGATTTTTTTCTTAATTTTTCCTCCATGCCTTTTATCAACTTTATGCAAGAGGGGTTTCACAATGGGGACAGAGAAAAAGGTATGGAATCTTGGCTTATGGAGAAGAGTATCATTGCATCCATTTTTGGCTAGAGCTTATGTCTCTAGCTCCTACCTACAACTTATCTCAACATGGAGAGCTTGGTTTCTAGGTCCACACCACTTGTCCAAGTTAATGTAAAAGTGACTCAAGGTTCACAACTTGTGAAAGCAAGGATCCATTGAGGAATACAATCCACTTGGCTATTTTTCCTTAATTTATTGCATGTGACATTCAGCAGGGTCCACTTCTAATCTATAACTTCTTAATTTGAGGCATGGGGCATACATAAAATATGTAGCATATGCTCTATTGCCTCATAGGAAGTTGGTTTCAAGGTGCACTTATCCATGCTAGCCTATCTTGGAGAAATGATGGAGCTTGCTTCTCTCCTTGTTTCAATGGAGACTAGCTTGGACAAGTGGTGGACCTTTGCTTCTCTCTATGTTTCAATAGAGTTAGCTTGGACAAGTGGTGATCTTGGAACAAAACCCCCATGTAAACATATCATGGGTATTCCAAGTGATTAGAAAGATTACCATATAAGATATAACCTTATAGGTTGGACAATGAGCTTGGCTTGGAGAAATGGTGGACCTTTGATTCTCTCAATGTTTCAATGGAGCCTATCTTGGAGAAATGTGGAGCTTGCTTCTGTCCATGTTTCGATGGAGCCTAGCTTGAACAGTTTGGTGGACCTTTGCTTCTCTCTATGTTTCAATAGAGTTAGCTTAGACACGTGGTGGATCTTCAAACTAATCCAACTACTATCAATGTTCCTAGCTTGGACAAGTGGTGGAGTGTTTCTCTACTCCATGTTTCAATGGATCTTAGCTTGGACAAGTGTTGACCTTAAAAAAAAAAAACCCCATGTACAACATAGAATGGATTTTCTAGATTTCAATGGAGTCTAGATTTAACAAATGGTGGAGCTTGTCTTCATCCATGTTTCAATGAAACTAGCTTGGACAAGTGGTGGACCTTGTAACAAACCCCCCCATGTACAACATATCATTGGTTTTCTAAGTGATGGGAAGGAATACCATTCAAGATATAAACTTATAGCTTGGATAAGTAGTTGACTTTAAAACCAAATTCATCATAATACAATGAAATACAGGTTAGCCAATTCCTAAATCTTGAGACCAAACCTCCCATGCTATTAGAGATAATATATTGATAAGTGGTGGACCTTCTATTATTTTCCCATGCCTAGTTTAGACTACCGGTACACTTTGCAGCTATAAAGGTTGGACGAGTTTGGAGCCTTGTTTCTATCCATGTTTTAATGGATCCTAGCTTGGACAAGTGGTGGACCTTGGAAAAAAGCTTCCATGTACAACATATATGAGGTTTTCCATGTTTTAATGGAACCTATCTTGGACAAATGGTGAAGCTTGCTTCTCTCCATGTTGATTTTGGAACTACCTTAGACAAGTGGTGGAGCTTTTCTTTTCTACTCTTCATAATACAATGAAGTATATGTTGGTTACATGGTGAATCTTAAGGCCAAACCTCCCATTTTACTAAGAGATAGGTTGGACAAGTGGATCAACCTTCTATCATTTTCTCCATGACTATATTGGACAATTAGTAGACCTAACATCTCTCTATGTTGTCTAGAGATAAGCTTGGACAAGTGATGGACCCTGCTTCTCTCTTCCCTTGGTTTACTAGTTTGAAGACTCAGTATATATACTTTCTTAGATCTAGCTTGAACAAGTGGTGGACCTTGTATCCACAATCTTAATTCATTACAAAAAAGTATATGAAAAAATAACATAGGAATCTTGGTTTGAAGGTCAAGCAATTAGGTTCCAAATGCACATAATAATATATTTTCCACCCATAATAAAAGAAAGTTAAATATGTTATTACCAAATTGAAAAGGTACGTCAAAGAATTCTAGCTTTGCATCTTGTCAGATCTAAATCTTCATCAAGGCGACATGCATGTATACATCAACTTTCAAGCCATTCAAGAATACATGCACTTAGATTCCATAGTTTTGTTTTCAAAGTCTTTTAGGTTCTAAAACTCTTTCACATAAAGTATGTAATGACAAAATTCTTGAAGCAAACATTTGTGCCCAAGAAAAAGATCCCTCTCACATATTTAAAGTCCATGAATTCTCTGATCCATACTTACAAGTTTTATTTTGACATCAAACATCAATTCTCTCATAGTTACAAATAAATGCAACCTCGATATGAATTGACAAAAAATGAATTTCTTTTACTATATGACCCAACATAGGCCCCAATCAAATAAAAAATGAGTCTCCAAAAATTTGGGTGCACTCTAGCAATACATCAGAGTCCCCTTACAATAGGATGCACTCCAATAGTACATTGAAGTCCCCTTAGAGTAGGGTGCACTCCATTCAAGTGTTCATAAAATTGACACACCTTTGTTTTTTATAAAAAAAGACTATATCAAATTATACAAATGTTGAAAGATACACACTAGAATAAAAAAAGCATCTTATGGCCATATTATTCAATTCTTTCGTGTTGACAAGTACACACCAAGGACATAATTTGTCTCAGAATCACTATACTGATTTACAATTGTGTTGTATGTATAGACTCTCTTATCTCTTGCATACAACCATCCTACCAACCATGGAATTATGGTTCTCTGCAAGAAGTTTTGAAGTTGCTCGAAGTTTGCCTCCACATCTTTGGAAATATAAGATATGTCCCTGGCATGTTCCACATCACCCTATATGGAGTGTCATCAAAAATTAAGGTATTGTTTGCATCCAAATCCTCAAATATCTTCCAAATATCACTCAATTTTTTGTGATAAACCCTTGTAAATCCTAACATAATATTTGGATTTTGGCAATTTTTGTTACTCATAAACACCTTGAACTTGTATACTGCTCAGGAAAACATTTTTGTGTGATGCGTTGCACCCTTGTTAAGTTATAGCAACTCCATATCCATAGCTCAAAGTATTCAGCACAAAAATCCAAAAAACTTTGTGCGTCTGGTCGCACCACATGATAAACTTCATCTTTATCCTCCACAAGTCGCATGTGTTGAGCCCAAGATGGCATAGAATCTCCATGTTTCATTTCAATTGTCTTGAGAAGTAACCCCTCTAGATCCAAGATAAGTACTCTTTTTGATGTCCTTGAAAGAAAGTGGTAGGTGATAAAGAGGTGATTCATTCCTTGGACAAGGTCTTGGAGGAGGTTGGATGGGTAATTCAATAGTTTTCTTCAATTTATGCCAGCATATAGCCAATCCATTTTTCTGTAATGGTTCTGAAATTAAAGAACAAGAACACTTAATGCAAACACAACAATAGACATGAGTTTTACATTGTCTACCCTAAGGTTTTATTAGATACCAAAATCCATCTATGATCTACTCATTAATAGAAAGAAAGTCAAATTAAAATCCTGACTCTTTTTTATGCTACACTCTCTCTTAGTCTCAATACCATGGAGTCAACTAGACTTAAGTCAACTAATAACTACTACTTGTTGTTAAAGGTATGCTTGAAGTGCATAAGGCTTAACCAATGCTCTAGTGTAGAATGGGTATTTAGGTCTCAAGGTCTACCACTTATCCAAGCAAAGATCCATTTAGATATGGAAACCCAATTTTTTCTTAATATAATGATATAGAGTGGACAAGTGGTGAATCCTGAGACCAACCACTCATGCTACTAGGGATAATAGGTTGGACAAGTGGTGGACCTTGAATGTAAACCCCCCATGTACAAAGTATCAGGGGTTTTGGGTATTTCAATCGACTCTAGCATCTTCGAGACATGGTGGAGCTTACTTCTCTCCATGTTTCAATGGAGTCTATCTTGGATAAATGGTGGAGCATCATTCTCTCCATGTTTCAATGGAGCCTACTTGGACAAGTGGTGCACGTTTGTTTCTCTCTATGTTTGAACAGATTTAGCTTGGACAAGTGGTGGACCTTGGAACAAAATCCCCATGTAAAACATATCATGGACATTACAAGTGGTGAGAAAAAATACCATTCAATATATAACCTTATAGGTTGGAAAAGTGGTGGACCTTAACACCCAATTATTATTAATATAATGACATAGAGTGGACAAGTGGTGAATCTTGCGACCAAACCTACTAGGAAAAGTAGGTTGGACAAGTGGTGGACCTTGAATGCAAACCCCCCATGTACAAAATATCACTCATGCTACTAGGAATAATTTGGTATTAAGGTCCATGTTTCAATGGAGCCTAGCTTGGAAAAGTGGTGGACCTTTGTTTCTCTCTATGTTTCAATAGAATTAGCTTGGACAAGTGGTGAACCTTGGAACAAAACCCCCATGTAAAGCATGTCATGGGCATTACAAGTGGTGAGAAAAAATACCATTCAAGGTATAACCTTATAGGCTGGACAAGTGGTGGACCTTAGCACCCAATTCCTCTTATTATAATGACATAGAGTGGAAAAGTGGTGAATTGTGAGACCAAACCTACTAGGGATAATAGGTGGACAAATGGTTGACCTTGAATGTAAATCACCCATGTACAAAATATCATGGGTTTTGCGTATTTCAATGGAGCCTAGCATCTAGGAGACATGGTGGAACTTACTTATGTCCATGTTTTTAATGGAGCCTATCTAGGAAAATGGTGGAGGTTCCTTCTCTCCATGTTTCAAATGGAGCCTAGCTTGGACAAGTCGTGGACCTTTGTTTCTCTCTATGTTTAAATATGGTTAGCTTGGACAAGTGGTGGATCTTGAAATGAAACTCCCATGTAAAACATATCATGGGCATTTCAAGTGGCGAGAAAGGATACCATTTAAGATATAACCTTATAGGTTGGACAAGTGGTGGACCTTAACACAATATAATGACATAGAGTGTACAAGTGGTGAATCTTGAAACCAAACCACTCATGCTACTAGGGATAATAGGTTAAACAAGTGGTGGGCCTTGAAATAAAACCCCCTAGAGTGTTTCAATGGAGCCTAGCTTGGAAACATGGTAAAGCTTGCTTCTCTCCATGTTTCAATGCAGCCTATCTTGGATAAATGGTGGAGCATCATTCTCTCCATGTTTCAATGGAGCCTAGCTTGGACAAGTGGTGGACCTTTATTTCTCTCTATGTTTGAATAGAGTTATCTTGGAAAAGTGGTGGACCTTGGAACAAAACCCCATGTAAAACATATCATGGGCATTACAAGTGGTGAGAAAAAATACCATTTAATATATAACCTTATAGGTTGGACAAGTGGTGGACCTTAACACCCAATTATTCTTAATATAATGACATAGAGTGGATAAGTGGTGAACTTGGGACCAAACCTACTAGGGAAATAGGTTCGACAAGTGGTGGACCTTGAATGTAAACCCCCCATGTACAAAATATCACTCATGCTACTAGAAATAATTTGGTATTAAGGTCCATGTTTCAATGCAGCCTAGCTTGGAAAAGTGGTGGACCTTTGTTTCTCTCTATGTTTCAATAGATTTGCTTGGACAAGTGGTGTACCTTGGAACAAAACCCCCATGTAAATCATGTCATGGGCATTACAAGTGGTGAGAAAAAATACCATTCAAGCTATAACATTTAGGTTGGACAAGTGGTGGACCTTAACACCCAATTCCTCTTAATATAATGACATAGAGTGGACAAGTGGTGAATCATGAGACCAAACCTACTAGGGATAATAGGTTGGACAAGTGGTGAACCTTGAATGTAAACCCCCCATGTACAAAATATTATGGGTATTGGGTATTTCAATGGAGCCTAGCAACTTGGAGACATGGTGGAGCTTATTTCTCTCCATGTTTCAATGGAGCCTATCTAGGAGAAACAGTGGAGGTTCCTTCTCTCCATGTTTCAATGAGCCTAGCTTGGACAAGTGGTGGACCTTTCTTTCTCTATATGTTTTAATAGAGTTAGCTTGGACAAGTGGTGGACCTTGGAATGAAACCCCCATGTAAAACATATCATGGCATTTCAAGTGGTGAGAAAGGATACCATTTAAAATATAACCTTATAGGTGGACAAGTGGTGGACCTTAACACATATTTCTTCTTAATATAATGACATAGAGTGTACAAGTGGTGAATCTTGAGACCAAACCACTCGTGCTACTAGGGATAATAGGTTGGACAAGTGGTGGACCTTGAATGTAAACCCCTCATGTACAAAATTATGGGTTTAGGGTATTTCAATGGAGCCTAGCTTGGAGACATGGTGGAGATTGCTTCTCTCAATGTTTCAATGGAACCTATCTTGGAGAAATGGTGGATCATCCTTCTCTCCATGTTTCAATGGAGCCTACGGACAAGTGTGGACCTTTGCTTCTCTCTATGTTTCAATAGAGTTAGCTTGGACAAGTGGTGGGTCTTGGAACAAAACCCCTTTGTAAAACATAGCATGGACATTACAAGTGATAAGGAAAAATATCATTCAAGATATAACCTTACAGGTTGGAAAAGTGGTGATGGACCTTGACAAGTGGTGAAGGATACCATTTAAGATATACCCTTATAGGTTGGACAAGTGGTGGACCTTAACACCCAGTTATTCTTAATATAATGACATAGAGTGGATAAGTGGTGAATCTTAAGACCAAACCACTCATGCTACTAGGTATAATACGTTAGAGAAGTGGTAGACCTTGAATGTAAACACCCCATGTACAAAATATCATGGTTTTAGGGTGTTTCAATGGAGCCTAGAATCTGGAGACATGGTAGATCTTGATTCTTTCCATGTTTGAATGGCACCTATCTTGAAAAATGATGGAGTTACTTCTCTCCATGCTTCAATGGAGCCTAGCTTTGACAAGTGGTGAACCTTTGCTTCTCTCTATGTTTGAATAGAGTTAGCTTGGACAAGTGGTGGACCTTTGCTTCTCTCTATGTTTGAATAGAGTTAGCTTGGACAAGTGGTGGACCTTGGAATGAAACCCCCATGTAAAACATATCATGGGCATTTCAAGTGGTGAGAAAGGATACCATTTAAGATATAACCTTATAGGTTGGACAAGTGGTGGACCTTAATACATAGTTCTTCCTAATATAATGACATAGAGTGTACAAGTGGTGTATCTTGAGACCAAACCACTCGTGCTACTAGGGATAATAGGTTACAAGTGGTGGGCCTTGAAATAAAACCCCCCATGTACAAAATAAAATGGGTTTAGGGCATTTAAATGGATCCTAGCTTGAGACATGGTGAGCTTTCTTCTCTCCATGTTTCAAAAGCCTATCTTGGAGAAATGGTGGAGCATCCTTCTCCCATGTTTCAATAGCTTAGCTTGGACAAGTGGTGGATCTTGTTCTCTCATGTTTCAATAGATTAGTGGGACAAGTGGTGGACATTGAAACAAAACTCCCATGTAAAACATATCAGGGTAGTTCAAGTTGTGAGAAAAAAAACCATTTAAAATATAACCTTATAGGTTGGACAAGTGGTGGACCTTAACACCCAATCCTTTTAATACAATGACATAGAGTGGACAATGGTGAATCTTGAGACCAAAGCTATCAAGCTACTAGGATACTAGGTGGACAAGTGGTGATCTTGAATGTACACACCTATGTACAAAATATCATGGGTTTAGTGTTTCAATGGAGTCTAGCATATTGGAGACTGGTGGAGCTTGCTTCATCCATGTTTCAAGTGGTGGCCTTCAATTATTTTCCCATACCTAGTTTAGACACACCATACACTTTGCAACTATAAAGGTTGACGAGTGGTGAGCTTTGTTTATTTCCATGTTTTAATGGATCCTAGCTTGGACAAGTGGTGGACCTTGGAAAAAAGTCCCCCTGTACACAATAGCTGAGTTTTTTCATGTTTTAATGAAGAGAGATTTGACAAATGGTGGACTTGCTTATCTCCATGTGGATTTTAAACTAGCTTGGACAAGTGGTGGAGCTTTGCTTTTCTACTCTTCATAATACAATGATGTAAGGTTTGTTACATGGTGAATCTTAAGGCCAAACCTCCCATCTTACTAGAGATGATAGTTACAAGTGTTCAACCTTCTATCATTTCTCCATGCCTATAATTAGACAATTAGTAGAACTAGCATCTTTCTATGTTGTCTAGAGCTGAGCTGGACAAGTAGTGGACCTTGCTACTCTCTTCCCTGGTTTATTAGTTTGAAGACTCATTATATATACTTGCTTAGATCTATATAATTACTCATTAGTTAGGTTACAAGTAGGTATGTAATTTGTTAGCCCCAAGGGACTTTGAATATTGAATAGTAAGAAAGTCAAGTGCTGGTTTGAAGATCTTTTGCTTATCTAAACTAGACTCTAACTCAATAATAAGTCTCTTAAGTTCCACGAATTGTCCTATCTAGGCTCCAAAAGAGTCTTAATTGGTCTTAAATGAAGCACTATAAGTTTTACCTTAGCTCAAATGGATTTTGACTTAAACTAGACTGCAATTTGGCACTCTAGTATCTTTGTCTTGATGGAGTTTAACACTAGATACATAGTAGTGATATTTAAGCTTCATGTCTCTTCACTTGATCGAGATATGAGACCATACTTTCAAGGTCACCACTTGTCTTACCTAAAGACCAATGTGAGACATGGGAGCAAGAAAGCCATCCGATATTGTTTTAAGGACTATTACATAGGCAATCAATAACTTAAGTAAAGCAAAAAGACTTGGATCTTTCACAATTAATAACTTAAGTAAAGCCAAAAAGACTTGGATCTTTGACAGTTTTTTTCAAACTAAAAAAGCACAATCTCATGCTAACAAAACTATAAATCACAATTGAAAGTTTTGAACGAGAAAAAGATCAACAATCTTTAAGAAGGATACTTTTCATTTCATTTGATGATTACAAACTAAAAGAAAGTCTCTCAAGAAATTGATAAACAAAAAATGTAGGTGACTGCTTCATTATTTTGAGCAAACATATCAAAATCTCTATTGATTGAGCTCCATCTAGTAGTATCCTTTGTAAGATCCTGCAAGAAGGAATAAAAAGAAAGATTTGTTAGATACCATGCACATGAGTGTTCAAGTATGTGTATCAAGAATATATGACATGTCACTAGTACCTTAGGGTTGCTTTCTATCCAGCCTTAGAAGATTGTTCTCAGCTTTTCACCTTATTTATATAAGCCTTTGCTGTGGTTGCCTTCAAAACTCCTTTTGTGTTACAACCCAATTGCCTAGCTAAAGTGGTCAATTGTGACGCCTTCATGCTTTCAATGGGTGTACGCTCCTTTGCTAAGATCTCTTGTATTTGGGCTCTTCTCATTTCATTGCGGTGGCTTGTGTCACTTGCATCTTCAATGATAGTTTCATCCCTGTCACCTTTTGCAGGTGGTATTCTTCTTGTAAAGAACACCTTAGCTGACCAAACATCATTTTTCTGCTTCCAATACTCCATGATTTGTTTGTATTCACTATCATTTGTCACTATAGGTTGTCCATAACGATTAGAAGCAATTAAATCACGCACATCCCTTCTCTCATCAAGCTGAATCAAGTATGGCAGTAGCTCCTCCAAGAGCATATTGTCAACCATCTTCTCAGCATCAAATTGTGGTGGAAAAATGCAATTGTTTGCTGTGAAAATACATCCCTTGTAAGGAGAGTCATCAATAAGCACTGTTCTTTGTGGATCACATTCAAACCCCATGGCAATTTTGGCTAGAGGCTTGAACATTGCCTCAACGTTTGGATTGTCGGGTCTAAACAATTTTGAGTTTGAGCGGTGTAGCAAACATCTTGCGACCAAATTGCAAAGAAAGGCAATGTATCCTCAGCTAAGTTGTTTAGTGCTGCAAGGATTTGATACACATTATTCCTAGTAGCTGTCGACCAAATTGCAACATTAAACCTCTGTAAAATAGTCTTCAAGAATTGGATGCAACCTGGCCTGAGTATAATATATCTTTTTGAATCCATTTGCACTGAGTTGTGTGTGAGGATGGTTGAGGGAACGTTTCAACAATAGACCATTTAAATCCAATATAATTGTAAGCATGGATTTCTCAACATCTACGCTACATGACGTAGTACCAATTGGCAATAGCTCGTGAGTGGACTTTTCAGTCTCTTTTGATGTATGTTGCATTTTTGAAGCATCGATTTCTTGGTTCTCATTATTGGAAGCTTGCTCAAGTTGCACAACACTAGACTCTAGTATAGAAATATCATCCATCTTGGGCACTTTAGAAACCATAGAATCTATGGATTCTATAGTTGTTGACTGAACCATAGGAGCATTATCCATCCCAGTTTTGTGAATCTAAGAAAACACACACACAAATGGTATCTCAAAACCACTAGAATTTTATTCACCATATTTATATGTAGAACTCCTAGTAAGAAATTTATTTAAGGTAAAGTCGTTGTTAGAATCCTTGCAACCATTTTCAGCATTCGTACACCAAACACCACTTGTCTAAAATACAATCTACTAACTCAACATTTTCCATCCTACACTTTATTAAAGATGAGTACTTAAAGTGAAAACTAAAAGCCACCCTTGTTGAGGAAACATGGATACAAGGTCCACCAAATGTCCAACCTAGACTACAAGCAAACAATTAGAGATTTGGCTTAGATTTGGATTCAAAGGCCACCACTTATTCAAGTAAGATAACTCCACTTGTTTAAGACAGTAATGTTTGAAGCCCCACCACTTGTCCAACCTAGACATTGATTAAATTTTGGTAAGATTTATCACAAATCTAGAGTAGAATCAAGATTCTATGGCCAAGGTAGTCAAATAAGTTAGACAACACACAAAGCATAAGAGCACTTTAGATTCTCGTTGAGCATAAACTAAACAATAATCAAATGTTATATTCACTTGAGATTTCATCCATGAAAAATGAAAATGATGCATGTACTTGAGATTTCCATCCATGTACAATACTTTACAATGTCAAGTAAAGTTATAGTCAGCAAACAACTCTTCTCCTGCTTCAACTTGACAAATAGTCTCAATGCATACATGGCCATATTCTTCTGACTTGATGTGTGAAGAGGTGCATTTATGCCAAGGTGGCAAATTTGGATCAAATGTATAGCGTACGTTGGGACAGACATTTGTACTGTGAGAACTATTTATATAGCCCGACACGTTCCTTCTTCTACACAACCAATAATGTATGATTGATCTTCCTCTTCTTCTATGTTTGGATCCTCTAGAAGAGAATATTTATAAGCTCTTGAAAAATTTTGCATATCTTTTTCCAGTCTTGAAATCTATACTTATGCCCTCCATAGTTTAGAATAGTCAAACCACTTTCCAGGGTAGTATGCACAAATAGCCCATAACCAGCTCCTTCAATACATGAAAGTCGCACTTCAAAATCCACACCGTTAATATGGAAAATTACATCTTGGGAATAGGAAAATTTGGTGTCCCAAAAGGATCTTCATGCCAATCATAGTGTGAAATACATCTAGTTTTTATATCACTTAACTCCTTTGTGTCTGCAAAAAGAAGAAAATATTATGCATAAAATAATGACAATATCAAAGAAAGATATCATTATTTTATAGTCCAATAGGTCTATTGTATGGAAGACTTAGAGTGCCTCTTACATGGTGCCTCCAAGGTTTCCAAAAAATAAAATCATTGGAAAAAAAAGGCCACTGTGTCTCCAATCTATTGCCCATTTGAAGCATAGAGAGAACCAAGGTCCACCACTTGTCCAAGCTAGACATGGAGCATTGACACAAGATCCAACACTTATCCAAGAACCCTATAGTATATGTGGTAACATGGGATGCATTGATGCAACAAAAGTAGTCTAGCCTCCTCATCCATCCTTTTTTCTTGTAGCCTAGAGGGATTAGTTTCAAGGTCTATCACTAGTCAAAAACTACACATAGAACATTGATACAAGGTTCCACCACATGTGAAACCTATCATCTCTAGTAGCATGGATGGTTTGATATCAAGTTCACTGCGTGTCCTACCTATACTCTATTGTAGCATAGAGATTCTGGTTTGGTGGTACTACACTTGTCCAAACTTGGCTTGTTGTTGATATCTGGAGGTAATCAAGGGTCCTCCACTTGTCCAAGTTAGGCATATAAAACAATTGCAAGGTCCACCATGTGTACAACATATGATTGATTATAGCATGCATGGTCTTATTTCATGGCAACCATCTTCTCTCCAACATGTGTCCAACCTCGGCTCCATTGAAGCATGGAGAGAAGCAAGGTCCACCACTTATCAAAGCTATTATTTTCTCCCAGTGCTTTCAAAACCCATAATACGTTGTACATGGGGGGGGGGGGGGATTCTTGTTTCAAGGTCCACCACTTGGCTAAGATTGGATCCATTGAAACATAAAGAGAAGCAAGCTCTACCATTTGTCCAAGCTAGTGCCATTGAAACATGAAAACCCCATAATATGTTGTATACGGGGGTTTTTTCACGGTCTACCACTTGTCTAAGCTATGGTCCATTGGAACATGGAGAGAAGCAAAGCTCCACCACTTTTCTAAGCTAGGATCCATTGAAACATGGAGAGAAGCAAGCTCCATTGTTTGTCTAAGCTAGGCTCCATTGGAACATGGAGAAAACAAGCTCCACCACTTGCCTATTATTGCATAGAGATTCTGGTTTGAAGGTCCACCACTTGTCCAACCTTGCCTTCATGTATGGAGATAATAAAGAGTGCAATGCTTCTCTAAGCTAGGGACATAAAAGAGTTTCAAGGTCCACTACATATACGATCTATGATGGGTTGTAGCATGGGGGTTTCATTTTGGGTGACCACTTCTCCAGCTCCGCTTGTCCAACCTCAGATCCATTGAAGAATGGAGAATAAAGGTGTACCAACTCTCCAAAATAGGCAAGAAATCTCTATAAAACCCATGAATTGTTAATATATGCTATGCTGTGGAGTTTTGTTTGAAGGTCCACTCCTTATCCAAGCTACAATCCATTGAAGCATGAAATAAGTAAGATATATCTATAGTCCAAGATAGGATCCATTGAAACATAGAGAGAATCAAGGTCCACCACTTGTCCAAGCTATGCATGGGTAATTGATATAAGGACCACTACGTTTTCACCTATACTATGCTCTATCATGGATGGTTTCATATACCACCAATTTTCCAACCTATTTAGTAGGTTGTATTATGGGGGTTTGGTTTCAAGGTACTTCACTTGTCTAAGGTGGGTTCCATTGAACCATGGAGAGAAACAATGTCTACCACTTGTCCGAAATATGCTCCTTTAAAACATAAAAGCAAGGTCCACCACTTGTCCAAGCTAATGTTTCTCTCCATTGAAGCATGGAGAGAAACAAGGTCTACCACCTGTCCAAAATATGCTCCATTGAAACATAAAAGCAAGGTCCACCACTTGTCCAAGCTAATAAACAAATGGGTGTTGGTTACAAGGTGTACCACACTTGTCTAAACTAGTCTCCATGCAAGGTCCACCACATGTCCAAGCTATATGATCTTGTTTGAAGGTCTACCACACCTCTTGAAATTAGGATCCATGTAAGGTCCACCTTTTGTCAAGCTATGCCTTTAGTGAGTACTAAAACTAAGTAAATTGCAGTACTTAAATACCTTTCCAAGCTCATTAAGATTTTGGTCTCTAAGGCCACCACCACATGTCTAATCTATGCTCTAATTGATTACTTATGCTAGTTCTCAAAGTCCAAACATAAGCTCCCTTCTAGCAAGGTTAGTTTAAATTTAGGCTCCAACACCTGTCTAAGCTAGGTTCAATTTATGAAGCATCACCATTTAACCATGCTACGATCTAATGTATCATATCAAGGGGGTATTGATAAAAGGTCCAAAACTTATTGAGTTCAAGCTCTTAAGTAATTAAGTCTTTGTGAGTATTAAATGTTATAGTTTTAGTCTAAAGATCCACCATTCAAAAACTCAAGTAATTTATTATTTACATTCAAACCTTGAATGCTTGAGATAAAAAATACAAACTCAATCAATACTATATAAAGCAAAATCTAACATTAAGAGTATCAAATCAGTAACAAGAAACACTAACATGCACAAGAAACTCAAAACATACGTGTCTCCATTTCCAAAAAGTCCTCCATTGACAGAGGATGTTGTTGTTGTTGTTCTTCTTCTCTTTGTGGAGAGCACTCCTCTGTAACAGGCACAATGTCATCTGATTGCGAAGTGGATTGTTGAAGTCCAGCCCATTTTTCTATATCTTCATGAGACTTAGCAAAGTCTAGCAGCATGGTCTCCACGTTTTTTGCCTCCTCCACACTATCAATTAAGCATATAACTTCTTTTTTTTCTGTTGTATTCCTTCTTGTGCAACCAAGGAGCCATCACCAAAAACATCAACAAGCTTGCGGTCTTCAAAACAATATGTACGAATGTAGTGCTTGACCAAAGCTCTTTTTTTGGCCTCCAAATATTGCAAATCTGACATATCGTTATCTGCTACTTGAAGAAGAGAACAATCAATTGGCATGGGATGTTCCTCTGATCTTCTTCTCAGGTCTTCAAATGCATTGCCTTGTCCCAAGAAGGCAATAACTGTTAGGAATTGAATTGCTCCTTTGCAAGGAGCTGATGGAAAGTGATGCAATGCACCACAACAATGGTAGCTCAGATTATCTCCCATGGCGTGAAAGGCACATTGCAATTTTGTGAAGTTAGTGAAATCCACAAATGCAAAAAAGACAAATCCAGGATCTGTTGACCCTCCAGCAATAGCCAAGATCCCATCCAAAGCATTGTTAAATGTCTCCTCACTCCACTTCAAATTGCCTCCAACGTTTTTTGTCATATCTAAAACACATAAGCCAATAGGCACTTTATTATTGAAGTGGCGCATCAAGTAGAGATTGCCTTCCATTTGTAGGCTCACCACATAGATTGACCATGGCAAATCTCTAGGCTCAGTTTTCTCCTTTTGAAGGTGAATTGCCCATTGCATGTATTTTATTGCTCCATCTGGAAAAGCCATTTTCTTTGTTCCACGCGTCAAACTAGATTTGATCCATTCCTCGCATAGCATTAAAATTGTTTTATAAACAACATCATTGATGTTATACATTTTGACCACCTCCTCCCAGTCTTTACATGGTGAAGACTCATTCAAATTGTTGAAGCCTTCAAGAAGTGCATCTTGAATCAATTTGTCTTGCTTCAACTGCTTGATTCGATCATACATGTCAGTTGCATCACCATCCTTTGCACTCTTTGACAGTAAAATCTTCTCATCTCTAATCTCTTCTTGAATAGTCTTTACCTCTGATTCCTCAAGGCCACAAAGGTATCTAAATACAGTTGTTGGGGGTTTCTTATTCTCCTCTTCTAGATTTTCAATGATTTCTATCCAGCAATCATAAACTAAATCAGAGTACGTGACCATGTGTGCCTGTTTAGCAATCAACTTGCTGCTGCACTCATTCTTGCCAATCGAAGAAAAGCCTAAAAGAAATAGAGAAATAATTAAACTATTGAGCAAGATTTGTTAATTAAACACTATCAAAAAGACAAAGAAAATAACTTACATCCCATCCGGCACGAGATGCATGTCCCTCTGCAATTCCACTTGCTGCCTTTGGTGGTCGTCCTGAGAAGATCCATTGACTCCGTAAATGTCTCAATATTTGGCTGTAAGGTTGCTTGACATACAATGCCTGAGCCTCCTCATTTGCAATGGCAGATATAGCAGTTGCAACAAATGGAGGAGCATTCACAACAATGCGAGCCTTTCTAAATTTATACACGCTAATCAGTCTTTCAAATATCTCTTTGTTGTTTTGTTCATTGTGAAGCAAAACTTTTGCAGCATAGATTGAATGCTGCCCATCAAGAATCCAATAATGATAATCTTTAATTTTTTGCTCCTCTACCTCTTCTACTGCCAAAGGAGTCCCCTTCTTTGATTTTGCATTTCGAACAGGCATCAAATATGCACATGCTGCAGGCTTGGTCTACTCCGTGAAAATCCAAATAACACACTTTCAGCGTGTTTTTTTATCCATAATACGTGCATTATAGTGATCAGGAGCAAGCCAACAATTTTGAATAGGGATATCAAATTCCCTATATTGGAAAGGAAAATAATTTATGTACTTATTCATTCCACCTGTATCTTTTTCTTGTCCTTTCATGGCCTCAGCTTCTAAAACATCTGGATCCACAATTCTCATCTTTGACATTGAACCCTCTGTTGATGAGGATGCCAAAGATGCCTTGTCTACATCCAAAATGGAACTAGTTCGCTTAGCTGCTACTTTTTGCACTTTTGCTTGCTTCTTTGTGGATGGTGGTCGTGAAGCTTTCACCTTTTTTCGTTGTAGTGTGGCAATGATGGAGCTTTGAAGTTGATCTGCTGTGATGTTTGGATTTGATTCTGCAAACTTCCATCCTCGAGAAAACATTGTCTCTTCTTTGTTTCTAGACATGCGCTCCAATGCATATGCTCCTGGAGATAGTTGAAATTCTAGATTCATTGGAACTAGAATGTCAATGCATTCCACCTCCGGATGACTATCAACTACAGAGACAGATGCTTCCACAACTTGTCCAACATCTTCAAACAAGCTGTCATTCTCCTTTTTGGCAATAAATAGATGCACCTTATGAAATTGTGCACCCTCTATACCATGTATGTCCAAATACCATTTCCTAAGATCATTGCAAGTATAGTCAACTGAGACAGCAACCCTTGCAACCTGTTTTTTTGGAGCCATCTTTCCTGAAACAAAAAAAACCAAATGTTATTTTAGCATATACTTTTTTGTAATGAATTAAGTTTGTGTGAATACAAGGTCCACCACTTGTTCAAGTTAGATCTAAGCAAGTATACATAGTAATCTTTAAGCTAGTAAACTAAGGGAAGGGAGAAGTAAGGTCCACCACTTGTCCAAGCTCAGCTCTAGACAACATGGAGAGATTCGAGGTCTACTAATTGTCTAATATAGGCTAACTATATTGAAACATAGAGAGAAGAAAGGTCCACCACTTGTCCAATCTAGGGTCCATTGAAACATGGAGAGAAGGATGCTCCACCATTTGTCCAAAATAGGCTCCATTGAAACATGAAGAGAAGCAATATGCACCATGTCTTCGAGATGCTAGGCTCCATTGAAATACCTTAAACCCACGATATTTTGTATATGTGGGGTTTAAATTCAAGGTCCACCACTTGTCCAACCTATTCATCCCTAGTAGCATGAGTGGTTTGGTCTCAAGATTCACCACTTTTCCACTCTACTCTATGTCATTATATTAAGAAGATCTGGGTGTTAAGGTCCACCACTTGTCCAACCTATAAGGCTATATCTAAAATGGTATTATTTACCACCACTTGGAATGCACATGATGGTTTTACATAGGGGTCTGGTTCCAAGGTCCACCACTTGTCCAAGCTAACTCTATTGAAACATAGAGAGAATCAAAGGTCCACCACTTGTCCAAGCTAGGCTCCATTGAAACATGGAGAGAAGGATGCTCCACCATTTGTCCAAGCCAGGTTCGATTGAAACATGAAGAGAAGCAAGCTGCACCATGTCTCCAAAATGCTAGGCTCCATTGAAATATCTTAAACCCATGATATTTCGTACATGGGGGGTTTACATTCAAGGTCCACCACTTGTCCAACCTATTATCACTAGTAGCATGAGTGGTTTGATCTCAAGATTCACCACTTTTCCACTCTATGTCATTATATTAAGAAGATCTGGGTGTTAAGGTCCACCACTTGTCCAACCTATAAGGCTATATCTTAAAGGTATTCTTTCTGACCACTTGGAATGACCATGATAGGTTTTACATGGGGGTTTGGTTCCAAGGTCCACCACTTGTCCAAGATAACTCTATTGAAACATAGAGAGAAGCAAAGGTCCACCACTTGTCCAAGCTAGGGTCCATTGAAACATGGAGAGAAGGATGCTCCACCATTTGTCCAAGATAGGCTCCATTGAAACATGAAGAGAAGCAAGCTGCACCATGTCTCCAAGATGCTAAGATCCATTGAAATACCTTACACCCACGATATTTTGTACATGGGGAGTTTACATTCAAGGTCCACCACTTGTCCAACCTATTATCTCTAGTAGCATGAGTGGTTTGGTCTCAAGATTCACCACTTTTCCACTCTATGTCATTACGTTAAGAAGATCTGTGTTAAGGTCGACCACTTGTCCACCACCTAAGGGTATATCTTAAAGGGTATTTCTCACCACTTGAAATGTCCATGATATGTTTTACATGGGGTTTGGTTCCAAGGTCCACCACTTGTCCAAGCTAACTCTATTGAAACATAGAGAGAAACAAAGGTCCACCACTTGTCCAAGCTAGGCTCCATTGAAACAGGAGAGAAGGATCTCTACATTTGTCGAAGCTAACTCTATTGAAACATGGGGGTTTTACATTCAAGGTCCACCACTTGTCCAACCTATTAACGCTAGTACATGAGTGGTTTGGTCTCAAGATTCACCACTTTTTCACTCTATGTCATTATATTAAGAATATTGGGTGTTAAGGTCCACCACTTGTCCAACCTATAAGGCTATATCTTAAGGGTTATTCTTTCTCACCACTTGGAGTGACCATGATAGGTTTTACATGGGGGTTTTGGTCCACCACTTGTCCAAGAAACTCTATTGAAACATAGAGAGAAGCAAAGGTCCACCACTTGTCCAAGCTAGGGTCCATTGAAACATGGAGAGAAGGATGCTCCACCATTTGTCCAAGATAACGCTCCATTGAAACATGAAGAGAAGCAAGCTACACCATGTCTCCAAGATGCTAGGCTCCATTGAAATACCTTAAACCCATGATATTTCGTACATGGGGGGTTACATTCAAGTCCACCACTTGTCCAACCTATTATCTCTAGTAGCATGAGTGGTTTGGTCTCAAGATTCACCACTTTTCCCACTCTATGTCATTATATTAAGAATATCGGGTGCTAAGGTCCACCACTTGTCCAACCTATAAGGCTATATCTTAAACTTATTCTTTCTCACCACTTGGAGTTACCAGATAGGTTTTACATGGGTTTTGGTTACAAGGCCCACCACTTGTCCAAGCTAATCTATTGAAACATAGAGAGAAGCAAAGGTCCACCACTTGTCCAAGCTAGCTCCATTGAAACATGAGAGAAGGATGCTCCACCATTTGTCAAGATAGGCTCCATTGAAACATAAGAGAAGCAAGCTGCACCATGTCTCCAAGATGCTAGGCTCATTGAAATACGTTAAACCCATGATTTTGGTACATGGGATACATTCAAGGTCCACCACTTTTCCAACCTATTATGCTTAGTAGCATGAGTGGTTTGGTCTCAGGATTCACCACTTTTCCACTCTATGTCGTAATATTAAAAAGATCTAGGTTAAAGTCGACCACTTGTCCAACCTATAAGGCTAGATCTTAAGGGTATTATTTCTCACCACTTGGAATGACCATGATATGTTTTACATGGGTTTGGTTCCAAGGTCCACCACTTGTCCAAGCTAACTCTATGGAAACATAGAGAGAAGCAAAGGTCCACCACTTGTCCAAGCTAGGCTCCATTGAGACATTTAGAGAAGGATTATCCCCCATTGGTGGAAGATAGGCTCCATCGAAACATGAAGAGAAGCAAGCTGCACCATGTCTCCAAGATGCTAGGCTTCATCGAAATAACTTAAACCCGATATTTTGTACATGGGGGGTTTACATTCAAGGTCCACCACTTGTCAAGCTATTATCGCTAGTCATGAGTGGTTTGTCTCAAGATTCACCACTTTTCCACTCTATGTCATTATATTAAGAAGATGTGGGTGTTAAGGTCCACCACTTGTCCAACCTATAAGTTTATATCTTAAAGGGTATTCTTTCTCACCACTTGAGTGACCATGATAGTTTTACATGGGGTTTAGGTTCCAAGGTCCACCACTTGTCCAAGCTAACTCTATTGAAACATAGAGAGAAGCAAAGGTCCACCACTTGTCCAAGCTAGGCTCCATTGAAACATGGAGAGAAGGATGCTCCACCATTTGTCCAAGATAGGCTCCATTGAAACATGACGAGAAGCAAGCTGCACCATGTCTCCAAGATGCTAGGCTCCAGCTAAAACATTAAACCCATGATAGTCGTAGATGAAGGGTTTACATTCAAGGTCCAAAACTTGTCCAAGCTATTATTGCTAGTAGCCTGAGTGGTTTGTCTAAAGATTCACCACTTTTCCACTCTATGTCATTATATTAAGAATATTTGGGGTTAAGGTCCACCACTTGTCCAACCTATAAGGCTACATCTTAAAGGTTATTCTTTTCTACCACTTGGAGTGACCATGATAGGTTTTACATGGGGGTTTGGTTCCAAGGTCCACCACTTGTCCAAGCTAACTCTATTGAATCATAGAGAGAAGCAAAGGTCCACCACTTGTCCAAGCTAGGCTCCATTGAAACATGGAGAGAAGGATGCTCCACCATTTGTCGAAGCTAACTCTATTGAAACATGGGGGTTTACGTCAAGGCCACCACTTTTCCAAGCTATACCATAGTACATGAGTGGTTTTGTCTCAAATTCACCACTTTTCACGCTACATCATTATGTTAAGTTTGGGTGTTAAGGTCCACCACTTGTCCAACTAAAGACAATATCTAAAGGTTATTCTTTCTCACGACTTGGAGTGACCATGATAGGTTTTACATTGGGGTTTGGTTCCAAGGTCCACCACTTGTCCAAGCTAACTCTATTGAAACATAGAGAGAAGCAAAGGTCCACCACTTGTCCAACTAGGGTCATTGAAACATGAGAGAAGGATGCTCCACCATTGTCCAATAGGCTTGAAACATGAAGAGAAGCAAGGTGCACCATGTCAAGATGCATGCTCCATCTAAATACCTTAAACCCACCATAGTTCATAGATGGGGGTTATTCAGGTCCATCACTTGTCCAACCTATAAAGTCTTTATCTTAAAGGTTTTCTTTCTTACCACTTGGAGTGACCATGAGGTTTTACATGGGGTTTGGTGGTTCAAGGTCCACCACTTGTCCAAGCTAACTCTATTGAAACATAGAGAGAAGCAAAGGTCCACCACTTGTCCAAGCTAGGCTCCATTGAAACATGGAGAGAAGGATGCTCACCATTTGTCCAAGATAGCTCCATTGAAACATGACGAGAAGCAAGCTGCACCATGTATCCAAGATGCTAGGCTCCATCGAAAACATTAAACCCATGATATGTCGTAGATGAGGGTTTTACATTCAAGGTCCAACACTTGTCAAGCTATTATTGGTAGTAGCCTGAGTGGTTTGGTCTCAAGATTCACCACTTTTCCACTCTATGTCATTATATAAGAATATGTGGGTGTTAAGGTCCACCACTTGTCCAACCTTTAAGCTACATCTAAGGTTATTCTTTCTTACCACTTGGAGTGACCATGATATTTTACATGGGGGTTTGGTTCCAAGTTCCACCACTTGTCCAAGCTAACTCTATTGAAACATAGAGAGAAGCAAAGGCCACCACTTGTTTAAGCTAGGCTCCATTGAAACATGGAGAGAAGGATGCTCCATCATTTCTCAAGCTAACTCTATTGAAACATGGGGGTTTACGTTCAAGCTCCACCACTTGTCCATTATTACGCTAGTAGCATGAGTGTTTTGTCTCAAGATTCACCACTTTATCACTCTATGTAATTATATTAAGGATATCGGGTGTTAAGGTCCACCACTTGTCCAACCTATAAGGCTATATCTTAAAGGTTATTCTTTCTCACGACTTGGAGTGACCATGATAGTTTTACATGGGGTTTGGTTCCAAGGTCCACCACTTGTCCAAGCTAACTCTATTGAAACATAGAGAGAAGCAAAGGTCCACCACTTGTCCAAGCTAGGGTCCATTGAAACATGGAGAGAAGGATGCTCCACCATTTGTCCAAGATAGGCTCCATTGAAACATGAAGAGAAGCAAGCTGCACCATGTCTCCAAGATGCTAGGCTCCATCGAAAAACATTAAACCCTGATATGTCGTAATGAGGGTTTTACATTCAAGGTCCAACACTTGTCCAAGCTATTATTGCTAGTAGCCTGAGTGGTTTGGTCTCAAGATTCACCACTTTTCACTCTATGTCATTATATTAAGAATATGTGGGTGTTAAGGTCCACCACTTGTCCAACCTATAAGGCTACATCTTAAAGGTTATTCTTTCTTACCACTTGGAGTGACCATGATAGGTTTTACATGGGGGTGGTTCCAAGTTCCACCACTTGTCCAAGCTAACTCTATTGAAACATAGAGAGAAACAAAGGTCCACCACTTGTCCAAGCTAGGTCCATTGAAACATGGAGAGAAGGATGCTCCACCATTTCCCGAAAGGCTAACTATTGAAACAGGGGGGTTTACATTCAAGGTCCACCACTTGTCCAAGCTATTACCGCAGTAGCATGAGTGGTTTTGTCTCAAATTCACCACTTTATCACTCTAGTCATTATATTAAGAAATCTGGGTGTTAAGGTCCACCACTTGTCCAACAATAAGGCTATATCTTAAAGGTTATTCTTTCTCACACTTGGAGTGACCATGATAGTTTTACAGTGGGGTTTGTTCCAAGGTCCACCACTTGTCCAAGCTAACTCTATTGAAACATAGAGAGAAGCAAAGGTCCACCACTTGTCCAAGCTAGGGTCCATTGAAACATGGAGAGAAGGCCATGCTCCACCATTTGTCCAAGATAGCTCCATTGAAACATGAAGAAAGCAAGTTGCACCATGTCTCCAAGATGCTAGGCTCCATCAAAAACATTAAACCCACGATATTTCGTAGATGGGGGTTTACATTCAAGTCCACCACTTGTCCAAGCTATTATCGCTAGTAGCCTGAGTGGTTTGTCTCAAGATTCACCACTTTTCCACTCTATGTCATTATATTAAGAATATGTGGTGTTAAGGTCCACCACTTGTCCAACCTATAAGGCTATATCTTAAGGTTATTCTCCTTACCACTGGAGTGACCATGATAGGTTTTACATGGGGATTTGGTTCCAAGGTCCACCACTTGTCCAAGCTAACTCTATTGAAACAGAGAGAGAAGCAAAGGTCCACCACTTGTCCAAGCTAGGCTCCATTGAAACATGGAGAGAGGATGCTCCACCATTTGTCCTCGAAGCTAACTCTTTGAAACATGGGGGTTTACGTTCAAGGTCCACCACTTGTCCAAGCTATTATGCTAGTAGCATGAGTGGTTTTGTCTCAAGATTCACCACTTTTTCACTCTATGTCATTATATTAAGAATATTTGGGTGTTAAGGTCCACCACTTGTCCAACCTATAAGGCTATATCTTAAAGGTTATTCTTTCTCACCACTTGGAGTGACCATGATAGGTTTTACATGGGGGTTTGGTTCCAAGGTCCACCACTTGAATCATTGAGAGAAGCAAAGGTCCACCACTTGTCCAAGCTAGGCTCCATTGAAACATGGAGAGAAGGATGCTCCACCATTTGTCCAGATAGGCTCCATTGAAACATGAAGAGAAGCAAGCTGCACGATGTCTCCAAGATGCTAGGCTCCATCAAAATACCTTAAACCCACGATATTTCGTAGATGATTACTTTCAAGGTCCACCACTTGTCCAAGCTATTATCGCTAGTAGCATGGTTTGGTCTCAAGATTCACCAGTTTTCCACTCTATGTCATTACATTAAGAATATCTTGGTGTTAAGGTCCACCACTTGTCCAACCTATAAGGCTATATCTTAAATGATATTTTTTCTCACCACTTGGAATGTGCATGATATGTTTTACATGTGATTTTGCTCCAAGGTCCACCACTTGTCCAAGCTAGATCTATTACATATATATTATACATACAATATTCAACTAGATTCCCTACCTATCATGTCCAGTAGCATGGATGCTGTAGCTTTAAGGTCCACCACTTGTCCAACCTATACTCTCTTATGTAAGGGAGATCTCGCTATAAATTCAAAACCTTCCCGCCTAAATTTAAAATTCAAAATCTGATTGCCTAAATGTAAAATATCCCTCCCAAATTTTAAATATCCCGCCTAAATTTTAAGATATCCCCCCCAAATTTTAAAATTCAAACTTTTTTATAAAAATTTAAATTTTACCACTTAAATTTAAAATATTCCACGCAAAATTGATTTTAAATTCAAGTTTACCACAAAAAGATATCATTATACCACCTAAATTCAAATATGCAAACCTCAAATCATTATATTGTACATAAATTCAAACAAATTCAAATTAACAAGCCTAAACTGATATTAGTTTGCATAGATATGAATTTATCACACCTAAATTATGTCACCATGTTAGAGAGAGTGGTTAGAGAATTTGAACAAGGTCCACCACTTGTCCAACCTAGATACCAAGAAGGATTGAGTGTACAAGGTATTGTTTGGAGGTCCTTATAGTCCACTGGTCTCAAGGTCCACCACTTGTGGTAAGGGTCACCAAAAAGTGTATATATTCATCCAAAGAAATACACGTATTTTTGGTCTACATGTCCTAGTTTCAACCATTTATGTCCATTAGGTGTATCACTAAACAACACTACTATTTTTGAGAAACAGAAGTTACAATCATATCTACAAATGGATTAGAGGAAAATCAGCTCAGCATACATCCAGAACTCGCTACAAGAATCGACTTTAACAGATCACGCAAGTAAGTCTTCCATTCAAGTTTACTAGTATTACAATGTGTTAGTTATTTGTGATATTTATGTATGTATATATACTATGTGTGCATATCGTAATTAAGTGTAATTGTGTATCTGCATTATGTATGAGTATTACAATGAAATAACACAAATATACATACATACACATAGATAACACAGACGCACACATACATGAGCATGTATTTTCAAGAGAGAGATAGCAAGATACAGAGATAGATAGATAGAGAGAGAGAGAGAGAGAGAAATACCTGTTTTCTAGAGAGAGAGAGAGAGAAAGATAACAGATTTCACTGTGTTTATGTATGTGGAAGAGAGGAAGACGATGTATGGAATATGTGCACGTATTTTCAAGAGAGAGACAACAAGATAACAGATTTCACTGTGGTTATGTATGTGGAAGTGAGGAAGATGTGTGGGAATATGTGCATGTATTTTCAAGAGAGAGACAACAAGATAACAGATTTCACTGTGGTTATGTATGTGGAAGAGAGAAGACGATGTGTAGGAATATGTGTATGTGTGCGGGGATATTTTTAAACTACGTATCTCTGTCTTTTGACGAGAGAGTGTGTGTGCAAGAAGAGTTACAGAGAACCATCTTCTCTATATGGAGAAAGACAGAGAGTGAGAGAGAGAGAAATACCTGTTTTTTCTCTATTCGTGAGGTGTGCAATGTCTCCTGAGAAGAAGCTACCCGATCCTGCCCTTCTGGAAAGCGTTGCGTACGCTGCTGTTTCTTTATCTTGTGCGCGAACTTTCAATCCTGTGCACTCCACCTGTGTGTTGTGTACGATGCCGAGCTTGCTCCTCTACGTGCGCGTATACTCCAACTGTGTGCGATCCGTGTGCGCTTTCTGTGTGTTTGCTGCTCGCCTGCTTTCTCTGTGTGCGTTGCTCGTGCGCTCTCTGTGCCTAATCTTGATAGGGTTTATTAGAATGCCACGTATGCTACAAGTCCATGTTTTATCATAGGATTAAAAAAAACAAAAGCAATATAAAACATTAACCAATTCACACAGCCAAAATTAAAGAAATCATGGTTGAAAAATATGCCGCCCCTTGACGCCCGCCCGAGGCGCTGCCCCGGACCCCGCCCGGAACAATATCCCAAAATCAACCTCCCAAGCCCCGCCATCGAGAGCGCTATATTCCACATCCCCATCAAGAGCGCTACCCCCAAACCTCACGTGGAAGCGCTGCCTTGTCACCCCATTGTGGCATTGCCCTAAGACCCCGCATCTGGAGTGCTAAATGGGAACATTCTTCATTAGTGAAATTTTGAACATAAATTATATTTAGCATATACTTAAATATAATACAAATATTAACATATTAACTATACTACTAATTTACTATAGCAGTTCTAGATTATGTCCCATACTATAATTAAGGTGCCAAAGGTTTGGCCTTATGGTCCTAGATTTAGCCAAGTGGTCAACACATATAGGACCAAGTGCACACTGTGCCACAAAACTTGGCCACCACTTCACTTGCCAAAGTTTAGGCCACATGGTCAATCCTAAGTTTCCAATGTTCTTATTATGTCACCTTTTGCCTCGTGGAAAACCTAGGCTTGTTTTCACATACTCAGGCACTTCAAGCCATAATAAATTTCATTACTCTTCGGCAACCCTTTTGTTCAAGTCTTTGAAAAAACGTTGCTTAAGGCCACCCTAAACCATTTTCATTTAGGGGTGTCTAAAACTAGCTTTTTGGCAATTCGAGAAGAAAATGGTCAAAGTTTTATACTTAGTTTTAACCACTTGACCAATTCAAATATTGGAAAGCAAGGTCTTGTAATACTTTTCTTTGGACATCACACATTAAAACTAGGTCCTCACTTGTCCAAGCTATGCTCTAATACAATAAAGGGCTTTTGGTTTCAAGATGCACCACTTTCCCAACCTTGATTCCATTAAAGAAGCTAGCTCTACTTAGACATTTAATAGCAAGGTCCTTAGCAGTTCACATTGAACATTTTCCATGGCAGCTAGGTCCACCACTTATCTAAGCTATGCTCTAATAGAGTAAGGGGGTTTTGTTTCAAGATCCACCACTTGTCCAAACTTGATTTGGGAAGCAAGGTCCTATAATAGTTTGCTTTGGACATTCACCATTACAACTAAGTCCACACTTCTCCAAGCTATGTTCTAATACACTAAGGACGTTTTGGTTTGAAGGAGAACCACTTGTACGACTTTGTTGGGAAGTAAGGTCTTTACATAGTTCACCTTGGACCTTGGACATTGGATACTACAACTAAGCCCACCACTTGTCCAAGCTATCCTCTATATATAGCCAAAGGGTTTGGGTTTCAAGATTCACCACTTTCCAACCTTTCTTCCATTAAAGAAAGGAGGGGCATTATAACTAGGTCCACCAATTGTCCAAGATATGCTCTGATATAGAAAGGGGATTTTGGTTTCAATAATCCACCACGTGTTCAACCTTGCAAGACTCAAGGGATACTTGGACATTGGAAAGCATAGTCCTATAGTAGTTGATAGGTGGCAGTGGGTATAACAACTAGGTCCAACCTATGCTCTCATATAGCAAAGAGGCTTTGGTTTCAAGGTCCACCACTTGTCCAACCTTGCTTCCATTAAAGAAATGAGGGCTACGTAAACATTGGCAAGCAAGGTAGAAAGGTCCTAAGGTATTTCACCTTGGATATTGGGCATTATAACTAGGTCCACCACTTGTCCAAGCTATGCTCTGATATAGAAAGGGGATTTTCGTTTCAAGGTCCACCACGTGTTCAACCTTGCAAGACTCAAGGGATACTTGGACATTGGAAAGCATAGTCCTATAGTAGTTGATAGGTGGCAGTGGGTATTACAACTAGGTCCAACCTATGCTCTCATATAGCAAAGAGGCTTTGTTTTTCAAGTCCACCACTTTCCAACCTTGCTTCCATTAAAGAAATGAGGGGCTACGTAAACATTGGCAAGCAAGGTAGCAAGTCCTAAGTGTTTCACCTTGGATATTGGGCATTATAACTAGGTCCACCACTTGTCCACTATGCTCTGATATAGAAAGGGGATTTTCGGTTCAAGGTCCACACACGTGTTCAACCTTGAAAGACTCAAGGGATACTTGGACATTGGAAAGCATAGTCCTATAGTAGTTGATATAGTGGCAGTGGGTATTACAACTAGGTCCAACCTATGCTCTCATATAGCAAAGAGGCTTTGGTTTCAAGGTCCACCACTTGTCCAACCTTACTTCCATTAAATAAATGAGGGGCTACGTAAACATTGGCAAGCAAGGTAGCAAAGTCCTAAGGTATTTCACCTTGGATATTGGGCATTATAACTAGGTCCACCACTTGTCCAAGCTATGCTCTGATATAGAAAGGGGATTTTTGTTTCAAGGTCCACCACGTGGTCAACCTTGAAAGACTCAAGGGATACTTGGACATTGGAAAGCATAGTCCTATAGTAGTTGATAGGTGGCAGTGGGTATTACAACTAGGTCCACCACTTGTCCAACCTATGCTCTAATATAGCAAGGAGCTTTGGTTTCAAGATCCACCATTGTTCCAACTTGCTTCCATTAATATAGCAAGGAGGATTTGGTCTCAAGGTTCACCACTTGTCCAACCTATGCAAACCTTTTCATGTTGTAGCATGATTTTTTGTTTGAAGAGTATTTTTCTATAACTATGGATTTAACAATGTAATCTTTTTACTTACAGGATGGACTTTGAATCTGGGGAGAAAGTACATATGATACTTGACAATGAAATTGTTGGTATTGGTTGTGTGTGTAGAACAGATCCAGATTCCACTTGTGGTGGTACAAAGATAGGGCTGGGAAATGTCTCCATACTAGTGGAGGAATGCTTGAAGGATGTGGTCCTACCTTTTCCTACAATGGATACTTCATCTCTCCAAGGCTCATTATGGAGTGCTGTTCGATGGTCAAAGCTTCTTTTGCAATCTTTTGTATTAAATGGGAACTTAATTGATCCACAGAAAGCTACAATGGTGATGAAGAACATGATCATTCTGATCCTCTAGTTACAGATGCAATACCTATGACAAGCCCAGAATTTGAAGCAATGATTCGAGAGTCTTGGAGAAATCAGAGGGTCCTTTTAAAAGATGACACAATGATGCAAACCATGAATGAAGGGACCATCTTATATGTATTTCCACATGATTATGTCAACTTTCAGGAACTTGGTCCTGATTGTGTGGGTGTGGGTATTGAAAGAGAAAATGCAAGCATTGATGATGTGGTTGAAGTGGGTAGCATCACTTTGCTAAAGTGGCCCATCAAGCAGACAACAATGTTGAATGGGAGCCCATTACAACGATTTGTTCCTGTTGATGGCATGCATGCTACATATGAGGATGTATCCAACGATGACAATGTTGGAAAAAAACTTGATGGGAGTAATGTTGTCCAGTTGTCAAGGAAGAGACGATACACTTTCATGAACAGGACTCAAAAATCAAAAGCAGCACCAGCTTCGACTTTTTACCTTTCAAACAAATCAATTCAAAGGGTATCATGCATTGATTGTTGTGCACAAAAATGTTGCCAGTTTGCAGATCGTGATATGGTGACAAGGTTACGACAACAGTTTTGGGGAGAGTCTCAAAAATCACGCACTAATTATGTTTATGATGTTCTTTCTATATGTTATCAGAAAGATGAGAAGTCACGATACCAATTCAGGCTAAATGGCTCTATTGTTTGTTGTAGAGCATGGTATGAGCTACATGGAATACCAAAGACATCATTTTATCGATACAAGGAGAACTTTGAAAATGGTGTGCGCCAATATGTACATGGAACACATGTACATTGAGAAGGGGACTTCAACATACTAGTTTAGCAAGAGCACTACTAAATGAGTTTGTGGAAAACAACTCTGAGAAGATGCCACATAGAAGTAGAACACTGCTAGATGGCTCAAGAGAGACTCAATTGGTGATTCCATCAACATACAAACAAGTGGATATTTTATGTGAAATCAACACGACACTTGACCAAATGGGCTATGAGAAGAAGCTATCCCAATCTTCTTTTGGTAAATTTGGAACAAAGAGTACCCACATGTCACTTTAACAAAGACGAGTGAGTTCTCTAAGTGCAATATTTGTAGCTCAATCAAGGCAAGTTAGAAGCTAAACCTTCTCTTGAAGAGAGAGCTCTTCTCTTGAGGGAGAGAGAAGTTCACATGGCACAACAAAAGAGTTGCAGAAGCCTATATTATGCATGGCGCACGTATTCAGAAACTCAACCACAAAAATATGTATGCATAATCCATGATAAGATGGATCAAAAGAAGACTGCCATTCCTAGATTACGCATTGTTCCCAAGGGTGTGGATTCAGGATATAATCTGCAGGTGGCATTGATTGGCATGATCACTCATGGACATGGAGAAGGTCATTACGGACACTTTGTCTTGAATGGTTTGTGGCCAGCTGATCCAAATCTTACAATTGGCTCAATTGCTAATTGTTTACATAACCTAGAGAGATAGATAAGCATCCTCTTGGTGATCTAGTAACAAATGGACTTCCAAGGAGCAATATTTCACTACTACATGCTTTGAACTCAAGGATGCTTTGGACTACCATAACTTGAGTGATGGAAAAGAGCCCATTGTGCAGTCGTCAGAAATTGCAGAAGAGGAATTGGGGTCAACATTTCGCAGATGCCAGAGAACTTGTTGCTACAATTGGATAATTGTGCAGGGGAAAACAAAAATCGATACTTATTGCCTATTTGTCAATGCTTGTTGCAAGGGGTGTTTTCAAAACCATCCAGCTGGATTTTTAATGGTTGGGCATACACATGAGGACATAGACGCCATGTTTAGTAGGTTTTCAGAGAAGTTGAGAGTTACACAAACCTATACTTTGCCACATTTGATGGATACATTACGAAACAGCTCATCTTCATCTCCAGCTCCATTTTTTCTCACAAAGATCCCCGATTTCAAGCAATATTGTGATGGGCTATCTTTGTGATGGACAAGACATACTTGTTGGACATTCCAAACCGCTTCAGTTCAGGTTCTTTATGCAGGATGAGACACCAATGATGCAATATAAGGCACATGTAGGTGTATCAAGTTGGAGTGGAAGTATTCGCCTTTGAAAACAGACACAGAAGGCAAGCCAATGTTACCACATGGAGATCCACCTCTAGTACAAATGGCGGAGTATGTCAAGGCCCACGAAGAAGTCATTTGGGGCTAAAGAACTATATAAATTTTGGAAAAATTTAGGGAATGGTTCAAGTATTCCGCGATATTATAGACCCGTGATAGATTATTGGAGTAAGGTAATTGAAGAGATTGAAAAGCAATCATATCAGAGGAGTCTTGTATGAAATGTTTTGGCCAAAAACTCAAGAATATTCTCACCTACAAAGCACTACAATGAATTTGCAACAAGGAGCAGAAAGATTCCTAGGCCTTGAAGAGTTGAACGATCATTTTTGTGGCCCTCAACGAGATAGGCCAAGGGAAGAGTTTGACCCTATGTCTGATGTGCACCAAGGTGACTTTCTTATGCTTGTTCCGAGTGACACAGAAATCTATCCAGTGTGGCTTGCAATGGCTTTATCTGACATTGATAATGAGCCTACATCACCAAACTACAGAAAACTCTTGAATTCAATATTGGGCACCTTGCGCGAGAAAAAGTGGGATGACAGATACTCAAGCTTACAGCAATTGTTGGAAGGGTTATTGGCTGTCAACTATAAGGACCCACAAGTGTGGGAAACTATAGATGCAATTGTTTGGTCCTGGAGACCCAACAAAGAAGGACCATTTTCTAGAATAAAGATTCCAGAAAGACATGCTCTAAAAGCCAAAGAAGGCCTCACTCGTGCACATCAACCACACTTGGATCAAAGTTCAGATATGGTATCAAATGTGGAGTAGAATTATGTGGAGCTTCTATTGTGACTATACTAGTCAGTTTGTAAACAAAATCTTTTTTGTATCTTCCTTTGTTTTATGTAATTTATAGTTATTATTCAAATCCATGTGTTGTACATCCTCTTGACTTTTGGTGTTTATCAACACCACAATCCTATGAGATTTTCACTTTATTTACTACCACACACCTCAATTTTTCCCACTTTAAGTGGAAAATTCCCAAATTACATGAATTTAGGTCGATTTGGAGATTCCCATAATGTGAGATTTTTACCAAAATACCTAATATGGTCTTGTCTCTCGGGGTAGCTCATTTAGTGGTTTGTAGCCAACACAGACCTCCACTTACCAGTCTTTTTAGCGTCACCACTACGGGTGGACACCCATTCTGATTATCTACAGGATAGATGAATTCCGCCCTCTAGCAATTTCCAACCTCGGCCAGATTGCCCTTTCTTGTATGACCCCAGTCGTCGTAGCTTTTGCACAACTGTTTACCCCGTCCTTCAGCTTGATATGATTTCCAGAGTCTATAATGCCTTGTGATTCTTTCATAATTGTCAATGAACAGGTTTAGGAAATCCATCAACATTTTGCAAAAGAAAACTTCTTTCCCTCAAGTGTAATTCCTAGACAACATACCCTTCAAAGAACCCTACCTCCTAGGCAAGGGATTTGCTCTCCTCTTCCATTGGTTGCCCTTTGTGGTGAGGATCACCAGTTGTGCTTACCCTTTGTGGATCCTTCATAATGATACCCATCACATCAATGGAACTGTCACTTTCGTCGGTGGATGTGGTCTCCTCCTCAGAACTGGAAGATTCGCTAGTGGTTTCATCTGCCGATGTTTCCAGATTCATTTGCTTCTGCTTGCCAATCCTCATGTCATAGTAGATTGTCTCCCCTTTCTTACCGGTCATGCGTAGAAGGCCAGTACCCCAGTCCTGTTTTGCCTTCATGGCCATCAACCATGGCCTTCCCAAAATTAGTGGATAGCCCTCCCCCTTAGTAGGCATCACAAAAACATCTACCTCTACCTCAGTGTTGAAAGCTTTGATTTTCACGGCACTTACCACACCCACACACTTTACTTTTGCGTTGTTTGCCATCTTTGCCTTGCATGGAGAAGGCATGTCAACCTCGAGCCCTAATCGAAGCATCATAGCTTCGCTCATTACACAGATTTGTGCACCTCCATCAATGTAGGTGTTTCCAACCCTCTTTCCTTTTATGTTTACGTCGACAATTGGAAGGATGTCATCCATGTTGCATCCCGAAATTGATCCGGCTACCTTTGTTTTGGAGCGTCTTGTACTTACCATTTTAGACCATTGTCGCCTTACTTTAGGTACAAGATGTAGCAGCTGTGGCCATGTAATCTTCGGTCCTTGCTCTGCCACATCCAATGTTAGATCATAGGGCTTAGAACTTTCCCCTAGCTGGAAGTCGGTGATGCCCAATTTCCGTCGTGGCCTGGATGGCCTCTTGCTAGTTTCTCCTCTCATGCTTCTCTCATCATCTGATTGTGTAGCTTTCTCCCTCCTAGCTCTTTTCACAGTCATGGCTTCAAGTGGTTCTAAAAAGGTTACCTTCTCCTTACCCTTGTCCCTCTCCTTTGCTCTGGGTGGATCCACTACTACGGCTTTTCCTTTCTCTTCTAGCCTTATGATGTTTACAGGGCGATCAGGTGGTGGGGCTGGTGGAAGAGGTGGGATGGATGCTTGTAGTGGTGTCTGGGGTGGACGTAGAATTTGTGTTGGTGGGGGTGGTGCTCGGGGTGGGGGTGTTCTTTCTCTAGGGGGTGACAATTGGTTCCTCCTACCTCCTCTATTATAGTTTTGTCGTGGTTTGGGACAGTAGTACATACCGTGACCATCTTCTCCGCAGTTGTAGCAATGATACTCCCTGTTTTGTCGTCGTGCTCTTCCAGGGTCTTGATCTCTTTCTTGACTCCTCCCTTGTTGTATTAAGTGGACAGACAAATTCTGCAGTTGGTTAGTAATATGGGCCAACATATCTTGCTGGTCATCTCTTGCCCCAAGAGCCGGTGGTGGTGGTATGGTGGTTGTCGTAGTTGCTGGTCGACGCGATGTTCCTGCTTTTGTTGACGCGGTTTCTTTGGCTTTCATTCGCAGCTTCTTGTCCTTAAGGCGAGCAATCTCAACAGCTAACTCGTACGTAGCCGGGAATCTACCTTTCACCTTCTCCTTGAGAAGCGGCCATAAGCCATGCGTGAACCGATCTTTTTTTAGGAAATCGGGTGCGGCTTCCCCCCTTGCCAGTGACTCAACCCACCATTCCCACAAATCCACAAATTTGGACTCATAGGTGGCATATTCTAAAAGACCCTCCTGCTTCAAGTCTCTCAACTAGTCCCACAACTTTTCTGAAGTGGTACCTCTCCCAAAGCGCCTCTTAAAAAAGCGGTTTTTAAGGGTTCCCAGTCATCCTTGGTTGCTTGTGGAAGTGCATTGTACCATGATCTAGCTTCTAGCTTCATGAGATGCTTAAAGATTCTAACCCGGGATTCATCCGTATATTTGTTGCTCACTACACATGCTACTTCAAAGTCATCTAGGAAGTCTGTTACCAAATCCTCCCCCTTCTTTCCTTTAAATGTTGGAAATGCTACACTTGCCATGATTACTGAGAGAGAGCTAGAAAGACACACTGCTTAACTTGCAAAAGTTTTTTTCTTCTTTACAAGGAGGCGTGTATACCCTCTTATACTAGGACATAGATTAAAACTTCAAACGGTACATTGCCTTGTACCAAAGGTAAGACAAATGGTTGATCTGATGCCAGAACCTCAAAAAATCGCTCCCCACCCAGCATGGTGTCAATGACGTGCTGGTAGTGAGCCTTCAAATCCAGTATTACCTTGATTGAGTATACACGTGTTGGTATGTGTGATCTGTCTTGAGGTAGGTTGTACTGATTCATGTGAAGCTTAGAGGTGCTTAGTCACTGTCCAAGCTTGTGGTAGAGGGTGGTGTTCTTTCCTGAAACAAACTCAGTAGATCCCTAGTTTCTCTAGTGAGAGTTTGAGCCAATGATTCCGTTATCTATGTTGCAGCATCAGGTGCGACTTGAAAACTGGCTGTGATAATTACCTCGGTGACTTGAGTTACCCGATTCTCAAAGTAGAATAGTGTTGATTCTCTATTGTGTAGAGCTCCTTCCATTTTGTTGTTGTGGGTTGGTTGTAGGTTGCGGACATGGTTTCGACCTTCTCCTTCTTCTTCTTGGCACTTGGCCTATGTATATCCACTGGGTTTGGCGTGTTGGTTGACTCTCCCACTGCAAATCGATTACCGTTACGCCTGGCACTCGAGCTTCGATGGAGATGCGGAGTTCGTCTAGTTGTGCTTGGAGCTCTTCTTCTTCTGTCGTCCAATTAGCAAATCCTGCTAGCCATTCATCCATTCACAATAGTTTAGGGGTTTCAGTCTTGTAAACTGAAGGGTTTCATGAAAAGATGCTCAGTGGGGGCACCAAATGACGGGAGCAAAGCGAACCCCGAACCCCGACGGCCTCTAAAACACCGGGGACCGAATGGCGCGCCTCGAGCCTGCCATGGTAAAGCAAACAGGGGGCACCACCTAGCTTCAGCGGCTAGGACGCAAACAACACACCACCATAACAAAGTTTTCATCCAAGAGAGATGGATGCTTGGGAGTAATGATGAAGAGGAAAGGGAATGAGATCAAGTGAGAGAGAGAGAGAGAGAGAGAGAGAGAGAGAGAGAGAGAGAGAGAGGGAGGGGGTATAGCGGCTTAGTACTTAGGCACCACAAAAGGATGGCGAATCCGCACACCCTTCACACATACACAAGCTCACTCCAAATACAAGACTAGGTCGCGATTCCGCACACCTCACATTTTTTTCTTAATTTTTCCAATGCCTTTTATCACTCCCTCCCTAAGAGGGGGTTTTCATGGTGTGGGGACGAGAGAAGAGGGGTATGGGAGCTTGGCTTGTGAAAAGCCCCCATCAGCAACATTTACTGAGCCTCATGACTATGTTTTGGACTTGTTTGCGGGGTGTGGTGGTTTGGGCCGAGCTTCTGCGGAAGATATGAGGCATTGCATGTGTCTAGAGCTAGATCATGTGCTCTATGAAAGATGTTTGACGGATATTGCATGTGGACCTATGAAATGTTGATTGCGGATGCACATTTGGTTGAGGAAACTCTATTCTGACAGTACACATCTTCATGTTTTGATTTATGTTTTTATGTACATGGCAGCCATATGACATTGACATGGCATTTTGGTATGCTCCATACATTTCATTTGGATATTTCATTTGTGTTTGTTTGGTACATGGCCGCCACATGATGTGGAGATGACTTTGATTGGAGCTTTCTTTTGTAGTTAGACTATGTTGACACCATTGGCTTGTGTGTTGATTTTTGTGAGATAACAAAATCATTAAAGTGATGGAAATAAGAGTTTATGTGAAAGAAATCCCATGTGGGAGCCCAGTACAGCCTCAAAAATACATACAAATGGTGCTTTTTATAAAGTTTCATTTTGCATAAGCATAGACATGCTTCCATATTTCTTAAAAGTGTTTGGTAGTTGAAGGGTTGTATTGTAAGGTTTTGAGTTTTTCCACTATACAATGATATTTAAAGATATCATTGGTGTAAAATTTGGGTTTAAAAGCTCGAAACTGAAAGCTCGCAAAAATAAAACCCCCCTCCTAACTCTAGATAAAGACCCAAAACCCTCTTTAAAGAGGCAATTAAATCAGCCATGTATCACATAATATGTTGTACAATGGCATATATAGTTGATCTATGTTTGGTTCTCTCTGACATAGTTGGTACAACTTGGCCTTAGCTGAGATGCCTCAAAATCGATCAATCTCAATCTCCAAATGGTATGATGATGTTCAAAGTTTTTGAATAGATCATTGTAATCATGGGTCAAGTGAATGTCCATGTAGGCAAGCCTAGATAAGAATACATCCTCTGTGAGCTGGAGAAAATGCTCTCTGTATGTAGTCAATGTCATGCAAAATTTCTATACAGGCTATATGAAGAGCATGCGGTGGTGTGGCTGTGCATGTGGAAAGGAGAAGAAGAAGAGAGGAGTGCAATTAGGGGAAAACATCACACAGTGGAAATGTGTGTGTTTTCCTTTATTAGTATTTGTGGGCCAAAGCATATATTGGTGCTCCAAAAAGTGGTGTCTTCATCGTTGTACAATTGTATTCACACTACACCTACTAACTCAATTCAATGTGCAAAATACTTTGTAGCTAGGCTCTTTGTTATGGCAACGGCTGGGTTGTCATTAGTCAATGCATCCCAAATGAAATGATACCTCACCTCAATGTGTTTTGACTTGGAGTAAAACACAAGAGTTATTGCCAAAGCAATGGTATTCTCACTATCATGAAGCAAATTGGAACTTGCTAAATGTCTAAATATCCCACTAAATGTGCCAACCAAATAGGTTCCTTGCTAGCATCTTGTGTTGCAACAACATACACAACCTCCATAGTGGAAGAAGACAAACAATCTTGGAGACATGATCTCCAAGAAATGGCTCCTCTTGCAAATATGAAAATGTAGCCAGATGTAGATCTCCTAATGTCTTTGTAACCCAAACAATCTACATCAGTGTAATCAGCAATAGATGCATCACTATTACCAAAGTGTAAAATCCTACTCACTGTACCCTTCAAATATCTAGGGACGTGTCTCACTGCTACGCAATGATGCTATGAGGATTAGCCATATATTGACTAACAAATCTCATTGCAAATGTAGTGTCTAGACTTGTACCTACCATAGCATACAAAAGACTACCTACACCTAAAGAATATGTCACACTTGTTGTTTTCTCTCTCTTTGCATTTGACTTGGGAAAATCTTCCTTGCTTAGTTTTAAACATGAAGGTAGTGGGGTACTCATTGCCTTCCCCACCTGCATATTGAAACATTGCAAGACTTTGTGGGTATGAAATTCTTGAGATAATTCAAGAATTTCCTTTTCCTTGTCTCTCTTAATACGCATACCAAGAAATGACTTGCTTCACCCAAATCCTTCATAGAAATTTTTTTGCTCAGTATTTTCTTCAATGTGGCAATCTCCTTAATGGAACTTCTTGAAATGAGAATTCCATCCACATATAAGATGACAATGAGCAAAGAACCATCATTGAGTTTCTTTGTATACAAGCAGTGATCCTCTTAACTCGTCCTAAATCCCTAAGACCGCATAAAAGCGTCAAAATTTTGATAACACTACCTTGAACCCTAATTCTTTATACCCACCGTAAAGCACTTTCTTGAGTTTTCATGAAATCTTATCCCTATTAGTCTGTTCAAAACCTTTAGGTTACTTCATGTAAATATCCTCTTTTAGATCTCGTGAAGACAAGTTTTCTTCACATCCATTTGGATAAGATCCATGTCCTCAATGGATACTAGAGCATTGTACACAATGTAGTCATGGTGACCATGGGCAAAAAGATTTTACCAAAATCAACTCTCTTTTAATGCTTGAATTCTTTAGTAACCAATCTAGCCTTGTACTTAGGCTTGTGATCATCAAATGTAAACTTCCTCTTGGAAACACATTTGCAAGGTAAGGCATGCTTGCCTACTAGAAATTTAACCAAGTCCCATGTCTCGTTGTTGAAAACCAAGTTGTACTCTAATTGCATGGCTTACTCCCACCCAAAGCTACTTTAGTGCAATGGTGGATGCTAGTGCAAGTGGATTGCATGAGCAATGTTGCAAAATGATCATAAAATGAAAGTGTGAATCATTGTCAAGTGATTTTTAAAAATAACACCTTTGAGCTTGCTATAGCTGATAATTGATAGAAAATAGATGTAATCATTATCAAAGTCGTGTCTCATGCCATTGCTCCCAACACTCCCTTAATAGGCATAGTTAATTCTACAACACTTATCTGGTTCAAATAATTGTGCCTCGTATGAACAATTCCTTCATCAAAATTTCTATGTCAAACTCAATACATATATTACGTTGCATTTCAAATTTTTGAAAGAATAAATGATACAGAATAGCTTATAAAATCAAGCTATCTAAGTGTTGGCTACGCATAATGCATTTCATGTGAGTTTACTAAAGCCATTTAAGGGTACCCCTACAATGGACCCCATTGAAGAGGATCCTCTAAAGTTTGATAAACAAGAGAAAATCCTACAACCTGAAGACAACAATTCTACACTTCGGAAAGATAATACATAGATATTTGATCAACTTTATGAGTGACCCCTTGGAGACACTAAATGAATGTAGAAACCCAGTTAAAGGAATCTCTTCCTTAGCATTGCAAGGCTACAAGTAACTTTATGGCTTAAATGGATACAGAAACCGAGTTAAAGGATTCTCTTCCTTAGTATTGCAAGACTACAAGTACCTTTATGGCTTAAATGTGAGCTGAGATATTGATATGCAAAAATTTTAATGATTTAATGCAATGTTTACATTTTATCAATCATTAGGTAAAATTTGGACACCTTTTGGGCCCATTTCATTTATTAAAACATGGCCAATGGGGAGAACGCTTTGGATATCACCTAGTGCGGAAAGAGGTATAGACTTAGCACACTAAAGTCTTGAAAGTACGCAAATATAGATGGAAGGTGAGAACTTGGATTGAAACTTCAAAAAGTACATTTCTAGTAGTAACTTGGCTAAAAGGCTCAAACGTCTTTGGAAAAGCCCATGGGGGAGTAAAAAAAATTAAAATGAGGAGGTACACTTTAACCAAAAATGTCCTACATTACTTAACGCACGGGAAGGCGCCATTACCTATACTTTTGAGAAAAGCCACATCAACTTTGATTCGAGAGTGATTTGGGAACGTGTGCATGTTATGTGAGTGGGGATAGCATGCCTTAAGGAATGAGAATGCAACACTTGATGGAAAAAAGCTGCATGCATACAAGGAGAGCACAACCAGTTGGTGTTAGGCAAAGTTTTGATTATGTTGTAGGCCCACATAGTCAAACCTCAAGGCCCTTCGCCTCTGTGCATGTACAAACAGTACCACACACACAATACTAAATCACTCCATGCTAGCCTCTAGCATGGTGCATGCTGCATGAACGCCCATATGTTGCCAAAATTCAAATCAACATTCCATGCCAAAGCCAAAAAGTACTCGTTAAAAATTGCGTTTAAAATTGGTAAAGGCCTTGAAAATGGGTTTTTGGCACCTATATTAAGCCATCAAAATTGGCTTTCATCATTAAACAATCAAAATGCAAAATGTACCTAGAAGTATCTCCTATTTTCAAAGGAAGGCACTATTTAAAGCTTTTTGTTCTAAACAATTTTTTGAAAGAACTTTAAACTCAAGAATTTGAGAAACTCAAAATGAGTAGTAGTAGTTTGTTATACCCCCTAGTCTACTATAAATTAGCAAGTTGATTCATTTTCTTACTAGGCTGAAGAAGAGTCCATATTTTTCTTAATGTGTGCACTAAATGATTCAAGGAATAAGTAGTTTTACAATGACTATGTCATCAAAACTCCTTCTTGATTTGTCCGCAAGCCTACGAAAAGCATTCATTTGCCTCTTCAAAAATCTCAAAAGAGGTTAAATATCCACATTCATACTCCCATACTTTGGGAGAATGATTGCCTGAACTGTTAGAGCATGAAGTGTCCTCATCAACACTACTAGAATACTTGTGGTGCTTACTAGACTTCTTCTTGGATTTACTTTTCTTGCCTTTCTTTGTCTTTCTCCATTCCCTTTGCCTCCTTTCCTCCTCATCAAAATCCAAGGAGGAAGAACTATTTGAACTTTTTGAAGACAAGGACAAAGACGGAGAACTCGGGTTATCCTTAAAATGAATATGCTTCTTGGATTTCCTAGCCTCCTCAGAAGTTGATTCTAACCTAGAGAGCTGGGATATCCCTCCAAGTTTCTCTTTATCCCTAAGAGTGCTTTGTGCTCTTTATCACTAATTGACTTTATGTTCAAAAGTGTCATCAAACTCTTCTTGTGAGTACAGCTTTTGCTTTTTTTCTTTGAGCTTTTCTTTCTTCTTCATAGCCAATTTAAGAGGTGAGTGGATGGGTACCTTATCATCATGAGTTAACCTCATCAAGCGGATGATTCCTTTCAGGTACAATCAAAGTGCAATGAAGGTGGCATGTAGCTTCCCAAACCCTTGTCCCAATTTCTTAATGCTTGTAGCACCTCCCAGTTCAACTCAAAGAGAGCTTGGCATTAAGGTTCTGTGGGTTCTATGCAGAAAAAAAAAATGTTCTTCTTCTTGAATTTCTTGGGGAGATCAACTTAATCAAAAGTCTTAAAGGCAGCTTCAACCTTAGTAAAAGATAAAGGCTTTTGTGATTTTTTTTGAATAAGTTGAAGCTTTCATAGCAAGGAAAAAAGCATAGTTTTCTTCATCAACATCAAAGTAGGATTGATTGAATCCCATTTTTAACATTGCATTTGACAATCCTTTGGAGTTTTGGCTCCAGACTGTGCTTTTAGCACACACCCCACCATCTAATTCCACTATCCTCTCACGTGTATATATATATATATATATATATACACACACACACACACACATATTGATGGTCGGTTTTCGAAACTGCGACTGCGATAACCAAACCCCAAGAAGGAGAGAACATATTAGCAAGGAAAAACAAAAAAAAAAGTTTTTGTAAACATTCACCACCCCTCTATGCTTAACCACTGGCGGGACGCCACCAATTTGGCCACATCTTTCCATTATTGCCAGAAGACAGAGACCTCTCTCTCCTGCTGCTCGGCTCCGCCAACTCTCTCTCTCTCTCTCTCTCACTTACCCTGCTTCTACATCACCCGGCTCAATGGATGAATTAAAAACATTGCCACTGTCTATATTCCCTAGCAACCTCCAATTTTGTAAATTCTCTCTCTCTTTCATTATTCACAAGGCCCCCCCCTCTCTCTCTCTCTCTCTCTCTCTCTCTCTCTCTTCGTTCGTCCATACCCTGCCTGGCGGGCCGCCATACCTCACCCATCCCTCTCGTCCACACTCCCCCGACCTCACTCTCTCCCCCATGGGATTCACTCTATTTACAAAACATGACGCCAGCTACGAGCGGTCAACTTTGATAAAACCCCTATATACGACTCATATTAGGAAATATGACCCCCTTTTATACGCTGATACGGCAATGAATGAAGAAAAATATTATATCCTTATCTTACATATAAAATTTAGGTTTCACATGATTTAACTGAGTAAAACTACTTAAAGATTGAGTAGCATAGTGACTAGCAAAGTACTAAGGAACCACTTCTGTTGATAACTAGATTCCAAGGGGTTCACTTATACTTATGGGGAGACGTCACCTGCCTGCAACCATATAGAAAAAAAACCTATCTACAAATCCTTTAGCACTAACCCAAGTCCCTATCCACAAATTCCAAAACAATTAAATAACCCGTTTCTATGATGTTTATATAGTCAACTTCACCCCTCCATAATATATTTACGAGTAGAAAAACGTTGTTGAGATTCTCATTTTAAAAATTTTACCAGAGTGTTCATATACATTGACACTGATGTCAAAATGTTATCAAAAAGTACTTACTTACAATTTATGGGATGAAGAGATTTTCAATACTCTAAGCTAGATTGTGGTATTTGAGAATCACAACAGTGAGCCCACATTGTCGCTAGGAAAGTGAAGTGTGTTGGTTTAAGTTATGGTTGAAAATATGAGGGAAGCAAGTCCATATGTGAGCAAAAGAGGAGCCCTCTAGTAGTATGGCACTCAAACTCTCAAACTTGCAATGAGTATAATGTGCAACTCCCCTAGCTTGCATCGAAGGGAGGAGTTGAACCAAATGGTTGCGATAGTGGAGAGAGAGAGAGAGAGAGAGAGCGCATCATGATATCCAAACCTAAGTATAAAATATGTAATAACTTTTTCCTGTCTATGAAGATTGCATAAGGCTACAATCTCATATAATAAAATGATTTAGCTTTCAAAACACTAAGTAATTTTGTAGATCATGCCCAACAATCCCTCCAATACGTATCCTAATCCCTCCATCTTAATCGAATTACTACTCTTACCTACTGGGTCTACGCACATTTTATTAACATGAATCTCCGCAGATTCTCCTCCCTTTGCCAAGCCTCAACGTCTAGGCATGCAGATCATACAACATCTCTCTATGGCTCCTTGTCTCCGCCCTCTAACAAAGAATCTCCTCTCCTCACTTGGGACCTGCCCCGCAAATGGACGAAGCCAACAAAACAAGAAAGATCTGAGCACCCGCCATCTCCTCACCCCATCCGCTCCTCTGTGCCTTGCCTACAGATTAGAGAGAGAGAGAGAGAGAGAGAGAGAGAGAGACTATAGTACTGCGAGCCTGCAGATCCCCCTCGCTTGCACAACTGGGAGTAAGCTCCTGCTCCTTATCATCACCATGGGCTCCAAGCTGCTGGTTATCGCCGTCGTCCTACTCTTGGAACCCTGTGCATGCACATTCCCTTGAGAGGGATAGAGACATCGTGCTGCTCCACTCGAGGCCTCTCGTGCACACAAGCAAGGGAGAGACAGGCATTGTGGCTGCAGTTGTAGCCTGCCCTGCAAACAAAAAATTTTGAGATGGTGGTGGCAGCCTGGCTCCCACTATCGCCTCCCTCTCCCTGTGGTGCGATACAAACGTCCGCCTATCCCCCTTCTATCCTTCGCAGGCAAACCGAGTAGCAGTTGCCACACAAACCACAGAGAGAGAGAGAGAGAGAGAGAGAGGGATCCTGCTCCATCAGGACCCGGAGTCGCCCTGCAAACCAGAGAGAGAGAGAGAGAGAGAGAGAGAGAGAGAGAGACTATGTGGCCGCCTTGCAAACCAACACCAGAGAGGGAGTCTCCTCTGACATCTTCATCTGATTTTCCAGCTCCCCTTTTTTTCACCTCAAACAAGATAAGATACACACATAGGTGTCGTTACCAGCCAGAGAGAGAGAGAGAGAGAGAGAGAGAGAGAGAGAGAGAGACACACACACACACACACACACAGTCTGCTGCCATATTGTCTCTCGCAAAATAAAGGCAATTATGTCTTTAAGCCATACATATCTGCAACGAAGGGTATTTTTGGGAATTTGTGGCAAAATATTGGGTTTTTTTTTCTTTTATTGGAAAGGGGAAAGTGTAGGGCGCACGTGGCGGAGAGATGTGAAGAGAGAGGAGGGGAAAAAGTTTCTTAGGAGGTGATTTGTGGCAAAGAAAATGCTAAGAACTGAAAAACGGATCTCAATTGTAAAACAGGAATAAAGGTAAAAAAATCTTGAACAATCCCACGAAAATAAATACAAGGGTATCTGGGGAATTTTTGAAATTGAGGGTATTTTTGAAAATTTCCAAAAATTAGAGCGATATTTTAGTAATTTTCCCAAATCGGGCAAGGGTTTTCCTTTTCACTCACTCTAGTTTTGCTTTTATTTTTCATATGGTATCTTCCTATATTCCCTCAAAACTAATCAATCCAAAATTGGCAGGGCCTACTACTCCCTCCATACTTCAAAGTTCATTTAGACATATTGGGTCTAACTTCGCAAAACGAATTAATTTGTCCCGAAGATTCTGACAGAATCTGCAACTTTCAAAGGGAAAGAGCAAGGCCTATCGCCATCGTGGGCTCCCCCTTTGTGCCATCGTGGCGCGTGCCTACCCAAACTCAGAGCCGCCATTGACGCTCATCTGCCTCTTGTGTAGCACTGTGGCCAACCACCTCATACCCACAGCGCCAAAGCAATGCATGTCCTGTGATTGTGCTCCCCATCATGCCATCTCGCCGACCATGGCATCATTGCTGCTATCCACACAAAACCCTGCTACCTGCCCCCCCCCCCCCCCCCCCCCCCCCCCCCCCCCCCCCCCCCCCTCACCTGCATATCCCTCCACAGCCCTGCCTTTGTGCACGAGAGAGACTGGAGAGCTATTGCTTTCACTTGCACACCCCTTCTCGGCCTCCCTCTACTTTTGTGAGAGAGAGAGAGAGAGAGAGAGAGAGAGAGAGAGAGAGAAACCCATCGCTCTGATTATCTCCTTCTTCCTTCAATAAAATTAGAAAACATGGGAGCAGGTCGCCCGACTCTCCTCCGTCCCTTGCCGCTATCGTTGCCATCCATCGCACGTGCGCATTCTCAAGATGGGTGTCATCACACCCATTTACTGCCACCTGCGTGCCTCACCAGGCACCCATGCTCCCAGCTATGCCACGTTAATCCCATTAGCATTTCCCTTCTTCAAAGCCTGTTTACTTTCAAAACATTCTCTCTTAGTCAAATTAATACATTAGTACACAAACTTAAAGGCAAATTTCATGCAAACTCAAATATGTCCTTTTGCTTTCTCATTTTCCCCAAGGGATCTACTCAGATTCCTGCTAATACAAATGGTGTCAAAATTGAACTAACGTATATTTCCCTCCATACTTAGAATTGAGAATGAAAATTTTTTCATATTTCAACCTTAAAGAAGTAACTTGCTCAAAAAAAAAGACCCATGATGCTCTGGGAATAATATCTCAAGGTGAAGCCATTTTATCTGATCATTGCAAGATCTCTCAATAATAAGCCAATATATCAAAGACAAGTCTAGAACAATAAAATCACACATACAGGTCCATTTCCCTTTTTCTTAAACTTAGGAATGTGTTGCTTAAGGGAATAGACTAGAACTAAGTTCCCTTTCTTGAAAATTTTGGTGATTAAGTGATAATCAAAAAATTGTTTTTGTTTTCGCTTTTGTGCATAGATATGAGCTACAGTAATTAGCCTTTGCTCGTCTAGCTTCTCCAACTCTTCAAGCCTTTCTGACAATTCATGTCCAGTCCACTCCAGAGTCTGTGCTACCCTTAAGGTCGGCAATAGAAATTCTATTGGCAGTATGGCATCAAGACCATAAACAAGGTTAAAGGGTGTAGCATTTAAAGCCATTTTGAATGAAACTCGATAAGCCCATAGAGCAGGATGGAGATTCATTTCCCAGTCGGTCCTTCCTGAACTAACCACTTTGGTCAATACCGAGCTAAGAATTTTATTCGTATGCTCAGCTTGTCCGTTTGCTTGTGGGTGATAGGGAGCTGATTTGTTATGGATAACCATAAACTCATTAAGCAAATACTCTATTACCTCGTTGAGGAAATGAGTTCCCCGATCACTGACAATCTCTATTGGCAGTCCATACCTTTCAAATACATACTCATATAAGAATGCAGCAGTGGTTCTGGCATCATTCTTTTGAGTCACTTTAGCCTCGGCCCATTTGGTTAAATAGTCCATAGCTACAATGATATATTGAGCTTGGGTTCTATAAGCAGGTAGCTGTATCAGTCCCACAAAATCTATACCCCATTTTGCAAAGGCTCTGTCCCCCATCATTAGTCTTAAGGACATAATGTCTACACGTGTTGGCATTTTTGCTCGTTGACAAGCATCACACCTTCGAACATATTCTTTGGCATCTGCAAAAAGTATTGGCCACCATATGCCTGCCATCAAGATTGCTCTTGCGGTGGTCTCACTAGAAAAGTGACCTCCAGCTAATCTAGCATGTGCTTATTCTATAATCGGAATATACTCATTTGCATTTGCACAAAGATACAAATGTTGATCTTTACCTCGCCGATATGATTGGTTCCCAATGAGAGCATAGTCTCTTGCTTCCGTTACAATTGCTCTTTGACGGCGTTTACTCATATCCTCAGGAAATGTTCGACTTGATAAGTAAGTAACTAGATAGTTACTCCACTTAGGAACAGGTGACATTTGAAACAATGTTACATGAGGAATGGGTTGTTGTTTCTGACATTGAGGGCAATCTCTTACAAAAGATCGAACATCTCTCCTCATAGTCGGCCAAAATACTCCAAGTCTTAAGATTCGTTGCATAGTTTGGTCTTCCGAAAAGTGAATTCCTACTATGATAACATGTGCTTGACTTAGGTACCGATCCCTTTCTTCATGGTTAATGCATAAAAGCAATATCCCGTTTCGATTTCTTTTATATAGCCTTCCGGCTAGTAATTGATACGTAGCCAATTGTTCTTCCGCAAAGTGAAGTCCTACTATGGTAACATGTGCTTGACTTAGGTACTGATCCCTTTCTTCAGGGTTAATGCATAAAAGCAATGTCCCATCTCGATTTCTTTTATATAGCCTTCCAGCTAGTAATTGATACGTAGATGATTGCTCGATTAAATCAACTGTGAAATGGAGTTGCGAATCCACTTGAGCTATCGTCATTAATGACACAATTTTTTCCGACCATCTTGGTATCATTTCCACGAAGAACAAATAGGCATCTGGTAGATCATCATCTACCCCTTTAGGTGATTCCCCCGAAACAATCCTGGACAAATGATCTGCTCGTTGATGTGTAGTGCCTTTTTGAACAACCACAATGAAATCAAATTCGAGAAGAATGATGAACCATCTCACTATTCTCTGTGTGCTGCATGGTTTGTTGACCAAATATAACAAAGCTTGGTGGTCCACAAAGAACACAAACTTGTTGGCCAATAGGTAATGTCTATACTTTTTAACGGTAGAGATCATTCCTAGTCCTTCTCTTTCAGTGGTGGTGTAATTCTTTTCTACCATATTTAATTGTTGGCTAGCATAAGAAATAGGAAAGTCAATTTTCCCATCTCCTGGTTGGGCTAGTATACAACCAATAGCAAAATTTGAGGCATCTACGTATACGTGGAATACCTTATCCGAATCGGGTGCTTTCAATATTGGAGTTGAGGTGAGATCTTTCTTAAGCTTCATGAGGGATTCTTCACATGCGTCGGTCCATTCAAAGTGCATAATCAAGCTATACATGGGTTTTGCAATTATAGCATACATGTAGATGAACCGTCGGTAATATCCACAATGTCACATGAAGGCTTGTACCCCTTTATCTGTTGTTGGTCTAGGAAAATCAGCAATGAAATGAATCTTTTCAATATCGGTAGCAATGCCATTTTAAGACACTATATGTCCAAGATTTTTTCCTTGTCTTCCCATGAATGTGCACTTTTCAGGGTTTAAGCAAATCTTGTAAAGTCTACATTTCTTGAATACCATTTTGAGGTGTTCAAAATTATCAACTCGGATTGACAAATGTACACATAAATCATCCATGTATACCTCCAAGAATTTCCGAAGATACTCTTTGAAAGCATGGCTCATCAATCTCTGAAATGTGGCTAGGGCATTAGTTAACCCAAACGGCATAACCCGATAGGCAAATATATCCCATTCTGTTGCAAAAGCAGTTTTGTGCTGATCTTTTAGGTCAACCAAAAGTTGATTGTATCCCAAAAAACCATCTAGAAAGATGTAAGCTTATTTTTCTGCCACTCGTTCTAAAACGTGCTCAGTTATTGGAAGAGGAAAGTTGCCTCTAATGGTAGCTGCATTCACTTTTTTGAGATTAATGCACACTCGTAATTTCCCATTCTTCTTAGGTACTACCACAATTGGGGACACCCAATCAGTGTGTTCAATTTCGTAAATGAATTCATCTTCCTTTAGTTCTTCAATCTCTTCTTTGATCTTCCTGGAAAATGTTTCGTTATAAGTGTATGGTCTCTGTCTACTTGGTTTCGCATCATCTCTCATGGGTATAGTATGTTGACAGATTTTTGGATCAACACCCTTGAGATCCTTGTAAGACCAAGAAAAGATATCCCGGTATTCCTTTAACAAACTTAACAAAAGCTTTTCTTCTTCTTCTGTTAGGTCATTTGCAATGTAGGCTGGTCTAGGCTCTTCTCCTGGTTCAGCCAAGTCTACCCTTTTAGCGTTTTCAGGTCCTTCGTAAAACTCGCCTTGTTTCCGTAGTTCCCTAACAGGTTGTTCGATTATGATTTTTCGATCTTGGAGAGTATACTTTTTGTAATGGGATGGAACATGCATTATATCCTTCCCATCCTCTTCCATGGTTTCCATTTCGGTGGTGTATATCTCCTTTAGAGCTTTTTACAACTCTTGATATTTCTTTTTCTGCTCGACTCTGGTCATGAGTGGTTTTTTATCCTGATGTTCTTCTTGAGTACCCTTCCTTGTTTTTCTCGATGTCTGAGATATTTTTGAGTCTCCGTTTGAAGGATATCTGCCAGTTATTTTGTCCTTGACACAATCATTAGCATCTATCTGCATCAGGAATTGTGTTTTACTGGAGACTGATGGCATAGGTCATGATTTCACAATTTTAATGTCCCTCTTTCTTCTATACCATTTTTTTCGTCTTGATTTCTGGTTTGGAAAGTCAATAAATTGTTCCTCCCTTCCCCTTAAGAGTAGTTGAGCTCTCGTATGTTCTTTTTCGGATCCCGAATCTTCGAAGGTAGCCGAGTGTTCATCCAACTTATCAGTTGCATCGTAATAGAGGTCAAAAAAGACTTGTTGAGCTTTCATTAAGTCCTTTGTTTTCCCATCCTTGTTTTCAATGTTAAGGACTGACATCATTTGGATGGGAATTATGCCGTAGCCATCCTCATTGCAAAATTGAGTAGGCATAGACGTATTCACACATACATCCATTGTCGCTAAGATTTGAGTCCACTCAAATAGTTCAAATAAATGTTCTGTAAAGGGTTCTCGTATGTAGGCTTCATCTGTACAGTCCCTTTCTAGGATACATTCCTCTCGTCTCAAGCTTCCATTTTCTGAAGCTCCGCACATCCAAATAGGAGTGTCTTTGTTTAGCCAAGATGGAAGTTTAGTTTCAGCCGAAGAGACTGAATCAAACTCCTGGATGGGTGTTTTCAAGACGTCTCTATAGGTGTGGTCCTTTAGATTGACCCTTGTTATAGATCCCACCTGCTTTAAGTACAGATAGTCATTTCCCCAATCTTGGATAAGCTGTACCTGTCGCATGAAAGGTCTTCCCAATATGATTTCATAGTTGAGTTTTTCTCCAAAGTCTACTATGGCAAAAGTGTGTTGATATTCAATTCCACATGAGTTGACTATCACTTTTTCTAACAGCCCTAGTGGTCTTTCATTATGTCCGTCAGCCAACTGCAATTTCATTCGTGTTTGTCTAATGGCTGGCTGTCCCCAAGATTCCCATACTGCTTTAGTGTCTATCGTTATGCCCGCTCCACTATCTAGTATTGCCATGGTTTCACTCTCATTATATTTCATTGGGAGGGTAGTGTTTCCTTCTTCCCCTTCATAATATTCTCCGACCTTGTTCATAGGAACTGATCGTATCTCTTTGTTTCACGTTTCATTTTTCAAGTTTCCCAAATTCTTAGAGATTAACCCCGTTATCCCCACCTTTTCTAGGGTTTTCTGTAAATCATTCCATAAGTATGGCCTGAGTTTCAACAGTTCTCCCAAAGTAAGAGTGCATTGGATATGTGTAGACATGATTGAGTGAATGTTGTCCACTTCTAGGGTCTATTTGATTCTTTTTACTTGAGTGGTCTTGCAAATTATGGATTCATCTTCGTTATCTCCCAAGTAAGAAGGTAATGTTTTTAATGTCAAAGGTTTAGATATTCCTGAAGCCTCTAATCCGCAATCCACATACAAGGACTGTAAATCCATGTTCATATCAGATGGTAGGTTATCTAACCAGACTTCCTCTATAGGAGCTGACTTTAAAGTTAGGCTCCCATCATTGATCTCCCTTACCTTTTCCCATAAGTGTCATGGCCAGTCTTCCTCCACGCATGGAATTCCGTCTAAGGCATCTTCACTATCCGGCACTATGAGCTCTGGTTCATTTGTTTCAAGGTTGGGTTCTGCCACCACATTGGATTTTGCTTTTGTTTGTTCTACCGCAAGCTCTTCCAGTTTTGCAATACTTTCAAGCTTGGGTTTTTTTTAATCCAACATTTCCTGCGTGATTCTTACCAAATTTTGATAAGCTTCCGGCTTAGCTGCTTCCATGTCTGGAGATGGATAGTTTTCCATTTGTTTTCCATGTTTTGACTTGCTTTTAGTCCGGCTTGGTAGGCTTCCAAGGCAGCATTGATAGGCTCAAAAATTTTATCAACCAGAATGGATCCTCCAGATTTCACGATTGTTTCCTTGAATTCACTGCCAGTTTCTTTCGACTTGTCCTGGGCTAGAATTTTTGCTTTCTCTTTGTTTTTAACCTGTTGTTTTTGTTTTGTCATCTCATATCTTTTGCTTCTACTCCTTTTGATTCTTTGAGAAGAAACTCTTTGGTTCTCTGAATCATCAGAGGAATTGTGTTTCTTTTTCTTTGCCTGGGCTCTAGTGATTACCTTGATTGGAACAATCGGTTCGCTCTTTGATGAGCTAGTAGGCATCACTTGGACTATGTTGACTATAGGTTTTCCCTTGTTCAAAGGACTCTTAGAACAATCTTCCGGAAAGTGTCCTCCCTTTTTGCAACATTGTATGCAATAGGCTTCAATTGGTTTGAGGTTTTTGTCAGGCTCGGGACATTCGTTCTTCCAATGGTCATCAGCACCACAGTTATGACAGTTTCCTGTTCTAGGCTTCATTATGGGTCTTCCCATGGGAGGTCTGACACCTTGATTAGCTACATAATACATTGGTGCGAGCTCTGGTGAAGCATAAGTCATGGTTTCCTCCATTGGTGGTGGTTGTGGACTATACCAATCTCCCTCTACCATTACTGTAGATGGACTAGACTCTGCATAGGTGTAACAGGCACAGATGACTCCTTCTGAGTGCATGTACTTTACAGGCACCGCATTATGTCCTGGATAAGGAGGTTGTTGTCCCAACACAGGTTGAGGTATCTCCATACCATTGGTAGTCTTTGAACTTGAGCCATATTAGGCTGATATCTGTACATGGGTTGTCCTTGTGGCCTCATGGGCACATACTGAACATTCCCATCATACTTTGTTCTGAAGTAGCACTCGTGGGTCTCGTGGTTGGTCCATTTACCCTCGATTGTGCACCATTTTTGTGGCCTAATTGGTTGTCCTTATGGGGATATCCCCTATCCTGGTCCTCTCATAGGTGCTTTCTTCATATTGTTCATCATATCATTCATCCTTTTTAGCATATCTTCTATGGCTAAGAGTGGTGCCGCAGTAGCCGTTCCCACTTGTGTTGGTTTTGTGGATGAAGTCTTCTGGCTTTGGTTATCCTTAGAGACATCCTCTTCATTAAAGATCTCACTATTGTCTCCTAGGTCGATAGCATCAGACACACACGCCTCTAGGGTTGTATGCTTTTTACTATAGAGTATAGCATGAAGTTCTTTGTTTAGAAGTCCCTCCAGAAACAATGAGACAAGTCGCTCCTCTGCAGGTATCTCCATCTCTGGGCATCTGGCAATGTATTGTTTCATTTGAGTTGCACAATCCCTAATAGACTCACCATGTTTTTGTTTGAAGCTGTAGATTTGAGCAACCGCATTATGTTTAATCCTCGTTTTAGAACAAGCAGTTACAAATCCTTGAGCTCATGTATTCAAACCCATGATTGACCTTGGTGGAATGTTTGGAACCATGTCAAAGCTTTTCCTTCTAATGTCATTCCAAACCCCTCGAATTGAGTATGGAAGTCGAATATACACTCTGCTCTTAGCACTTGCCTGAAGCTTGCTAAGTGGTCATATGGATCCCCTGATCCACTGTATTTTCTGACCCATTTTTGGAAATCAGCTGGTCTGACACGTCTATTTGGTTCAACTCCAAGTCTTCTAGGATTTGGTCCTGTTCGGAGTCCTTCAAACCAGTCTGTCGAAAATAGTGACTCATGTAGCCATAGGTTGGCCTTAGTGTCACTCGTTTTTCTACATGATGAGGTGGTTTCTGATTTCTTCACATTATTCTCAGATAATCTCTCACGATGTTCGTCTCTTGGAGTGGTTTCTGGTCCTTAACCCAATATCCAATCCCATATGGAATACCCGTGATATTTGGTTTGTTCTACCTCCTCAGGAGTCATCATAACAAAGTTGTTGTTATAACAATCCCTAAACAAGTAAGTTGGTAGATCCGCACATCCCTTATCTTTGATTTTGAAGATATAGATGATCTTCATGGCCGTTAATTGCCCTGGTCTAGCATGAGAAGTCCACAAAAGATCTTTTATGTTTCTATCTTCCCAACAATAGACTCCGATCCTAGGATTATCGGTACTAAGCCGTTTCAAAGGCTTCAAGTCTACTTGATCGTATCCCTCAAATTCCAAGGTTGGTGGTCCTTCTTTTGCTGACATATATGGGATTATAGTGCCCTATTTGTCTATCACATCCGGGTTTTCAACTTATACATATTGAGTTCCATTTCGATCCATGTACATTTTTCCTTGTTTGTTTGCCCTAACCTCTTCTTCAAACTCAATACCATGATCATCAATGCTAATAGAGGTGGTCTCTTAGCAGTGTAATTGATATTTTGGCCTCTTGCCGCAAGAGTAGCTACTTGATATACAGGTTTGACTTGTGCCCAATAGTCCTCCATGTAGTATTGTGGACTTTCTTCGAGCACATCCATCCCATAGGCGATATTAGGATCTATATCTTCCTCATATCCTTCCAAACAAGAAATAGATGAGTCACAACCCACTTGATTCACAGAAGTGATTCTCGGATGTGGTGGTTGCGGTCCTAGCACTGGAGGTGGTAAGGGTGTTGTTTGAACAACATTTTGGGCCCTAGGGACCATGTGTTGTGCTGTTTGTTCAAGAGGTGGGGCCGGCATCAATGCAGGCACTCGAGGTGTGTTTGTCCATGCTAAGGTTGGTCTATTGGCCATCGCACGCTTAAATACTATGCAATCCTTAGCTTGATGACCATAACTCCCACATGCATTGCAGTTCCCATTGAATTTTACTCTAAAAGTAGGGAATTCACTGGTACTATGCGATCCATAGCGTACTGAGCACCATTGCTGCTCCCTTCTTGGATACATATGATTGTTTTGCAGAGCACGATTGTCTCTAAGACTCTCTTGACTAGCCTTGGTGAGATCTTCTAAAGTCATCTCAGATATCTTTGGCTCCTTAGCAATAGGCTTTAGGGTCATTGGCTGATGCCCCGATGCTTGTGAGCTAATAGATTTAGACTCAACAGACACTCTTTCTCCTTGAATCATTAAATTATCCTCCAATTTGATCGCATTGGTGGTGACTGCTTCCCAAGTGGTGATACCTCTAATGATTAGGCCATTGTAGATATCCTCATGTCGTAACCCCCTAATGAATCTATCAAGCAATTGGTTATTATTGAAGCGCTCATTTGGATTACAATGAGAATTCAAATGCTTCAAGTGAATTATAAAGTCTCTCACCGACTCTCCTTCCTCTCGTTGGGCTTTCTGAAGCTGAGAGGCTACACCCCAAAGCACTCCCTCTCGTATGTATTCTTTTAAGAACAGTCTCCTAAGAGTAGGGTAAATCGTTTTTTCTTCCAGGGTTCTATACCAGTCCCCAGCCTTTCCACTTAAGGTTGTTAGGCTTAAAGAATTGCTCTTATGTAGGTCATTGTGTTATCCTAGAGAATCGCACTTCGATTTGATTTCTCACATCCCCGTCTCCAATAAATTTTTGTGTGAGCTTGGCTATTTGTACTGCCTTACTTCTAGGCTCTCTATCAGGAGTGTTATGCATATTCTCAGCAATAGATCCACCAATAGCTTGAGCAAATGTTACCAAGTCACCTAAGTGAGCAGGCACCGTGGGTGAAGGTGCTCCAGAGACTACATGTGGAGTAGGTATTGGCATTGGGTTTGGTGCATAGGAAGACCTTGGGTTCCATGTTGGGTACGATGTTGTGCCATGTGGTGGTCCATAGTTCATATGAGTGGCCCTAGGCATAGCAGACGTCGGATGTGACATGCTAATGCTAGCCGGTATAGTCCCATGGGAATAAGAACGTGGACCCATAGGTGCATACGATTGGTACGCACTTGTAGGTACTATTGCAGGCATTGAGCTACCATGTAGCGGTGCTTTACTAACAAATGAGGTCCATGGTGTGTTTCTTGGCATGCCCATCATTGGGGTAAGGCATCATATCCGTGGTGTCATCCAGGGAAAGATGAGCTAGACTTGGAAAAGTAAAGCTATCACTTGTGGGCTCAGATTGCATTGAGACCCCTGGCGAAACAACATATGGGGGATCGATGGGACTCACTGGGGGAGTCTCCATTTGTGATAGAGTGGGTTGTTTCCCTTTGCCCGTGTCTAAAAATAGCATAGGACCCGTCGAAGGTATGTTTATTCCTCGATTTTGCCTCTCGGACTGGATAATCCTATGGATGACATTGCAGATCATGTGTTGTTGTTCCTCTAGACTAGTGGCGCTAGATGTGGATTGTACAACTTCTAACCAACCCACATGGTATGTGTAGCCCATGTATAGGTCGGTCAAAGTCTCCGTGTGTAGGTCATATTCCCAATTTTCATTGAGAAATACTCCATCCAAACTTGGTGTACTAGAGGGTTGCCGTGAGGTGGATGCAATGTTGCTTCCCGTGTTTTGACTTTTAGTCACTGCTACCTTAGAGGCAACTTTGGAAGGTGTTAGCTCGGTAAGGCCCTCATTAAATGAGGTAGGTAGAATGTCCACGTGGACACTCTGAGGGAGTGTGGGGTCTATAGGAGATTTGAATGGTGATTCTACTTCCCCACCTCCTTCGTTTACTTCACTAGCCGTAGGTTCAGAGCGCGTAGCTCTACTAAAAGTTTCCATCAAACGGCTAAAAACACTAGTTCCAGGTTGTTGGGCCCAGCTAGGTACGGTTTCATTTGTTCCCCTAGGGCTTTGTGTAAGATGCTCTTCCATAATATCGTAGTCAGAGGAAGAGTCGCTAGCCGCTATAATTGGGTCTTGGGTTGCACTACCTTGGGTCCCCGCCGAGGGCGTAGACCCTAGCGTGGAAGGATAGTGAGTACCCCCGTAAATAGAAGCACTAGCTAGTTGTTCGGACTCTAGGACACGACCAGAGCGTAGATACATGTGCTTTGGGTGCCCTACAAGTGTCGGCAAGTACCCTCAAAGGTTACTTGCTTTGTTTTGTGGGTGTTTTGCACCCCATTTTCTACTTGATTTTTTCTTGTTTTTGATGTTTTATGAATGTTTTTTAATGTTTGATTTTTTTGATTGAAGTGTGTGATAACTCGAAACGAGCGTATCACTAAAAGGGTCGCTGTGTGCTTTACAACACAATTTTCGGGCATCTGATGTTCCGTTGGTCCTCAAAAAATCAATTTTTAGCTACGTGTGAAGCTAAAATTCGTTTTTTCTTTAAAAGGCGACTGAGACCTAGGCCTGAGCGTGAGCTTGGGCTTGGGTCTGGGCTTGGGTCTGGAAAATATTCCCGATCCCGGTCCTACCTTTAATTTATTTTTTTTTAAAGGATAAGGTCTCCGCGGCCTGCGCGAGAGCACACACACACTCTATCTACCTACTTCTAACTAATATATCTACTCTTACACACTAACACACTCTATTAACTCTCACTAATCTACTTCCTACTTACTGTACATAGAAAACTAACTACCTTAATACACAGAGAATAAACACAGAACCTTTGAAATCTCTATTAACAAAAAAAACTAACTACCTTAATACACAGAGAATAAACACAGAACCTTTGAAAACTCCATTAACAAAAAAACACATAGTATAACACCAAATCCCTCTTCTCAACACATACACACTCCTTCCTTACCTTTCCTACAATAGAAATTGCACCACGGAGAAGCACTGAGTGCTACTCGAGCTTCATGTATGGCATTCCCCGGCAACGGCGCCAAAAATGTGCGCGTATGTCGCACGTGTCAATGCAAGGAACTTGCGGATACACCGTGTGCAAGCCACAAATGGCTCCAAGCACACAACAAGCCTAAACTAGTAAACTCAAAGAAGGCGATGGTGTGTCACTCACTGCTCTACGCTTGCTTCGTGGAGGATTCCTCGCCGCGAAGAAGAAGGAACTGTCGCTTCACCGCGCTCAACCGCTTCGCCGCCGCCGTGCCTTCGTAATGCTCGATCGCCCACACACTCTCTCTCTCTCTCTCTCTCTCTCTCTCTCTCTCTCTCACACACACACACACACACACACACACACACACACACACACACACACACACACACACACACACACACATACACACACACACACAAGGAGGTGAAGAAGAAGAAGATGGAGATGGAGATGGAGCAAGAGCACTCTTCTATTGCACAAATGAGAGAATGAGTGAATTTTAGGTTTAGTTGACTTTTATATGAGCTCGCCCTATTCACACTTGGGCGCCCATGCTTAGCCAACTAATCCCTTGAATGTTCCAGTTAGAGTGCGCCTCTCATCGGCGATCACTCTTACCCTTTTCCTATTGGACCGACAAGCCCGGTACCTGACTCTACCAAATAAATAATACAATGTCCGCCGTAGGTTACAACGTCCGCTGTAGGTAATAGGGTGTCCGTGAGCCGTGAGGGTTAACAGAGAGCCAAGGGGACTAGTGAGTTATGGAATTATGAAAGTACCTGAACACCTCTCCCCATTCCAAGGACTCCGTAGCTCTGTTGCATTTTCGTGCGAGTTCACCCATCAAACCCCCAAGTTTAACACTAGTTTGGTACCAAAAAGGACACTTTAGTGTCCTTTTTTCCCAACTTTAAATAAAATGGTACATGAAATATAGAAAACATCTTAAGAAATGATTTTACAAACTTATAAAATGCTATATGAAGTACCCATAAAAATTATAACATGTCACTTTTGTACACAACTTCAATAGTAACGACACTCACGAAAAGCACCTACGCAAAACAACAGTCGATATTTCACTAAAACTCATACTCTAGTCTAAGAAAAAAATGAGTAGGGTGCATGAAATAATCCATGGTAACTACTCATTTATGTGTTTGACATTTTTTGTAATTGTCATGTGAATTTTTTTTTCTTTGTGACTAGAATTAAATATAGAACATTGTGTAGATCAAATCTTCAACATTTACGCATTCAATTAACAAACACATAAAACATTTACTTCATCTAAACTTGCAATGTCTTATGATGTATATATATACTAGGTCTATAACTCCATTACATAGGGTGATACTATGTGATGGTTATACAATCCATGTTTGGTCATTTATGTCATATTTCAAAAAATGTGCTTGTTGTAATTCTTATTTTTCTATTTATAAAACATAACCCTTAAAATAAAGTCTACTTTTGGATTTTTCCATTCATTTCACTTATTTGTATACAAATACCCGATATGGACACAATTGGGGAATTTATACACATACTTTCATTAGTTTATCATAGCAATGTTTTTTTTGCAAGAGATTTTGCACTATTTTTTTTTTTTAATGAACTTAAATTACAAGTTACTAGTGAGTTCGAAACCTTGAAAATTGCTTAGTTGATGGGTATTGGCCTATGGATACATTATAGACCTTTAGTTCTACCCCATAACTTTATCATCTTAATGAAAGAGGCCTTGAAGACCAAAATTTTAGTTTTTCTCAGTGTTTTCAAGGTTTGGATTTTTTTATTATAACAAAATCTAATCTCATAAGTAAGTTATGAAGCTCAATTTCTTTCTATAATAAGTTTTTTCCTATCCATATACCTTCAAATGTATGCAAAATTTTTTGATGATAAGTTATATTCAATTTATGGAAATTTTGTAAAAATTGCACTAATTTTTTAATGATTTTTCCATCTTAAAACTTATCACCATAATCTTAATTTGGTGTTAATTTTGGCAACATTAAAATTTGTCTATATTCTTCACCTCATAATTGGCCTAAAGTATGAAGCTGAGGTATAAATCTTTTTCTAGCTTTACTAAATAATTATGACAAGTTGCCAAAAAAACAGGACACTTTAGTGTCCGATTACAGAACTAGTGTTAATTAAGGACGGCCAACAAGGGGCAAGCAGCTTGTCATGCACTTCCAGCCCTTTCCACTAACCACCTTTGGAGCATACCTTAGAGTTACCTATCATCGCTTTAACAATAATAGCCCAAGACTGTTCCTGTTTTTCTAGTGCAACCACAAGCATGTCGCATTGGGCTTCCGCATGAATGCAAGGGTTAAGAATCCAAAGACCACCTTGTTTGACAGGTCTGGCCACGGTCTCCCATTTAGGCCATTGCAAAGACATTGAGTCTTTAGTGTTGTTCTTCCACATGAATCTCTTCACTAGTTTCACGAACTCTTTCTAGTTGCATCTGGCCAGCTTGAGTAACGGCCCATTGGAGGCTATATAAGGGAGTAAGAAGAAACTTGATAATCTTTATTCTTCTTGGCAAAGGGAGAAGCACATACTCCCACCTTCGCATCTTGCTCTTCACTTTCTCCATCACCCACACAAATCTTTGTTTGTGGATTACATCTACTCCCAAAGGGGCTCCTAAATGCCAAAAAATGCTCCCTTTAGTTACAGTCTCCCATGTCCACAACGAAGGATCAAATGAGTCATTTTCTAAAAGAGAGATCAATCTCAATTTTTCTATGCTACAGTTTGACCCTGATGCTAAGGCAAATGTTTGCACAATTTTAAAGGGCCTTCCTAATGACTTGAGGGCACGGTTTGAGAAAGAGTAGGGAGTCATCTGCAAAGAGCTTAGCCAGAAGTTGGTCGTTGTTAGGTAGAGAGAGTTCTTGAATCTCCCCTTTAGTTGCATTGTCTTTGAGCAGCGTTACCACAATATGGGATCCAATGACAAACATTAGAGGGGAAATTGAGGAGCCTTGCTTAATAGATCTTTTTACCTCGAAGGTCCCCACAATCCTTTCATTGAATAGGAGCTTTGATTGGCTACCAACATAGAGAGTACTAACAAGTAGCTGACACATCTGAGGCCCAAGGCCTAGTGACTTCATGAAATCTTTGATAAATGACCACAGGATCCTATCATAGGCCTTATCCAAAGTCAAATTATAGTAGGACACACCCTTTCTCGGTGGTCGAAGCATATTCAATACCGACCATTGCTGCTTGAATGTTATCATAGACTGATCTTCCCTTTATAAATCCATGATGGTGAGGAATGAGGACTTTGTCTAGGAGGGGGGGAGCCTAATGAGGACTATAGACTTGGATATAATTTTATAGGCAACTGATATCATCGTTATGGGGCACCGATGATTCAACTGGGAACAACATACTTGTTTGGAGATAGGCTTGATGAGGTCTCTTTTAATGCTCATGTCGCAGACCCCATAGATTAGGGCGGTTTGATTGGGCATTTGCGTGATGGGGGACTAAAGATCATCCCAAAACTCTTTGAAGAATTCAGTGGTTAATCCATCCCAACCAGGGGATCATTCTGTTAAATATGGATCTTGATTTACTCCTTGTAATGTTTTGTATGGAAAACACACATTTGTAAGTCCCCCATTATGAGGAGAAGCCATCGTGTGTGAAGAAAAATAGCTCGCCGAAAATCAAAATTCTCACGGCCCCTCACGGCATTTCCTCATTGTGACTTAGAGGAGGAAATCTACATGATTCAACCAAAGGGGTATGAAAGTAAACGGTAAGGAGAAAATGGTTTGTAGATTAAAGAAGAGCTTGTATGGTTTAAAGCAATCATCAAAACAGTGGTACTTGAAGTTCGATCGATGGATATTGGATCACGGATTCACGAGATGCAACTCAGATCACTACATCCACACAAAGAATTTGGGAGATGGGAAGTTCATCATCCTAATGTTGTATGTTGATGACATGTTGATTGCGAGTGCTAACATGGAGGACATCAAAGACCTAAAAGAGGAGTTATCTAGATCTTTTACAATAAAAGATTCAGGTGTTGCAAAGAGGATACTTGGTATGAAGATATCAAGGGACAGGAAGAAGAAGACAATAAAGCTATCTTAAGAGGATTACATCAAGAAGGTACTAGAAAGGTTTGCAATGCAAAATACAAAAACAATTTCTACACCTTTGGTTGGTCACTTTAAACTAACCAAGGATATGTGTCCGAAGACACAAGAAGAGATAGCCTATATGTCTAAAGTTCCATATGCTGCATTGGTAGGTTCTCTTGTGTATGCTATGGTCTGGACAAGGCCATACATTGCACATGCAGTGGGAGTTGTAAGTAGGTTCATGGACAACCCAGGTAAAGAGCACTGGCAAGCTGTGAAGTGGATACTTAGGTATCTAAAAGGGACAACAACAGATACTTTGTATTTTGGAGGAACTGATATTTTTCTTAAGGGTATGCTGATGCAGATATGGCAGGTGACAAAGATACTCGAAGAAGCACTACTAGATATGTGTTCCCAGTTGGAGGCACAACAGTAAGTTGGGCTTCAAAGCTGCAGAAAGTGGTCTCACTTTCTACCACGGAAGCAGAGTATGTAGCAATGATGGAGGAAAGAAAAGAATTTTTGTGGCTTGACTGAATTCTTAGAAGAAGTTGGATTCAAACAAGACAATTGTGTCTTGTACAATGATAGCCAAAGTGCTATCCATCTTGCAAATAATTCAGCCTTTCATTCAAGTACAAAGCACATTGAGGTGAGATATCACTTCCTACGCACTCTTTTGGAAGAGGGACAACTAAAGGTAGGAAAGGTGCATACAAGTGAAAACCCTGCAGACATGTTTACAAAGGTGGTCAACAAGAAGAAGTTGAGATTTTTCTCATCTTCAATCAGCATCCAAGGATAAGAAGCCAGATGGAAAGCAGTCACAAGATTGGTTTGGAGGTCAGTCTCCAAGTGAGAGATTGTTAAGTATGGAGCCTGATTTACCCCTTGTAATTTTTTGTGTTAAAACCGCACATTTGTAAGGCCCCCATTATGAGGAGAATCCATTATGCATGAAGAAAAATAACTCACCGAAAAATAAAAACACTCGCCGAAATTCCCTTTTCGCTGGAATATTATGGCCACTCGGCGGCCGAAAAGTGGTCGGAAAACGTCCGATCGTTTGGCCGGTGGCCGGTAGTCAATGGCCGGTGGTTGGTGGTCGGAATTCAATGGCCGGTGGCCGATTTCAAAGGAGGTCTCGTCTTCTCAAGGGCGGCCACAGATGGACAGATTGGAGGGTCCGATTTGGACTTATCTACACAAGGGCGGCTACACATGGTTGCCTCTCATGAGAGAGGGCAGCCCTTTTGGCCTATAAAAGGAGGCCATTTCTATGCACATTTCATAGTGTGAAGTTGATGCAACAAGGTGGGTGTGAGGTGGTGAGAGTGAAGCAAGGCGGGAACTCCAAAAGGGTATAAACCCTTTGTAACCGACTTATTGTTTTGAAGTACTAAATCCATTGAGTGGCTACTTTCCCGTGGATGTAGCCCACATTGGGTGAACCACATCGTGTGTACTCTGTCTTTCTCTCTCTCTCCTCTATAATCTCTTGCGTGTGAAAATTAGCTCTCTCCATTAAGTAATCTACTCAATTATCTACTAAGCTACGCCCTATTTCCTAACACATTTTTTTCCTAGGGCCTGGATATTAACTTATTTCTCAAATTTATTTTTAAATTCAGAATTTAAACATTTAATGTATGGGATTTTAGTTGAAGTGGTTAAAATTAAGTAAGATTTAATGCAAGAAAGCATTCATCCTCGGTAAGCGCCTTCTCTAGATGGTTGGATTTAGAGAGGGAAATCATTCTTTTCACACTTTCAAGGAGAATTGATCTAGCACCTTCCACCTCCTAGGAGCGATCCTTTGGTTGCCCTATGATTTGGTGTAAGTGGTTGAATATTAGATGAGCCATTTCATGCAGATCCTTAACATCTTTTCCGACGCCATCTATAAGTGAAAGTACCATACCCCTATTTCTTTTAACTTTGAGGGCCCTACAGAAGTGTGAATGGTTGGCCTCCTCTGGTTGTAGGAAGGTCTCTCTAGAAAGAATTTTTGCCTTCCTCACCTCCTCCAATTGGAGGTCAGTGAAGTCCCTTTTAGCTTCAATCCATTTTTTGTGATCAGCTTCCAAAGTAGACCCTTCCTTTGTTTTGGTGGTAAGAAACTCAACTTCTTCAGTGAGTTGCTGTAGACGTCCCTCTTGGCATTTTTCCCTTCTTGTGAGTGCAATTTTAATTAATTCTTAACCATTTTAGATAATTTGGAAAATTCCTGATTCCCAAATGCTAAATTGGGCTATTAGGATCATGCTATTCTACTATTTTTAAGCTCAATTTTTCCTTATGATTCTATCACCCAAATTTGATTTTTCTATTTTAATTTTTATAATAAGACTTTTGATATATATTTTTGCAGAAGGATTTGTATCAAAGAAACTCTTTTTAAAAAACATATCAAAGCTCATAAAGATGGATTCTACTAAGCAACACATATATTGACTATGCCAACCAAAGATATAATATCTAGACACAAAGAGCACCAACAACTCTTATCATAAAATTGGTCACCTTAATCTCAAGTACAAAAAATATCTTATCCCAATTTCAAAACACTATCAAGTATCAACTACAGTATAGTATGTACAACACCTAAATTAACATTTGATAGTTAAAAAACCTAAAGAATATTGTGGAGTATCCTATGGCCCGAAGACCATAACTTGTCATTGATGGCACCTATAGTGTCAAAGAATATATGTTTGTGCCAAAGAATCTATATTAATGGCATGCCACATTTTCATCAATACACTCTTTAAAACTTCAACAAAGCTTCTGGATCTGGTTTCTCAAAACTTCAAGACATGCTTTAACACTTGTAGAGGTAGTGTCTCAAAAAAGAAGGTGTTTAAAAACACCATTGATGTGACTAATAAGCGTCCTATGTATTGATTACACCAACTATGGGTTGTGCACAAATATTTCCAACAACTCATTTTATAAAATTTATACTCTTTATTTCATGTACAACAAAGTACCAAGTGCAAGAAGTATAGTATCTCCAAGATAGAGGGTGTTCAACAAATACCATTTTGGTAGCACTATCAATTGTCAACATCATTTTGGTAGTTTTCATGACCTCAAATAAAACAAGTACTAAGAAGAAAATGATGGGAGCATCAAACAATTATATTATCAATTTCACTTAAGTGAGAGATGAGAGAGAGAGAGAGAGAGAGAGAGAGAGAGAGTTTCTTACACCAACTATAGGTTGTGCATAAAAAATTCCAACAACTCATTTTATAAAATTTATACTCTTTATTTCATGTACAACAAAGTAGTAAGGGCAAGAAATATAGTATGTCCAAGATAGAGGGTGTTCAACAAACACCATTTTGGTAGCACTATCAATTGTCAACATCTTTTTGGTAGTTTTCATCACCTCAAATAAAAGAAGAACTAAGAAGAAAATGATGGAGCATCAAACAATTATATTATCAATGTTACTTAAGTGAGAGATGTCTCCTCACATAGAATTCACTTCATCAATCCAAAATTTAACGATTTTTTAAATCTATTTCTTAATTGAGATATTTTCTTTTGTTTGAAAAAAGTTGGTAGCTTATCAAATCATTGTTCCACTTTGAATGAGATACTTGATGTAAATGAGATGAAACTCTCCTAATTTATGACATTATAATAGCAAAACTGTTTTCAAAACATGCCCAGTAATGACATCAAAAAATCAATAACAGAAGACTTAGTATCTTTGAGGTCATAGGATACCCTCTGGTGAGTTGTCATTAGAGCATCTTTTTGTCTTATGGCCTCAAGCTCATAGGGTTATGATACCATATGGTGTGGATATGTTGTCTTCCTATGGACCTAAGATCATAGGATTCTGTTATTCCAAATTACATAAATGCTTTGTAAGATTCTCAAATATTTTTTTGTTCCTTGAAAGTCTAAGATCTTCCTTTACCTCTGTCAATAGATGGAGCCTAAGTGTGTCCTAAGAGAGTTATGCCTTTCTCTAGTTTTCAATTAAGAGGCTTGTGCTTTTCATTAAGTAGCTTAGAGATAGCCTCCATGATATTAAGGCTAAAGGGTTCTAATCCAATCCACACAAGGTAAGTGCTTTTTGGAATAATATATGTCACTTTATGGCCTTATGGTCATAGGGTGCTAATGCCATAGGTGCAAATTACATCACTTCCTATGACTCCGATTAATAAAACGCCTTGTAAAAGTTAATACAGCAATCTTTGGACTTAAGATCATAGAGTTTTTTGTGGATAAACTAGTGTGGCCATATGTAGGATCATACAATGCCAATAGTATGGCTTTATATGGCCACACTTTGTTAAAGTGTGGCCAAAGAACAAACGGATCTCTATGACCCAAAGGCCATAAGGTGTCATTTCTAAAATAGCATAAAGGCACTTTAAGAATGTCAAAAAGAATGTTATTTGTCATAAAAGGCCCAAGATTTTTATTGAAGCTATCTATATAGGGACCCTAAGTGCCTTGTTAAAAAACTTAGTATCTAAGGACACTTATTCTTAGCCATCCGTAGGTATCTTGTGAAAAAATGTGCATAAGCACTCTACAAAATACATGAAGAGCTTTTTGATTCCATAATAGTACAAAAATCTACTCGATCATCTCCTCAATGGAGATCTATTTGAGATTATACTAAATCTTTAATTGTTTTATATAATTCTTGGCCTCATGTACTTTGATAGCATGATCCTGGTATCCCAATTTTTGAGCAAGCATAATTGCTTCAATACCTTTTAGGGCTGATAAAGGTTTCATATTCTTTGAAAGCCTCACTTTTTCTTGATCAATGGTTAGGGTTTTCTTGTCACGACTTCGAGTGGACATTCCACTGTTGCTAGATGTTGCACCTTTTTCATTGTCGACAAGATGGAGAGCTACTGATAGTATGTGTGTGGAGTAGGTTTTCCCCAGACAAGACAAATTTATCTCTTGCCACTTTGCAACAACCCTGTGAACATGATTATAAAGTTCATGTCCTTGCATTATGGATGCTTGTCCATATAATTAAGAGCTTGTAATTGTGTGAATGTCATTGACATGATGAAGAGCTTGAATATATGGCAGCAGATCCCCAAGGAGGATATTATCCTCCTCTCATCAACATTGAATGATGGCAAAAAAATTACAATTCAATGCAGGATTAGCACATCCCTTTAATGGTGCATCATCTACTAGAAGCATTATTTTGCATCAATCCCAAATTTTGTTGATGCAATAGCCAACGGTTTGAAAAATGTTTCTACTCCTGGAGTATCTGGGCGAGTGATTCTTGATTCTTCACATGATTGAGATTGGCTTTGTCCCAAAATCATAAAGAATGGAAACTTTTTTCCAACCTTCTCTAGAATCTTGAAGATGTCCATTACATGTGTATCATTAGCAGTTGACCATATCCCAACATTGAAATTACTAAGTAGAGTCTTTAAAAATTCAATGCAACCTGGTCGTAAAACAATATACACATGTTGAAACTTTAAGCTCTTCATTTTCTTGTACTTGTGCCAGCATCGTCTCAAAAGCAATCCACCCAAGCTCACTATTATAGTAAGCATTGGTCTATCATTGGATGAAAGGTCCAAATCAACATGCACCCCAATTCCCAGATCTTGAGCTACTAAAATGTTCTAGATGGATTCTTCTTCTAACCTTGCATATTTTTTGGAACTTGCATCACCTTCTACTCCCGTAGCATCACTCTTCAAATTCTTCTTCAATGGCTGCAATGGTTGACCTTCATGAACTTGTAGATTTTTGTCAACTTCTTCAAGAACTCTTTGGCTTCTATGGAGATCCATAGAATCTTCTACTTCCATAGAATCACTCTTAAAATTCTTTCCAATGGTTGCAATGGTTAACCTTTAGGAACTTGTAGATTATATTCAACTTCTTCAAGAACTCTCTAGTTACTATGAGAAGGTTCGATTTCTTGAAAATCATTTGTTCCAAGAATCTCGGGTGTAACTTTTTCAACCTCAATCTCAAAAGGTTTAGTAGCTTGAAAATCCTTTGTACCAACAATCTCATGTGAAACTTCGTCAATCGCAATATTGTGTTGAAGGACTACAAGTTTTAAAAGACACCTATTATTAGCTTTGTCACACTCTTGGAAGAAAATTAGAGAGTATCCAAATAAGTTTTCTATCTCAAAATAAAATTAATAGATATGTGAGAATACATTTAATAAGACCAAGGATGTCATTGCAATATAACTAGTGGAAAACTTAGGACCACCCTAAAGAGCCTTATGGTTGCATGGTCAACTTTGACTACAAGGTATTGATAATAGGTTTCATGAAGGAAAACACATTTTACTCTATGGCATAAGGGTCATAGAGTGAAATTTGTAGGTATCTTGAAGACTGCTTCGGAGCTTAAAACATGTCTTCTATCGTCTTAGGTCCATAAGGCGTTTTCTTGTAGGTAATTTGAAATAGAAAAAAACCTATAGTATTGGGACCATAGGGTACTTTATACCCATTAGACCCTCCATATTGGAAAAATTTAGACTTAGAACTATAGGGTGTTTTCTATATGATCCTATGACCATAATGTGCTTTATTCTGAGCCTGAAGGACCGCAAGCTCATGTTTTTCAGACCATAGGGCTACCACAGTGCCCACGTAGGTTCCCTTGAATGTTCTAAATGCTCCTTGAGAGATTTTACATTGACACATAGGCTACACTGTCCTAGGGCCATAGGTTGTCCTCTATTTTGATGAGAGGTCTTATGGCCCTAGGGCCATAGGGTGACACTCCATAAGCTCAAGGGCCATAGATTGTCCTCTATTCCAATTATAGGTCTTATGGCCCTAGGGCCATAGGACTACCATGGTGCATATTTAGGTGTCCTTGAATGGTCTAAATGATTTTTGAGATTATATACATTGGACACCTAGTCCACCCTCATGCCCTAGGGCCTTAGGTTTCCTTCTATTCTTATGAGAGAGATCCAATGGCCCTAGGGCCATAGGGTGCCAATGTAGAAATTCAAGGGCCATAGGTCACACTGTATTGTAATGGAGGATCCTATGGTATTAGATCCATAGGTCTACCATGATAATCATGTAGGTGCCCTTGAATGGCCTAAATGCTTTTTGAGAGCTTTTACATTGATACCTAGAACACCCTATGGCCCTAGAGCCATAGGTTTCTCTCTATTCTAATAAGAAATCATATAGAGTTAGATTCATAAGATGTGAATGTGTAACATAAGGGCCAAAGGTTGCCCTCTCTTCCAATGAGAGATCTTATGGCCCTAGGGCCATAGGTTTGCCATGGTGTCCATGTAGGTGCCCTTGAATGGCCTAAATGCTAATTGAGAGCTTTTACACTAACAATTAGGCCAACCTCTATCCCTAGGGCCATAGAGTACGAATGTATAATCTCAAGGGCCAGTTTACCATTATTATAATGAGACGTCCTATGGATCTAGGGCCATAGGGAGGCCATGGTGCCCATGTAGGTACCCTTGAATGGCCTAGATGCACTTTTATACCTTTTACATTCTCACCTAGGTCACTCTCTAGCCCTAAGGCCATAGGTTGACCTCTATGGTAATGAGAGATCATATGTATCTAGGGCCATAGGATGCCAATGTATAAAGCTTAAGGGCCATCACTTACCCTCTATTGTAATGAGAGATTCTATGGCCCTAGGGCCATAGGTTGTCCTCTATTCTAATGAGAGATCATATGGAGCTAGGGGCTTAGGATGCCAATGTACAAGCTCAAGGGCCATAAGTTTCCCTCTAATCTAATGAGAGATCATGTGGCCCTAGGCCCATGGGATGCTATGATGACCATGTAGGTGCCCTAGAATGACCTAAATGCTTTTTGAGAGCTTTTACATTGACACCTAGGTTGCTCTCTAGTCCTAGGACTATACATTTTCCTATTTTCCAATGAGAGATCATGTGGCCCTAGGGCCCTAGGGTGTTAATACATAAGCTCAAGGACAATAGATTGCAGTCCATTGTAATGAGAGATCCTATGGACCAAGAGCCATAGGACTCAAGAGCCTTAGGTTGCCCTCTGATCAAAAGAGATATTTGAATATGGTCCTAGGGCCAAAGTGTACCAATGTATAAGCTCAATCACCATAGGTTGAGAATTCTTATGGCCCTAGAACCATAGGGATACCTTGGTGCCCACATAGGTGCCCTGGAATGGTGGCCTAAATACTCTTGGAGATATTTTACATTAACACTCTATTTTTTTTGGGACACATGACATTGATCATATGTTTCTCAATGAAAACTACATAGGTACTCTCTTTATTTGTCTTGAAGTATTTACAAGATCTTAGAATACACCTTTTCTTGGTCTTAGGGCTTTATGGCCTCTTTTTTTCATCTTGCTGTTTTCAATTAGTGGAATGACACATTTTACAAAAACACCATCTTTTTTAAATTATTCAAAAAATACTCACCCTGGGTCTTGTAAAAGTAGTTTTCTATTTTTAGAGCCACTTCTCTTCACTTCTCTTTTGCATGGGAGGCTTGTGGACCCCATCCCTTATCTACACAAAGCTTTAGGTTGGCATGTGTGGATAATAGCACCTTGGCTCCCATTCCCACCTTTTGCTTAACCATATTGTCGACTTTCAAAGGCTATTGGGATCCGTTTTGGACTCAAAAACATCTTGTTTTTGTTCCATAAAATCCCGATTGAATCCCTATAAAATTCCCTTGGAACTTACAAAAAATGCGTTCATTTGGCCCTTCTTGTATTATTATTTTTATCTCAATATAATGGCCAATTCTAGAGAGATTAAATTTGTTTAAATGAAATTTGGTGACATTATTCCACCCTTGAAACCATCGTCATCCTTGATTATGCTTCTACTCAAGAGAGGTTTCTTTGGTCTATTGGATTTCTACTCAGGATCAACTTTTAGCAACATTTGGTATGCATACACATTACATTTAAACATTAATGCAGAATTTGAGATAACATAGTTCAAAAGAGAGAATCATATTCTTCTTCATTGCATTTTCATTGAACACATCGACGTAAACACATTAGGGTTTGTATGAAAGTCAATGTAGGTGGCTACAAGTGACATATTATCCTTCAATTGTGGCTCTTGCATCCATTTAGTATCTTCAAAAGGGTATTCTTTAAAATTAGTGAGATATTTTTGTAGTACCTTACCTTTGCGTAGCACCTTGTTTTTGTGGTGGATGATATGCTTGGTTTGAAATATCTCTTCAATCCCTTTAAATACTAGAGGATCTTCTCCTGCTTTCTCTTGTGGTGGATCACCCTTGTAGCCCTTGCATTATTGGATTGGCCAATGATAGGGTAGCTTAAGTTGATAAGCCATTTCATTAATTTGGAACGGTCCAAAATATCTACATGCTAATTTTGCATAGTACTTTTGATGACGTGAGTTCTCCATGCCAACTTTTTCTTTTTGTGTTCCTTAAGAAAGCTTTGTGAAACTTTAAGAGAACCCAATCATTCTCTTTGAACTGAAGGGTTCTTCTATGCTTGTTAGCACTAGCCTTGCTTCTTTGATATTAGTGAAAGCATCATGTAAGTCACGACTATGCACATCAGCAAGCGAAGAGCTTCCCATGCATTTTCAAAATGGGAGAACTTTTGACCTTCCTTTGATTACCTCAAAAGGTGAGAAGAATGCACAGTGTTGTTGTATGCATATTCTACTAAAGGCAAATACTTCTCCCATTGGTTGCATTGGTCTAATTCTATTACATAGGCTTTGAGTAGATCAAGCACAATGTAGTTCAAAATTTCACTTTGCATCTGTTTGAGGATGATAGGTTTAAGAGAGATTGAGCTTTGTTCAACGATTCTAAAAGAGCCCGCCCAAACATTACCGGTCATGTTGGGATCTCTATCAAAAACAATACTCATTGGCAAACCATGATACTTAAATATTAGAGAGATGAATAGTTGTGCCATATGTGAAGCCTTAATAATCTTTTTGACACGTATAAAAGGTTCTTGCTTGCTAAACCTGTCTACTGTTGTCCAGATCCCTATATTCCCATGGATAGACTTTGGTCAACCAAATATAAAATCCATAGTAATACTCTCCCATGGAGAATCAGGAATTGGGAACAGCTTGAGAAAAACAGGTTCCTTTCCACGGTCAGATTTGATCTTTTGGCAAGTACTGCATTGAGTCATATATTATTATATGTCCCTTTTCATTGTAGGCCAAAAGAAATATGGCTCAATTGTATTCATTGTTTCCTAAATCCCTCTAGGCCCAACATATGGTGGAGCATGTGATTCATACATGCCCTTATCTCTTAAACTTTTAGTAACATATAGCCGCGTGCCATAAAGAAGATAGCTACCTCAAATTATGTATGGTTCTTGCATCTTCCCTAGTGCTACGACATACATGACATCTCAAAGCATCAGCTCCTTGATTGTGCTTTCCAAGAATGTGAGCAACATGAAAATAAAATGGCAAAAGGAAAATTGTCCACCTCATTCTTTTTCAAAAATCTTGGTTTGTGTCGTGAAGTACTTGAGACTCTAGTGATCTGTTCAAATGATGAAGGGCATTCCAAGTCATTTGATTGTCAAAAATTTTGGTTTGTGTCATGAAGTACTTTAGACTCTGGTGATTTGTTCCAATGATAAAGGGCATCCCACGTAATTAATGCTTCCACCATGTATCCAAGGCATGTATCACATCAGAAGATCTTTTTCATAATAAATGCCAAGAATCATCTCATCAAAGTGCAATCAGAGACTCTCATATGCTATGGCATGCCCTTCTTGAAGTAGTACCATTCCTAGGCAATCGCCACTAGGATCACCATGGACCTCTCAAATGTCTATTGAGAGGTCTGCTAGCACTAAGACAAGTTGAGACATGCAGGCAATGCTGCACAAGCAATTTTTTCATTTTGTGCAAAAACAAATTTAGTTCTATTTTTTGCATAACAGGTCCTTACAGTCTTCTACAATTTGTGCTATATCACACTTGTTGTTCCCGCTTTGTTTCTCCTCTTTTCAAGTAGTTTTCACATCAGGTGTAACATTTTCCATGGATCACAACAACACATATGTGTTCAAGATGTTTGTTGTTGAGGTACTGGTGTCAAGAATATCAATGAGCAGCAAAGTCATTTCTGACAGTTTTCTTGTGCAGACTATTCTTGACGGTTTGCCAGATTCTTCCTAGAATTTTGCTAGTACTTGGAGACTTATGACCCAAGGAAATCTAGAATTTGTTAAGTTTAATGCATTGTGCACATTGTTGTTGCAAGAGTCACTTTCCAAAAAAAAATAGGACTAGAAAGTGTACAATTGAATAGGCCTTTTATTGTTGCTCAAAGAAAAGGTGGTAACAACAATGTAGCCACTTCTCATTGTTCTTCTACAAGTGGTAAATCACATGTTCCTAATGTTTTTGCTGGCAGCAATTTGTCTGGAAATTTTGGTGAAAAGGGAAAAAAGAAGATGTGTTGCCATTATTGTAGAGCTAATGATCACTTGATCAAGCAGTGTCCTAAGTTGAAGGTTAAAGAGGCTAAGAAGAAAGAGGCTGGTTCCACCACAAATGCAGCTAATGTTGAGTCTTCTATGATACTGATGTTGATGAAGAATGGGATTTTGATGTAGAGTGCTCTTATGATCCTTCTATCCATGATACATATTTGTCAGTTTTGCTACAGATGCTCATGTGTGGTACTTTGGTAGTGGTTCTACAAAGCACATTACCTCTCATCATGGCTTTTTTACCTCTCTCAAGGAGATTCCTCATGGAAATTCAATCACTTGTGCCAACAATGCCTCTTATTCGATCAAGGGAGTTGGAAAGATTGTGCTTATTGCTGTAAATGGCAGTTCTTTCACACTTGTTTATGCATTGTATGTACTTGGGATCAAGAAGAATATTTTGTCTATATTTGCACTTGCTAGACTTGGTCTTGTAGTCAAATTTATAGATGATATATGTACAATACATGATCTTAGTGTTGGTGATTAAATTGTTGCATCTGGCATTTTATGCCATGGGCTATATAAGTTCACTTTGTACGACAAGTGTTTGCATAATCTAATATGGTTGCTTCTTTGCCGCCTCTTGAATCACCTGTCAAACATGTTGGTGAAGGTTGTATTTTGGGTAAGATGCACCGTTCAAAGTTTCCAAAGGATAGTTAAGGCCACATGCGGGTTGCAATTTGTGAATAGTGATATTTGTGGGCCCATTCAAACTCCATCCTTGGGAAATTACCTTTACTTCGTGACTTTTATTGATGATTACTCCAGGCATGCATGTGTGTATCCGCTTAAAGAAAATTTCAAAGTGTTTTTGTGCTTCAAGCAATTTCTGGCTATGAATGAAAATGTCTCAAAATGTACCATGGGAACCCTCCGTTCCGATCAAGGGGGGGGTATATGTCTCATGCATTTACTGCACTTCTGGCTAGTCATGGGATAAAACACCAATGTATAGTTCTGTATACACCTCAACAAAATGGTGTTGCTGAGAGAAAAAATAGGTATGTTACGGAAATGGCAAGATGTATGGTATTATGAGGCTATTATGTGTGGCACTTATGTACTTAACAAGTGTCCTACAAAATCTTTGCAGTCTATGACTCCAGATGAAGCATGGCATGATAGAAAGTCTTCTATTGAGCACATGCATGTTTTTGGCTGTTTGGAATATTCTTTGATGCCATAAATGCAATGTAAATAATTGGATCATAAGGCTATCAAATGTAATTTTGTTGGTTATAGTGTTGAAAGAAAAGGTTACAGGTTTTATCATCCGCAAAAAACACATATCTTGGTTTCAAGGGATGTTGTGTTTGTGAAAGATTTTGTTCAACCTTTTCTGTCATGTACTATAGACAGTAATGCTCATAGGACATTTATGACACTTTGTTGCCTCTTTTCAATGGTGGAAGTTTGAATGTAAATTCCAATGAGGAAAATGTACATCATATGGGGGTTTTTGAAAATGTTACTTATCAGTCTATTACTGATGCATATGTACATGATGTATTTAATGAGGAAAGGGCTAAGAATGAGCAGACTAGAGGTATGCCTAAATGGCTGGTGCATACTTTGTGTGGCAGTAAATTGGATGCACCTTTTTCTAGTCGTACTCGTTTAGGTTCTTGTAATGCATCTTATGCAGCAGATTGTTATTCTTTAGCTATGTCTAGTTTATTTGATGTTGAGGAACCTCTATCTTTTGATGAAGCACATAATTCAAAAAATTGGATGGTTGCCATGCAATCAAAATATGATGCACTTATAAGAAACGACACATGGACTTTATGTGATTTGCATCCTTGCAAAAAGGCCATTGGTATGAAGTGGGTTTATGAGTTAAAACGCAAGCCGGATGCTTTGATTGATCACTATAAGGCTCGAATTTTTGCAAAGGGTTATGCACAACAAAAAGGCATAGATTATGAAGACACTTTTGCTCCAACTTGGTCATATGACTAAAATGCATTTTTGGTTGGGATGTACATCAGTCAGACATTGTTACTGCTTTCTTGAATGGTGACATATTTGAGAAAGTTTATGTCATGCAGCCTCGCGATTTTGTCAAGAAAGGACAAGCGGATAAAGTATGCAAATGTAAGAAAGCTTTGTATGGGTTGAAGCAATCTTCTCGTGCTTGGTATGAGAAGACTGACACTCATTTGTTCAAACAAGGATTTTTTAACAATCCAACAGAAAGCACATTTTATGTAAAGCGGGAGGGTGATGTACTTCTCATTGTCCTTCTCTATGTGAATGATTTGTTGATCACTAGACCAAGTGAGAAACATATTGCTGAATTTAAGACTGATTTGAATGCTCTTTCAAGATGAAATATTTGGGGTTGTTGCATCATTACTTGGGCATACAGTTTAAGCAGTGTGATAGTGGTATTGCCTTGTGTCAAACAAGTTACATAGAGACATTGCTATGTAATTTTAGACTTGAGGATTGCAAACTTTTTGCCACTCCCATGGAAACATGTTTGAAATTGAGTCTTTATGATGCCGGTGATCTTGTTTATGAGTCTTTATGATTCCGGTGATCTTGTTGATGTGACTCTTTACCAAACTAATGTTGGATGCCTTATTTATGTATCCAACACGAGGTTGGATATTCAATTTGTAGTCTCATAGGGTGACAGATTTATGCATAGTCCAGGGTCTAAGCATTGGCAGGCTTTCAAGAGGTTTTGTTGCTACTTGAGTGGCACTTTATATCTTGGCTTGTTTTATCCCAAGGGGGATCATGGCCGCCAGACTTACATGCTTTTTTGGACTTAGATTGGGCTGGTTGTTTTGACATGCGAGTGCCAACGAGTGGTTTTTGTTTCATGGTCGACTGTTCATGCATATCATGTTTGAGCAAGAAGCAACCTATCGTGGCCACTTCTAGATGTGAAGCTAAGTACAAGGCAGTCTTCACACGTACGGTTGAGTGTGTATGGCTCAGACGCCTTATGGCTGATTTGGGTGTTGGACAAGACATTGACAACACTACCTACACTGACAGTCAAAGCACATTGGCAATTGTGAGAAACCCAATTTTCATGCTGACACAAATCACATTGAGGTGCATTACCACTGTTTCAGGGAGAGGTTCTCATCAAGAGAGATCTGCTTGGCTTGTGTGCCAACACTGGACAACCTTGCGGATATTTTCATAAAGGCATTTTCTCATCAGAAGTTTGAAGATTCCACAAAAATTTGGGCTTACTCCCCTTCGTGGACTAACCATGTCCTCATAGGGCATGGCACTTCCCCATACTCTATGTGCCATCTCTTGTTCATTGCATCACTCCCATGGGGGATTTGTTACCATATACATGTGGTAGTGATGTGTGTGAACACACTTAGGACCACCGGGACATTTTTTTTCACTAGGAGGTTTTTACCCCATGCATTGTATATATGTCCATCACTCTAGGGCTATCTATCTTTCCATTGCACATTAAGTTATACACTCTCTGTTGTGTGCCTTGAGCTTCCTTCGTCTTCTCCAAGCTGTGTGTGTTTTCCTACAACCCTAATTCCAACATTCTGAATTGTTAGGTATAGATAATGCATATGTATATACAAGATCTGTATATGTATATGTAGGTACAAATAATGAAGATGTTACACAAGATCTATAGATGTATATGTTCTCGCATGTATGATTTTATAGATATGCTACTTTTCTAGAGAGTATGCAGTTTATCAACACATTGCTTCAGAGGAAACAAATGTGGCTTCTTTGAAGGTTGATTATCTTTAGCGTGCACCCTAAACCTTTGAAGTGTTTGCAGCCCTTGACGGAAATTCTTTATACCCTTTATTGATTGTGATGGTATTTTGAGCCTTTGTACTATGGATTTCCAAGTTTATGATCTCCTAGATGTAATTTCCTTTTTGTGGTGTTTTCAAAGAATCAACGTTTTTATCATGATTTCAAAATTTACTTCAGTGGCCCTCTTTTGGAGTTTCTTACCTCCTATTGGCAATTTCGTTTTTATATCTTTCAAGAATTTGAGATATAAAGATGATTATTTTTGTGTATTTTACATTTTCAACATCTCTCTTCCCAACCTTCTCCTCTATCTATCTAACTCTCTCTACCTCTCTTTGTCTATTGTACATGTAGCTCTCTTTGCATTGTTAAAAGTTTGTGTGTGTGTGTGTGTGTGTGTGTGTGTGTGTGTGCGCGCTTGTTGGAGCACAACTAAGGATGAATCTCTGACATGATGTCTCTAAAAACCATTGCATAGAATTGAAGACCTTGAAAAATTCCGATCAATCAATGAAAATCTTGCAATTGCACACAATCAATGGCCCCAACATAAGCGTCATCAAGTGATAACAAAACACGATTTTTCAAAACTTCCTAAGAAGAGCACAAGGGTCTTTCATCATTGAAAGGAGAAAGAGTTGCTTGAAGACATCTATGTTGACTATAAATATGTTATATGGCATTGTTTATTTTTTACCTCTTTTGAGTGTTTTAAGTCAATTTTACTTTTTTTTGGCACTTTTTTATTAGGATTTGGTCTAGCTTGATGTGCAAATTTTCAATTCCAATTTTTTCGTGATGAGTGTGATCCTTGCATCAAGCTCCCTTCTGGTCCAAAACTTGGAAAAGAATTCTTCTTCTTTCAGGTAGCTGGGAGAAAAACATGATTTTCCCCCTCTACTCCTACTTCTAGCAACCTTTTTCAATTTTGACTTGAAAGGGGTGATCCTTCTATGAAGGCCTCCCAATTAACCAAATCTTGGCAACAAATAATTTTTCTAGCAGGTGGTTGGAAAAGAAAAGCAAATTTCTCATCTACTACTTTTGGCAACTTTTTTCACATTTTTCTAATTCCCAAGCGTTTTACTTTCTTTCAAGGGTACACTCACCAAATTTCTCAGTGCTTGGTCAATTGGTTTGAGTTTAATCCCAATTTTAGCAATTTCTCAGTCTGAAAGCTAGGATTTGACCTCACACTCACACTATAAGTCCAAATTCAATTTTGATTTGATGGATTGCTTTCTAGGGTAAAAAGAATCTTTGTCCCAACCCTTGTCAAGTTTTGACTCCTATAGTTGGATGTTGGAAGAAAAATGCGATTTTCTTCCTCTACTACTTCTTTTGGTAGCTTTTTTCAACTTTTCCTTGATAGGGGTGGTCCTTGCATCAAGGCCTACCAATGAAACAATTCTTGGCCCAAAAAAAAAACCTAGTATATAGCAGGAGAAAAACACGATTTTCTCGTGTAAGTAGGCATAATCAATTTTTTTTCCAAATTTCACTTTTCCATAGGTTTTTGCTTATAGGGTAGAAGCATGTTAACGTGTCACTGAATATGTTGTCCCAGACAGTGCTAGTTACTTGTGCTTGTTAGCATATACTGAAAACGGATGGGCAAGTCCTTTGAATTTCAAATGTTCCATAAAAAAATTATTTTTCCTCCTCATGTGCTTCTATTTTCAGTTACTGAAGATGACATGGGGAGTCTCTCTCTCTCTCTCTCTCTCTCTCTCTCTCTCTCTCTCTCTCTCTCTCTCTCTCTCTCTCTCTCTCTCTCTCTCTCTCTCTCTCTCTCTCTCTCTCTCTCTCTCTTTCGTTCCTTGCGCCGGGAATCCTGACTGAGAGATGAGTTTTCAAAGCTGAGCTCTTTCTCTCGTTCTGACATAGACCTACAGAAATGGAAAACCAGCAGCCAACATTATTGCAACTAGCTCCAATGCTGGAAATGGATCCACATTGTAATGTGATGGTAAGCAAATCTTATGTGTAGCCCACACACTCCAAATGAAGTCATTGGTTTTGTTGGTCACATCTATAGTTTTGTGAGGGCATTTGTTCATAGTATGTGTGTATTACAACATCAAGTGTAGACAGCTATACATTTAAGTGATTTTAAGTAAGTAATATATTATGTACGTCTACAGTTCTCAGAAAAAAGCAGAAGAGAGCCACCACAGGCAATGAATTACAACTCCCAAGATCCACCTCTTTCTATAATCAAGGAATATGAGAGAGTAAGAAAGAGGAAACAACGGGAGAAGAAAAAAATGAAATTTGAGCGACAACATCATGCCCTCAATGATGAGGATAAAAAGAAAATTCCCTATGAGATTGTGAGAGATTTCAAGAGTAGGACTAAAGGTTTTAGTACAGAAGGAAAGTGGGAAATTTTGAATCTTGTTGCTCAACATCCGCATGTTTGGGGGATCCATGATGAGTCTTTCGAGGAGGATGCTGCTGTACAGACCGCAATTGTCTCCAATGTTTGGAGCACACTAGCTACCGTCAAGCAGCCAGGTTCCAATGAGGAGTTTTTTTTGAAGAATGCAGCATTGCAGATGATGTTGAATTCAAAGGAAAACATGCCTATTGCAAAAATTGCCAGGGTCCTAAATGTCAATTTTTGGACTTTGCACAAGGCAAGATCACGATAGGCGAAGCCTGATGTTGATGGACGATTTTTTTCATTGGTTGCATGTCACAAGCAACACCGTCATATCCCTATCACGGATGAAATAAGGAATTGGTCTACACATTTTGGAAAGTGGAGACTCGCGTTTCACCGAACAAAAAGGATGTTTGTTGAAAGAGGATGGGGAGGAAAAGGTACATAGAACACCTGTGCACCTCCTAGTCGAGCCTCAGGTGATCAATCAAATACTTGTACCATAACTTATGCATTGCATCTCTAATGCTTAGTAACTTGTATATGCTACTCAATAGCATACTGATCTGTAGACTTTTGCTAGTTAGCATATGGACTGTGTTGGTTAGCATATTGACTATGCTAGTTAGCATATGGAGTATGCTAGTTAGCATGTCTTGGGTTCTAAATAGCATGCAAAGCTAGTTGGTTAGCACAATATGTATGCTAATTAACATACTTGGTATGCTAGTTAACATACCTAGTATGCTAGTTACATACCTAGTATGCTCAATTGCATGATAAGTACGTTGTCTAATAGAAAGTGATTATGCTAGTTAGCATATAGACTTTTCTAGGTAGCATACGATGTATGCTAGTTCGCATGCCTTTAGTTATAAATAGCATACAAAGTTAGTTGGTCAACACAAAAGGTATGCAAGTTAATACCACTTATGCTAGTTAGCACCTGATATGCTGACTAGCATGATGGGTATGTTATTTAAGACAAGGGTTATGCTAGTTAGAACTAGCAGTTGGGCTGGGTATGCTAGTTAGCATATGGAGTATGCTAGTTGGCATAAGGAGTATGCTAGTTAGCATGCATTGTGCTCTACCTAGCATATAAAGTTATCTAGTCAGCACAAGATGTATGCTAATTAACATCATTTATGCTAGTTAGCACCTAGTATGCTCAATAGCATGATGGGTGTCCTAATGCGTATACTAGTTAGTTAGCATAGTAAGTATGATAGTTAACATTTGGAGTATACTAGTTAGCATGCCTTGGGTCCTAAATAGCATACAGAGCTAGTTGTTTAACACAATATGTATGCTAATTAACATACCTGGTATGCTAGTTAACATACCTAGTATGCTAGTTACATACCTAGTACGCTCAATTGCATCATAAGTACGTTGTCTAATAGAAAGTGATTGTGCTAGTTAGCATATGGAGTTTGCTAGGTAGCATACGGAGTATGCTAGTTAGCAGGCTTTTAGTTCTAAATATCATACAAAGTTAGTTGGTCAACACAAAAGGTAACGGTATGAAAATTAACACCAGTTATGCTAGTTAACACCTGATATGCTCACTAGCATGATGGATAAGCTATTTAAGACAAGGGTTATGCTAGTTAGAACTAGCAAATGGGCTGGGTATGCTAGTTAGCATATGGAGTATGCTGGTTGGCATAAGGAGTATGCTAGCTTGCATGCCTTGTGTTCTACTTGGAATATAAAGTTAGCTAGTCAGCACAATATGTATGCTAATTAACATCATTTATGCTAGTTAGCACCTAGTACGCTCAATAGCATAATGGGTGTCCTAATGGGTATACTAGTTAGCATAGTGAGTATGATAGTTACCATATGGAGTATGCTAGTTAGCATATAGACTGTGCTAGTTAGCATATGGACTCTGCTAGTTAGCATATGGAGTATGCTCGTTAGCATGCCTTGGGTCCTAAATAGCATACAGAGCTAGTTGGTCAACACAATATGTATGCTAATTAAAACACCTGGTATGCTAGTTAACATACCTAGTATGCTAGTTACATACCTAGTATGCTCAATTGCATGATAAGTACGTTGTCTAACAGGAAGTGATTATGCTAATTAGCATATGGAGTTTTCTAGGTAGCATATGGAGTATGCTAGTTACCAGGCCTTGACTTCTAAATAGCATATAGAGTTAGTTGGTTAACACTACTTATGCCAGTTAACAACTAGTATGCTCACTAGCATGATTGGTATGCTATTTAAGACAAGGGTTATGCTAGTTAGAACTAGCAGCTGGGATGGGTATGCTAGTTAGCATGCCTTGTGTTCTACCTAGCATACAAAGTTAGCTAGTTAGCACAAGATGTATGCTAATTAACATAATTTTTGCTAGTTAACACCTAGTATTCTCAACAACATGATGGGTGTCCTAATGGGTATGCTAGTTACCATATGGTCTTGTTAAGTATGGAGCTTGATTTACCCTTGTAATTTTATGTGGTAAAAATGCACATTTGTAAGGCCCCCATTATGAGGACAAGCCATCGTGCGTGAAGGAAAATCACTCACCGAAAACCAAAATTTTCACAGTTAAAAAACAGGGGCAACTTCAGGGGCCTCGGGGGCGGAAGTCCCCGATACTTTTTTTTTTCCTCGCCAGAATATTATGGCCGGACAGTGGCCGGAAAGTGGTCGGAAAACAACCGTCGGTTGGCCGGTGGCCAGCAGTCAATGGCCGGTGGCCGGTGGTCGGAAGTCAATGGCTGGTGGTCGGTGGCCGAATTCAATGGCCGGTGGCCGAATTCGAAAGCGGACTTGTCTTCTCAAGGGAGGCCACACATGGGCGGATTGGAGGGTCCAATTTGGACTTATTCACACAAGGGCGGCTACACATGGCTGCCTCTCATAAGAGAGGGCAACCCTTTTGGCCTATAAAATAAGGCCATTTCTACACACATTTCATAGTGTGAAGTTGATGCAACAAGGTGAGTGTGAGGTTGTGAGAGTGAAGCAAGGCGGGAGCTCCATTAAGGGTATAATCCCTTTGTAAACTACTTCTTGTTTTGAAGTACTAAATCCATTGAGTGGCTGCTTTCCCGTGGACGTAGGCCACATTGGGTGAACCATGTATATCGTGTGTACTCTCTCTCTCTCTCTCTCTCTCTCTCTCTCTCTCTCTCTCTACTCTATAATCTCCTGTATGTAAATCTGTCTCTCTCCATTAAGTAATCTACTCAATTATCTATTTAGCTACGTCTTATTTCCTAACAACTGGTATCAAAGCAAGGTTTTCTCGTAGCTAAATTATCTCAAGGAAAGGATTCCTTGAATTGAGTGGGAGTTATGGCGGAGGAAGGGAAGCTCAAGATTGAAAAGTTCAATGGCAAAAACTACCAACATTGGAAGATGCAGATTGAAGACTATCTCTACTAGAAGGACCTCTATTTGCCACTAGGCGGTCTTGCAAAGGAGTCCGCAACGATGGCAGATGAAGCATGGATTTTCCTTGATCGAAAGGCACTGGGAACAATCCAGTTAAGCTTAGCGTCAACGGTGGCCTTCAATGTTTCGGAGATGAAGACCACGGAGGACTTGATGAAGTCACTTGACGACTTCTACGAGAAACCATCGGCATCCAATAAGGTATTTCTTATGAAGCGCTTGTTCAATCTAAAGATGGCAGAGAATGGTTCAGTTGCAGAACACCTAAATGACTTTAATACAAACATAAGTCAACTTCAATTGGTGAAAATCAATTTTGATGACGAAGTGCGAGCTCTCCTTATACTATTATCTATACCGGATAGTTGGGACAGCCTTGTGATGGCTGTAAGTAGTTCTATTTCTGGCACAAATACTCTTAAGTTTGATGATGTTGTGGGTGTTCTCTTAAGCGAGGAAATACGAAGGAGAAGCACAGGAGAATCATCAAGTGCTGCACTGTTAGTGGAAACAAGAGGAAGGCCTAAGGAGAGGTTCAAAAACCAAAAGGGTCGTGATCGCTCAAGGAGGAGCAAGTCACGCACAAATTCAGTTCTTGAATGTTGGAACTGCGGCAAGAAGGGCCACGTCAAGAAGGATTGCTGGTCCAAGAAGAAGAAGGAGACAGAGTCTCAAGACAACAAGCCAACATCGGAGGCCAATGTGGCAGGTAAAGTAGAGCAAGATGCTCTAATTCTCTCATTAGACATGTGTCTAATTCCTGGATAGTAGATTCCGGGGCTTCATTCCATGCGACACCACACAAGCAACATTTCCAAGACTACACCAAAGGTAATTTTGGGTATGTATACTTGGGAGATGATGAAGCTTGTGAGATTGTCAGCAAAGGTACAGTTTCTGTCAAAACTGCTAACGGAAATGAATGGAAGCTTAAAGATGTTAGGCATGTTCCTTCTCTTCGCAAAAATTTAATCTCTATAGGACAATTGGACGATGAAGGTCACAACATTGCATTCGGAAACAAACGGTGGAAGATCTCAAAGGGATCTTTGGTGGTTGCCAAGGGAGAAAAGGTCGGTACAATTTACTTGTGTACTATTAGCACACAACCTTTAGCTTGTGCAGCAACTACAGAAGTTGACAGTGCAGTGTGGCACTACCGGCTTGGGCATATGAGTGCCAAAGGAGTGCAAATCCTTCAAACAAAGAAGCTTCTACCAGGTTTGAAAGAAGTGGACTTAGAGTTCTGTGAAGATTGTGTTTATGGTAAACAAAAGAGGGTAAAATTTCAAAAATCACGAAATGAAAGAAAAAATAAAAAACTTGAGTAGGTTCATTCTGATGTTTGGGGTCCTGCAAGTACACCATCACTTGGTGGATCATTGTACTATGTAACATTCATAGACGATGCGACTAGAAAAACATAGGTTAATGTCATGAAGAATAAATCTGATGTATTTTCCATATTTTAAAGGTGGAAAGCCTTTGTGGAGAATGAAACAGGTACCAAGGTTAAATGCCTCAGATCCGACAATGGAGGTGACTATTGCAGCCAAGATTTTGAAAGCTTTTGTGCTAGCAATGGCATTCAGAGGCAAAGGACAACCCCAAGGACACCTCACCAAAATGGTATTTCGTAAAGGATGAGCAGGACAATCATGGAGCGATCACAAAGCATGCGGCTACATGCAGGCCTACCGCTTGAGCTTTGGGCAGAAGCTGTAAGTACGTCTGTGTACTTAATCAATCGGTCACCCTCAACGGCATTGGATGGGGGAGTTCCAGAAGAGGCATGGACAGGTAAACCGGTGAATTATGCATTTCTCAAAGTGTTTGGGTGTGAGGCTTTCATACACATAGATAGAAGCCTAAGATCAAAGCTAGATGCAAAGTCCAAAAAGTGTTTCTTCATTGGCTATGGAGAATGTGACTTTGGGTATCGCCTATGGAATCTTGAAGATGGTAAAATCTTAAGGAGTAGAGATGTAATTTTTAACGAACAAAATATGTACAAAGATTACTTGGAAAGAAAACAAACAAAAGAAACAGGTGATGAGTACATGGAGCTTGAGGACGGTGAAGACTCAAGGACTACAAATGGGGACAATGTGCAACAACGTCAACCAAATGAGGAGCCTCAACCTATTCCCCGAAGATCTACAAGAGCAAGTAGACCTCCAGAAAGGTTTGTTCCTTCCTTCAACCATATCTTGATCTCAGATTCTGGAGAGCCAGAATCATATGAAGAAGCTATGCAACATGAATCCAAAGAAGAATGGACGAAGAGCATGCAAGTGGAGATGGACTCACTACATCGCAACCAAACATGGGAGTTGGTTGAGCTACCTAAAGGTAAGCGGGCACTTCAAAACAAATGGGTGTACAAGCTGAAGGAAGAAGAAGGTGGTAAGAAAAGATACAAGTCTAGGATTGTGGTGAAAGGGTTTTCTCAAAAGAAAGGTATTGACTTCAATGAAATATTTTCTCCTATTCTAAAAATGAACTCAATTAGGCTTGTCTTAACCCTTGTGACTGCTCATGATCTAAATCTCGAGCAAATGGATGTAAATATGGCATTCCCTCACAGTGACTTAGAGGAGGAAATCTACATGCTTCAACCAAAGGGATATGAAGCAAAAAATAAGGAGAAAATGGTTTGCAGATTAAAGAAGAGCTTGTATGGTTTAAATCAAGCATCAAGACAATGGTACTTGAAGTTTGATCGATGGATATTGGATCATGAATTCACAAGATGCAACTCGGATCACTGCGTCTACACGAAGAATTTGGGAGATGGGAAATTCATCATCCTAATGTTGTATGTTGATGACATGTTGATTGCAAGTGCTAACATGCAGGACATCAAAGACCTAAAAGAGGAAATGTCTAAATCTTTTTCAATGAAAGATTTAGGTGCTGCAAAGAGGATACTTGGTATGAAAATATCAAGGGACAGGACGAAGAAGACAATAAAGCTATCTCAAGAAGATTACATCAAGAAGGTACTAGAAAGGTTTGCAATGCAAAATGCAAAACCAGTTTCTACACCTTTGGCTGGTCACTTTAAACTAACAAAGGATATGTGTCCAAAGACACAAGAGGAGATAGCCTATATGTCTAAAGTTCCATATGCTGTAGCGGTAGGTTCTCTAATGTATGCTATGGTCTAGACAAGGCCAGACATTGCACATGCAGTGGGAGTTGTGAGTAGGTTCATGGACAACCCAGGTAAAGAGCATTGACAAGCTGTGAAGTTGATACTTAGGTATCTAAAAGGGACAACAACAAATGCTTTGTATTTTGGAGGAACTGATATTTTTCTAGAAGGGTATGCTGATGCAGATATGGCAGATGACAAAGATACTCGAAGGAGAACTACTGGCTATGTGTTCACGGTTGGAGGCACAGCAGTAAGCTGGGCCTCAAAGCTATAGAAAGTGGTTTCACTTTCTACCACGGAAGCAGAGTATGTAGCAATGACAGAGGCAAGCAAAGAAATTTTGTGGCTTCACAGATTCTTAGAAGAGCTTGGATTCGAACAAGACAATTGTGTCTTGTACAGTGATAGCCAAAGCGCTATCCATCTTGCGAAGAACTCAACCTTTCATTCAAGGACAAAGCACATTGAGGTGAGATATCACTTCATACGCACTCTTTTGGAAGAGGGACAGCTAAAGCTAGGAAAGGTGCATACAAGTGAAAATCCTGCAGACATGTTTACAAAGGTGGTCAACAAGGAGAAGTTGATCTTTTGCTCATCTTCAATCGGCATTCAAGGATAAGAAGCCAGAATGGAAAGCAGTCATAGGTTTGGTTTGGAGATCAGTCTCGAAGTGGGAGATTGTTAAGTATGGAGCCTGATTTACCCTTGTAATTTATGTGATAAAAACGCACATTTGTAATGCCCCCATTATGAGGAGAAGCCATCATGCGTGAAGGAAAATCACTCACCGGAAACCAAATTTTTCACAGTCAAAAAACAGGGGCAACTTTAGGGGCCTTGGGGGCGGAAGCCCCTGATACTTTTTTTTTCCTCACAGGAATATTCCTTTTCGCCGGAATATTATGGCCGGACGGTGGCCGGAAAGTGGTCGGAAAACAACCGTCAGTTGGCCGGTGGCTAGTAGTCAATGGCCGGTGGCCGGTGGCCGAATTCAAAAGTAGACTTGTCTTCTCAAGGGCGGCCACACATGGGTGGATTGGAGGGTCCGATTTGGACTTATTCACACAAGGGCGGCTACACATGGCTGCCTCTCATAAGAGAGGGCAGCCCTTTTGGCCTATCAAAGAAGGCCATTTCTACACACATTTCATAGTGTGAAGTTGATGCAACAAGGTGAGTGTGAGGTGGTGAGAGTGAAGCAAGGCGGGAGCTCCATTAAGGGTATAATCCCTTTGTAAACTACTTCTTGTTTTGAAGTACTAAAGCCATTGAGTGTCTGCTTTCCCGTGGACGTAGCCCACATTGGGTGAACCACGTATATTGTGTGTACTCTCTCTCTCTACTCTACTCTATAATCTTGTGTATGTAAATATGTCTCTCTCCATTAAGTAATCTACTCAATTATCTATTTAGCTACGTCTTATTTCCTAACAGGTATGTGCTAGTTAGCATGCCTTGTGCTCTACCTAGCATACAGAGTTACCTGGTAAACATAAGATATATGCTAACTTACACTCTTTATGCTAGTTAACATACGCTCTTGCATGCACATTAGGATGTTGATTGTGCTATTTAACACTATGATTTGTTCTCATGGAATTGTTGGATGTCCTAGTTAGCAATCTGAATATTGGTCATCATTTGGATGTTTTAGGTTGAGTTCTTTCGTAGATTCAATGAAAAACATCCAGATTGCAAGATTGGCATGAGAATGTTTGAGATGTTAAAGCAATTCTTTTGTAGGCGGTTGAAGGATAGATACACATGTTTTTGCGAGTACCATGTGCAAATGTATTTTTTGAAGGACACACTGAACCACATGTGCTCTCATGCTTTTGGGCTACATAGAGCAGGTTGTGACTATATATGTAGTAATTGTGCCTTAGGTGAGAACATTAGCAAGGGTTGCTTGGCTTCACATCACACGTTCAAAGGTGTCACACATATATGGGAGTCTATTCTCTGTCCAAAGCCCACAGATGCAGTTTTCCATAGAAGGGATTTCCTGCTGATGGGAGAGTGTTTGACATGTGGAATGAATAGATTGGAATTATCTTGCTTGGAGACAGCAAAGCCAGGTAATAATATTAATGTGAAAGTATTTGCATATGTACAAGCTCAAGAAAATCATGGAAATAGTAACAAAAGAAAAGATCTTTTGCACAAACAAATGCAGTGCTGGGAGTTTCTTCAACTCTTGAAGACCAAGTTGGAGCTCTTTATCACTCATAACTATGTGGCTCGATGGCAAGGACAACAATTTCCTTCTTCGGTTTTTGGACGATGTCATCATGTCAGTTGTTGATTTTGCAGAGAATTATGCCTTCAAGGAACAAAATGAGATTCAGACAATGCATTGGCACTCTAGTCAAGTAACCATTTTAGTACACATAACATACTACCACAGGGCAGGGGAGGTAGTCAAAACCATCCACTTCTTCATATCAGATGGCAAGGTGCATGACACGTTGTTCGTGAAACACTGCTTCATGCTACACTGTGACTAGTTACAACAAGAGGGTGTCACTCCTAAGCAACATTGAGTGTGTTCTAATGGTGCGGCCTCACAGTTCAAGGGAGCCAAGCCTTTTTACTTCATTTCAAGATATGGTGGACTCACAGAGATGGGGATGAGCTAGTTCTTCTTTGGATCAAGGCACCACAAGGGAGAGCATGATGGTGTAGGAGCAGTTGTGAAATGAACCTTGACCCATGAACGGCTAAAACATAATGGAGCTATTATGTGGTGTGCAGTTGATGTGGTTGCTTATTTCCAAGCCAACCTGTCTCGCAGGGAGCACCTTCACATTATCCTTAAAAAGAAAGGGAATGTGCCTGTGTGTTCTGGGAGGTTAAAGAGGAGGAAGTGAACAGGGAGGTGAAGTGGAATTGTGCCACTGTGGCAAAAACTCTCTCTCAGCATGCTTTTCATGGTCACAACCCTGGGGATCCAACCGCCCTTGCAACAAGAGCCTTGGCATGCTTTTGTGATGCATGCATGCACAAAAGATGAAATCGTTGCGTCAATAAAGCTCACGTGGAGCCTTGGGATTATCATACTCTACTGTCATTACCTGATGAGGCTGTGTCAAATCCTGAGCCAGAAGATGAAGCAGCCGCCTACAATGACTTCACATACGAAGGTCATCATGATGTGTTGAGTAGGGCTCTATGTGCTGGCGACACATTTGGTGTAAATCCAAATGCTCCGACCAACATCGAGGATGTGCATTTCTACCTGGTCAAGTGTGTTGCAGCAAAGGAGACGGTGGAGATGGGGTACCTTGATGAGTGGAGCAATGCAATTGATAGAGGCTCATATGTTGTGCAAGGTCTGTATTACGAGCAATTGGATGCATACATCTTCAAGCTAGACCACAAGCAGCCCATCGTCCACGTACTTTCACATGTGGTACGATGTATCGAAATACCCATGGAGCACATCCCAAGGAGATGACATGTGTACACAATCAACCCAGAAAGCTATGAATCAATCTATAATAGCATGCCCTTCAGCTTTTAAGTTGTAATCACTGCATCTTCAATATACTTCTTGCTCAGAGATCATGCAGTTTTTTCAAAAACTTGGGTATCTTCTGTCTCTTGTACTATTGTGTGCTTTGTGTATACATGGCTTTGATGTCTATCACAGAGGGGTCTCAGTTTAAGAGAGATCATTTGTACAACCTGTCTCATTAAACATAGAGGATCTAAGCTCATCAAGAAAATGGAGAACTCTAGATAGGTGATCAAACAAGCTCAAACTTTGCCTCCTTTGGTCTCTTATAATTTACGCTTTAAACAGCAGGACTCCATATGGTTTGGGCAGGTAGCCCACAAATATAAATGCAAAATATAAAAGAAGACACACCCAGCTTATAAGAAGGGCATCACGGTTTGGAAAGATGTGTACAATGAAGGCCAGTGGCTTGCACAATATGATAACAAGAAGGTATGCTAATTGTGTTCTGTGGGTATGCTAGTTAGCATAAATGGTATGCTAATTAGCATACTGGTAATGCTAGTTAGCATACACAATGTTCTAACTAGCATACCTTTTGTTGGTTTTCAAGGAGAAGAGATGGCAGCTTTCTGTATATTGTGTATGCTAATGCTAATTAGCATACTGTTTATGATGATTAGCATAAACTTATTGTTGCGCCAGCAGAGGATCACACCCACATTTCTGCTCACACTCATCATTTTGTAACCATTGATTGTAATAAATGTCTTTCCGACATTAATTTTGATTTGAGCCATTCATTAAGTAACGGGACTCAATTGAGTTTCCAGCTTGTAATCCCGAAGTAATTTCACTTGCTGATGTAATTAGTTAGAGATGTTCTCACCTCCAAGGCTGAGGTATATAAGCCAAAGTTTTTGTAACCTAAGGGGAGATCATTAATCAAAGTGAGTTTTTGAGCGCCGTGACTGTGTCTGAGAGAGAGAGAGAGAGAGAGAGAGAGAGAGAGAGAGAGAGAGAGAGAGAGAGAGAGTCTTATCTACTTGCTATGCGAGCTATGGAGCCGCCATTGGAGAAGCGACACCGCCATTGTGTTAGCAACGGCGAGAGCTACGCACAGATACCAAGAGTGCGCGCTATCGGCTTCTATGTGTGGTAAGTTCCTACGAGCTTCGGTGTGAGTTTTCTTCCAACTCGTGTGTCGGAATTGAGCTTGCAGCATATCTATAGAACCACAACGAGTAGAGCTACACATTAGTACCATCGGGGTCAAGTTTCGGTCACCTGTATTTTTCGGCCTGTCTTCATACGCGTTTACCGCACGGAGTGGTTATAGGTTGATTTTGCAGTTCAAGTCTTTAGGGTGTTGTTCTTACCTAGTGTATAGAATTCCCCTTGAGTTTGAGATCGATTCAATGATTCTAGATCCTGTTACGTATAGCATTCGTTCGTAGTACGGATTTCAGTCACTTGCGTATTTTAGAACTTATATTTGATTTCCTTAGTAGTGATTGTCATTAGAAGGTCGAGTAGGTGATTTGACACCCACCTAGTTGTTTCCATGCGCCTGCGGGTCAAGCTCCGTCCTCGTCTAACAAATTCTGTTGTTGGTTGAGTTCTCGCTATTTAGCTTCCGCTAGCGGCGTAACCGCCTTAACATTTGGCGCCGCTGCCGGGAACGAGAGCCCTAAGTAGGTGACCTTAGAGTAGTCCTACGAGGTGAGTCGTATAAACTACTTTGTATACTTTAGTTAGAAAAGATCTAGGAGTGGTGGACTCCGAAGATCTCGAGAGATACTAGGAAGTGGGGTATTCCTGTGTCTTCCGTGTTGACAGTATTTTTAGTTTAGCTTAGATTTGTTTGTTGTTTTGTTGGTGTTGAGTAGTTGTTGATAGAAGAAGAATTTGCTAGTCCGTAAGTGGCAGTGGATCTCTTTAAAATCACAATTACCAAACCCATTTTATGATTAGGAATAGCTTAGGTAGGACTTCATTTGATCCTGATCTAGAGCTAGTAATCATTGGAGTATTTGCTTGATATGGTTGATTGCATGTTAGATCACTAAACCGTCGAGTTAGTAGTGAAACTTGCAATAAACAAAAGTCAGAGAAATTTTTTGTGTATCTGGGAGTTGCTGAGCACTTGAGAAAGCTTTAGAAAGGATTCTGTGCCAAAAAACTGGAAATTTGCAACTTTAGACATCATACGCGTATGATGTCTAAATGACTAAACAGAGACCAAAACAGAAATTTTGACTTTACCAGAGTGTTCAAAAGGGGGGTTATACCCTAATTTCTACTTAAAACAAGAGCATTAACACTCAAAGAAACCCAAAAAGACAAGTCGGAATCCAAGAAACGCAAAGAATAGGAAATTTTGGATTCAGATCTTGTTTTTACATTCAAACCTGACAAAAACACTTGAAACTCAATTATAAACATTGGAGAAGGCTTAAAGCCAAGAATAGTCAAAATCTGGGGATAAAGACATCATACGCGTATAATGTCTTTTAGCACATCCACTGCTTATTTTTGATATCTGACCTGACAAGATTGCTACAAACACTGTAGAAAGCATAAATATCAAGTCTTGACCCAAATTGATGAAAAAGACATCATACGTGTATGATGTCTTTGACCTAATTTTGGACATATTTTGATACTTTGCCAACAGAGATCCATTGTAATAGCTATCTAGAGGTTATATTTCAAGTTTCATCCCATTTGGATCACAATTGACCCAAAACAAGTCAAAAGCGGAAAATTGCCAAGAAAAGCCTAAATTAGCCATAACTTGCTCAAACAGAGTTCAAACTGAATTTTGTGAGTGGACAGAGCATAAGGGGGCTACTGAGAGTGAGCATAACCAAAATAGTCCAAATCTGTGAAAAAATACATCATACGCGTATAATGTCTTTTTCAGCATAACTGCAACAAAATTCTCACTTGATGAAACAGAAGTTGTCCAACTGACAAGATTAAACAATTGACCAAGTATCAATCAGTTTGGATCAATTCTGACCACAAAAACTTGGGAAAACAAATTGCCGAGACGAAAAAGTTAAAGTCCTTTAGGGGAATTGATGAATTTGAGATCGGGCAGGAATCTCCAGAATAACCAACCAAAACAAGGGGAACAAGCAAGTGTCATATCAACCGAGGGAAGTGTAAACCAAAGTTGGGTGCAACCATTAGAGCCGATCTTTGAAGGAAGTGTTTCTGATACTTCTTCGGAGAGATCTTACGAGATTTTCACCAAACACTTGGAACACTTGAACCTGAACAACATAGAAAATATGGCAGCAGGACCATCAAACCCTTCCGCCACAATGAAGCTATTGTTCATAAAATACCAGTACGACAATGAGTAAGGTGCCAAGATCTACAAAGATGGAATGAACCGCTATTGTGTAAAGATAGAAGATAGACCTAGTGAGTTCAAGGACTTAGTGCCTATGGGCTATAGCGGAGATAGATATCTAGATGACGAGGGTACCATGTACTTGGTAGTCCTAGACCCTAACATTGTGGACAAGTGGGGATTGATGGGCACCAAAGCCAAAGTAGATGAAGAACTTGAGGAGAAAGCACCAATAATGAACTTCCCTGATGCGAGGTTAAGAAGAGAGAATGAAACTACAAGGATCAACACTGATAACATCTATGTGGGGCTATACAAATATAATAATGGGGAGCAAGATCTCTATTATAGATGAAGAACCCTACACTGGAGAGTTGACAGACCAAAAAAGACTTTATGTATTTACCTACACAGAGGGATTGGAAGTGAAAATTGCCGCTTACGACAAGTATGGGAGGCAATACTCAACAATGGGCAAGAAAGAATTAGAAGGATATACATACTTTGGGGGACCACTACATCAGTATTATGTTACTTCTAGCTCACAAAGACCAGCACCAACAAATGGAGTGCAAAACCCAATGACAACAGGAGGACAAAGAATTCAGGCTGCTGACTCTTTCAGTCAACCTCAGTACTCAAAGCCCGAACCAATGGGATCATTACATTTCAGAGAGTCAATGGATACGAATCGAGGTAGTGCAGTTCCCATCCCCACATATACCACTCCAGGTCCAAGGTTCAAAGCGGAACCATCACATTTACCTCCTAGTAGTAGACTCAGGGTAGGGGAACCGACAAGGGTAACCCATGAAGTCCATGATGCTAGAGAAAGCTTTAGCCGGGACACAAGAGCAATGAGATTGGTAGCAGACCATAGACGTATGAGACCATCTCAAGTAGCCAAGTGTATGCCAAAGAAGTATGGTGGTTCAGGAGATCCGTATGCACATGTGTCACTCTTTAAGCAAGTCTTAAGAGCTGAGCAGATAACAGATTTCCATACACAATACGAGGGATTTGGTCTTACTCTAGAAGGTACGGCATTGACATGGTTTCAACCACTGAATAGAGGGGAATTCCATGACATTGACCATTTGCTAAGAGAGTTTGCTGAGGAATTCTCAAAACGAGGGATTAAGCACAATACGGTCTCACAAATATATGCTTTTAAACAGAGGGAACACGAAAAAGTGAAGGAAGCTTCACTTCGCTTCAAACAATACATTGAGAGATGTCCAGTACGTGAACGACCACAAGATGACAGACTATATGTTCTCTTTATTGAAGGATTGAGAAACGACACTCTCAAGAAGGACTTGCACTTGAAAGCTTGTACAAGTTTCGAGCAAGTCACAAGAGAAGCATTGTACTTAGTGGATAACTGTACGGTTTATGGAGAGGTGTCAGCGGATACAAATTTTGCATCCAGTATCTCTTCCTCCGTAGCGAGCGAGACTACCACTAAAAAGAATGTTCAAACAACAACCATGCCAAATGTAGAGCAAATGATAGAAGATGCTCTAAAAAGGATGGCACCATACCAAAAACCATTGCCAAAACCACTGAAATGGTGTGCTATTGAACAAAAATGGACAAACCATCCAACACAGGAGTGCTATTACAACAAAGGGTATGTAAGGGAGCGTCAATATGCACCTCCTGCTCAATTAGCACCACCTCAGGTACATCCAGTACCTCGATACCCAACGGGAAATGTACCAGGACCTATGGGGATAGAAAGACCGCAACCGGTATTGGGACAACAACCACCTTTACCAGGAGCAAGACTAGTGGGCATTAGATATGCACCAACCTTAGAGAATCAGGAAGAACAAGCCTTAGTGCCTGTTCAAGCCTATTATGAAGAATCTGGTACACACATGTCTCCAACTGTGTATTACCCACCAGAAGAACCCAAACAACCAGAACCATGGGGCATGATTGGGAATGTTGGAACACCAACAGTTACAAGTGCTTCTGATGAAGAGAGATACAATTTGGACGCAAGAACATTGATGTTCATATCTCATGGAGGGCTAACAGGACAAATACCATCCTATCCACAAAGGACGAATCAAGTGGGACCAAGACCAGCACTAGGACCCTGTTACAAGTGTGGATGTGACCATCTGATGAATGTTTGTCCACATACGGAAATCATTAGAATTAACGCTTATTGCACTAAGTGTGGGGTTACTCACTTCATTGTGGATTGTTCAAAGAATCCAAACAAAGTGCAAAAGACGACATTGAATATGCTAGAAACTATTCCTACCAGCAGTGGGTCTGAAAATGAAACTCTGATACCAACGCAAGTTGTTACTAGAGCTCAAGCTAAGAAAACCACTAGAGAACCTGAGAATGGAAAGTTAGCGACTGAAGTGGTTAGTCAAGGACCACGGAGTCAGAGAAACACATGGAAATCTAGAAAAGCACGCATGAAGTTGAGAAAAGAACATGAAGACGCTATTTTAGCTGAGGAACTAAAGTGAACTAAAGATAGATCAGAAAAACTTGAGAGTCAAAACGGGAAACGAGAGATGAGCCCGGAAAGAACGAAACAAAAGAGTATCAAAGAAACAACGAGCTTAAGCTCAGGGGGATCAGTGCTAGTCGACAAAGTACACGAACCATTGGACGCACTGATGAGAGCTTACGAAGCTAGGTTAAAGAACAACCAAACACAAGAACAGAGGTGGATGACATACCCAAACGCGGAATTGGAAAAGCAGAGACTTGAAATGTGCCAGAGAATGATCGAGACTGCACAAGCCTTATTAGAACCACCAAGAGAAACAATGAATTGTGGAACGGAAAACCCAATTCAGCAAGAGACTATCATTTCACGGGTAGCTTAAAAGACTCCCAGTGCACAAAAGCATGAAGATACACACAAGGATGACCGCATAGTATTGAACACAACCGATCAGGAGATAGAGAGTTTTCATCCAGTCATACAGAGGATTTACGGAAGAGATGAGGATTACAATGAATTTTGGAAACAAGTGAGAGAGGCAAACTTTGCAAACGAGCTAAGTTGCCAAGCTAATCAGACAAATTGGGAAAAGGACATCAGGAATCCTCCCATAGTGGAATTTGAGGCAGGATCTCAAGTGGACTTGGATCTGCAATCTTACTGGGGAGATGGGGGCTCTGTTAGAACAATGGAGAGCAAACCTCATTCACTGAATACCTTACCTTCATACTTAGGAGAGTATGAAGCAAAATCCGAGATTAGAGCACTTCCCTCACGAAGAATCTCAGTAGAAAAAGTCATGGACTCGCAAGGATTGATAGAGATCTTGTCAACACCAATGACATGCACTATCACTCTAGCTGAGCTTTTGAGGCTAAGACCACATATGTGGACCACTGTAGGAAAATGCTTGGAGAAATTTGGGATAAAAGACCCAACATCGAGACTGCAAGAGGGTATACAAGAGCTGAGCAAACCACAAAAGAACGCTAAGCCTGTACCCTTAAACAAGGTCGGAGAGTATTGCGAAGGTGAAGTCGAGAATACAACCTTACCAGTTGAATTCGAGGAGTGAACACGATGGCAATACTAGACAGCGGAGCTGGGGTAGCCATTGCTACAAAAGAAATCTGGAAAAAATGGGGGAAACCAACAATAAGGAAGACTAGGTTGAAACTCCAATTAGCAGATGGACACATGGAGAAACCTATGGGGTTATTAGAGAAAGTCGTAGTAACTTCTTGCGGCATTGAATACGAACATACTTTTGCTATTGTCGATTTTGGCAAGGAGAATAACTATGATATCATACTCGCAAGACCATTCATGAGACAGTTGAAAATGGTTCAGGATTGGGGCTATGATCACATATACCTGAGAAATATGGAAACCACTACACATGTGAACCTGAGAGACCATAGCTACAAAGATGTGAACCGAACACCAGTAGAGGAGTTTGATTCAGCTACTTTGGCGGGATCTGAATTTCCAGCTTGGTTAGGTAAGCCCAAGGAGTTATGGATGTGTGGAGCCTCGAAATGTGGAAGTCTAAGGCGAGAAGAATATGTTTTAGAAAGGGCTATCGAAGATGAAACTTATATAGGAGAACCCTTTCCAGAGGACACGCTTGAACCATTAGAATGGACATACATTCTAGCAACCCTAGATGTTTGTGCAATTCCGGATGGTCCCACAACGAAATTTTGCGACAAGGACGGGTACGACGTGGTTTCGTACTTCATGCTGAGAACTACACTCAAAAAACAAACTGAAAAGAACAATACATTGGAAAAGGAAGATGAAGAAGAGGTGTTTCACGACATTCCCGATCATCCAGAGTGGGGAAATGAAGCAGACAACGAGTCAACGGACAATTCACGCGGAAACGAAGAAATTATAACGGATGTCCGATTTTATGATTTTCTGAACCAAACTAAACAACGCCAAAAACGCTATAGAGCAAAGAGAAAAACAAAGGGGGTTAGAACCAATCCGATGCCTAGAATAAGAGGAAAAAATCAATTCCTAATGCTAGTAAAGGCGGAAGATTGTGTTAAGGACAAGATTTCTGGAAGAATGAGAGGCAATGAGCAAAAGAGCTTACGAAAAGACAAAAGAAGCTCTAGAAATCAAGTTCAAAGGAATGAAACGAAAACTGAAACAGAAAAATCAAAAAAGAACAAGCGCAACAGAGAACACACGGAGTCCAAATTAGAACGTAGAAACAAGTACAGAGAGCTCAAGAAAACTCTGAAAGAAGTTTGGACGACAGAAATTGTGAGTGATCGAGGCACACATTTTATAAATGAAGTGATAGAGATCCTTCTAGATGAATTCATGGTAATCCATAGGAAATCAGCCCCGTATCATCCACAAGCAACTGGACAAGCTGAAGCAACAAACAAAACCATATGCACGGTCCTTATGAAGATTGTATCTGAGTCGAGAACTGACTGGGACCAGAAGTTGCATTCAACATTATGGGCATATAGGGTAGCATATAAAACATCAATAGGAACGACCCCATATAACATGGTTTTTGGGCTAAATGCTATCTTACCAATAGAATTCTTGATTTCAACCTTAAGGGTGGCTAAGGATCTAGAGTGGACAGGGCACGAGCTTTCTGATAGAATAGATGACCTGGAAAAGCTAGACGAGCTTCGCCTAAAAGCAGTAGCTTCTATCTACGCTCAAAAAAGGCGACAAAAGGAATTTTTTGATAAGCATGTGCGGACTAAAGAGTTTAAGGTTGGGGACTATGTCCTAGTTTACACTCTGAAACAGCATGCTAAGAAGCCTAAAAAGCGAGGGATGGGACCTCTGGTGATTAAAGATCTATCACCAAGTGGAGCCGTCAAGCTTGCTACATTAGACGGAGAAGAAATGTCCAATTGGATTAGTGGATGCAGAGTGAAAAAGTATCTTTTGCCGCTAACCCAAGACATGCTTCTCAAAATACATCAAGAAAAGCTGCGTGTCCAGAAAAAGAAAAAGATTGTGGAGGAAGCGCAAGCCGAGGCGAAGGAAAGAATGGAGAAAAGAAAACTACTGCGTCAGAAACAGCGCAATGAAGGAGCAATACGAATAAACGCAGTCAGTATAACAGAAATGGATAATGACAAAGAAAAACCCATCATTGAATGCAAAGTAGGAACCAACCAAATCAAAGCCAGAGCACTATTGGATTCAGGAGCTCAAACTAACCTACTTTCACTCAGTTTGTATAGACAATTGACAAATGACACTAAATTACAAACTGCCAAGCAAGAGTTAAAGAGTTACTCTGAGAATTCAATCAAAACTGTCGGATGCACAGTTTTACATATACAGATTAACCAGTATGTGTATCCTCATATGTTTTACGTGGTTGAAAACCAAGCTACACAACATCCATTATTGCTAGGACAACCATGGCAGAAGAAATACAATGCAATGATTGATTGGAGTTCTAAATCAGTGCTTATCAAATACGAAGGTGAAATTCAATCAGTTAAGTTCACCAAAGGAGCAGAGCCAACTCCAAAGGAAGAATCCAAGAACAAAGGTAAACAACAACCAGAGAAAAAGAAGAAGCAATGGCAACCAAAAGTTTCTATACAACTGGACTGCTCTTCGACGAGGAACTCTCAACATTGGATAAGGAAGACAAGCAATAATATAACAGCTCAACCTTGGGAAAAAACGGAGTCAAAGTTGGTATGGAGACCAAAAAAGGTTGTGCCAGAGAACACAAAGGTGGAAAACAGAGTCTTCAATACCAGACAACAGAGTGATTACAGACAATCAAGGACAGTGAAACAGATCTGGATTCCAAAGAAGTTCATGACAGCACAAAGCTATAGCAAGCAAATTTTGATCCCAAGGATTTGTAAACAGGAACTCCCTTCAGTACAATCCACGGAAAATCCTAGGTATTTCAAGGCGAGGAAATCAACACAAAGAACAAAGCAGGTTTGGGTCGCAAAGAGTTTGTGGCAAGCACAAGCGAAGCGGAAGCAGATTTGGATTGTGAAAAAGAACAACAAGGTAAAGAAGAATCCATCTACTGATTCTACTACCGAAGTGCCAAAACCAACCCAAAACCCGACCACCAATCCTTCAATCAAACAAAGAGCAGCTTTATTGGAAAGACTGTTGTATCATCGCTCTACAATTGCATTGGGAACTTATGACCAAAACAACTACAATGCTTCGCCCACAGACACTTCATAGTCGTCCGGGAGGACTCAGACTAGGAGGGGGGGAGGTATACAGGTATACAGGAGCTACAAAGCAGCTACAAGCGACAAAAACAAAGAAAAACAAAAATTATATTACAAGGGCAGTGTCTTACATGATTTTGCAATTTTTATGTTTGATTGCGGATATTGATAATATTTATGCCCTTATATACCTTGTTTTGCAACAAGAAGAGATCAAATGATGAATTTGGGTCTCTAGACGTGTAAATATCACTAAATAAGAGTGTTTTTGGAGCTAAAAAGTGGAAAAAAGTGGTAATCCAAGTCCAGAAATCACAAATAAGTGTATATTCATATACACAGGGTTACCAGTTATTTATTGTGTATGTTTGGAATTTTTGGGCTTCAATTTGCTATTTTCCTTTATTTTTTATGATTTTCTTAATAAAAGTAAAAGAAAAATAAAAAAAGCAGGTGAAATGAGATCGGAAAAAAGAAAATAATAGACGGTGATGGTCCTAATGACAAGGGCAACCCATGGTAAAAATTGGGTACAATTCTGAAAAAGTTGCGAAAAGTCCGAAACAGCAGAATTTTGGCAAGTGGACGGAATTCTAAGAAAACAGGTCAAACGGAATCTGATTTGGGAAATTTCAAATCCTAAAACGCATCTCACAACGAGATAGGAGCACATGACAAATTTGGTGGCAAATGAACCGGGAAGTCCAAAGTTAAGTATTTTTCACATCACTTTCAAGCTCATTTACACTATTACCTTTTGGAGAAGAGCAGAGAGCCACAGGAGCACAGATCTTCTACGACCTTCTACGACCTCCACGAGAGCTCAGAGGACACCAGACATGAGAGGTAGACTCGTTGCCATAAGCTTTTGATGCTTATCATTAACTTTTGTCGCGAAAACTAACTAAAACCAAGAAACAAGAGCAGACGGGGAATGAGGTAGAATGCTAGGTAGTGGCACAACCGCCTAACCAAACCTTGCAAGAACTTATAGGTGGGTTACCCTAGTATAGAAGATGGGTTTCTAACACTCAAAGCTCGAGAAAGAACGACTGGAAAAACCCTAGGTCAGCAGAGCCTGCAAGAGACAAACAGGAAAAAGTTGTCGAAACAACACGAAACTTCACAGGAAGTTCAACCACATCAAGGACAATGCAACCATAGAATATCTCCAAGTTTGAATCACAAAAATTAGGTCGGAACAACCGATTTGGCTGCGGACACACAAAGCGTCATTTTGGCATAACGGATGAAATTGACGACCGAATGAAATGAAACTTCACAATCAGCTTCAAGTAACTATCGATGACTTATGTTTGCAAGCAAAACCCAAAAGAAAGCTGATTCACTTACCGATGGTGAAAAAGACGCTTTCGGGCAACCAAAGGGAGAAAGATGGAGAACGGGGAGCCAAAGTCAACTTCAACCAAATAGATGGCTTCACAACATATCCAATGAGCTGGAAATGCAACTCTCGAGAAGGAAAGTTGAAGAAAGTCAACTCCAAGGCAAAAAGACGACTTCGGAGACTGAAATGCCTATAAGGGGGCTTTTTAGCTAAACTGATGACTTTTTAAGTTGAAAACTAGTTAGCATGGCTTAGGGCACTAGCACAAAGCATTCTTTGCACAAAAAGACCAACATTTCAAGAAAAGACATCATACGCGTATGATGTCTCACAGCATGAATTTCACATCCATTTCAACATTTGAGTGCATAGCCTCATTCCACATGTTAATCACATCCTATGAACCAAGTATCATGAGAATTGGAGTTAGAAAACCCAAGGAAAACCAAAAAGACGCAAAGTAGGCCATAAAATTGATTTTTGGTCCTAATTTTGTCAAAATAACTCCAAACTCATTGAAACTTTGTAGGATTGTTGTTAAACACATCTACAAGCTATCTGGAACCAAAAAGCACCATTTTGACACAAAAGACATCATACGCGTATGATGTCTATTTGCACTTACAGAGCCAAAACTGCTCATTTGTCATCATACATCCATTATATATATCTAATACATGCTACATATGAAATTTGGAACCATTTGGTCAAGAGGATCACCCCATTAGCCCAATTGAGGGAAAATCCTTCACCTAAAGCCTATTTTTGGCCCAAATCCAACATACTCAAGTCCAAACCAAGATTTGAGTAGAGACAGTCCTTCACTAGTACATGGGGAGTCCACAAAACCAATCCCATGCAAAATTGATGAAAAAGACATCATACGCGTATGATGTCTCCAGAGCCATTTTTAGCCCAAAATCTATCCGAACTTCATAAATCCATTGAATAAGCCTATCTAAAGCCAAATCCAAGCTTATAGAGAAATTTGGTCCAAAAATACACTAAAAGACATCATACGCGGATGATGTCTCACTATGTGATTTTGGCACCTCAGGGCTTCAACCACCAAACAGAAGTGATCTACATGCCATTTGAAAGTGAACCACCAAGTTTTATCCAATTTGGATCATAAAATCCAATTCCCTTTCAAAATTTTGCCAAGAGCCGGAACTGGACTAAATTGGCCAAAACTTGACCAAATGGGATCCAAACTCAAATCCAAGCATATGATAATCATGTATACACTATCAGCTACAAGCACAACCAATATGAAGTCATTTTGACACAAAAGACATCATACGCGTATTATGTCTCCAGCATGATTTTGAGCCCATTTTGCATATTTTTTCACCTACCTTGCATCCTTAGGCCCTGAATAGCTCATGTTTCAATTTTCAAGTCATTTGGATAGTTAAAAGCTTCATTTCGGCTTTCAGTACTAAAAAGACCCTAACTTCTGAAATTGGAGTTACAGGATCCATGGATTCCACCAAGTCATCGGCAACGAAGAGAAAAATACCAACAATCAAAGATGCTATTGCAGAAGCGGAACCATTTGACATTCCGGCAGAAACCCTCAAGCCAACCAAAACTTGGGTGGAGGAAGCAGTATTGGAGAAAGAGGGAATAAAGATCTACCAGGGGACTTTCAGAGATCCTCAAGGTCAAGCGGTGGATGTACCGATGATCCCACAGGAATTGGTAGATTTTAGCATGTCAGAAGACATCAGCAGGTACCTGGAAAGGGCAGACTTGCACAGTTTCTTCACCTCGAGACCATCAGGTGTGGATACAAGAAGAGTGTACGAGTTGGCAACATCCATTCAGGAGGATGGAAAAGCCACATTGACAGCCATGGATAGAGAGAAGGTAGAAGTACAGATCACTCCACAGCTAATTGCAGACGCATTGAAGCTGACAACAAAGGGAGCTCGGTCAAGGAAAGAAGGGAGGCCATAGAGGTCTATGGGCCCAAGAAACAGAATGCGACCTATGGAGATATGAAGGACCCAAGAGCGGCAACCCTTTGTCGACTGTACAAACAATTTCTTCATGTTTGTAGTAAAAGACCGCAAAAGTATACGACACCACCCCATGCCATTGCGACCACCATCACATGGGCATTAAAGAGAAATATGCCAAAAGAGGTGAATTACGCTCAACACATCCACCAGCAAGTAATTGCCATGCACAACGAGAAGCCAAAATACATAGGAGGAGCGGAAATTCTGACAAGAATAGCTTATGAAGCTATTGGAGCTAGAGATCAGTGGCCAAAGGCTCCCTCCCAGAATGACTGGCTTAGAGAAGCCGACGAGGAGGAAGAACAGCCCGAAGTATCCAAGAGGGCATCCACAAGAGCATGCCGGAAACTAGAAGTAGTTTCAGAACCTGAAGAGGATGTGGACGAGCCACTTAAGAAGAAAGTAAAGAAGAAGGTTGCTCCCAAGCAAACCAAAAGTCAGAAAGCGGCAAGAATCGAAAGATTAGTGGAGCAGTTTAGAGCGGAAAGAGATCTAAAGGGTGACTTTGAAGAAAAGTGGGTGCTAGACCCCACTAAAGTCGGAACTAGCTCGGCCAGGCCACATATTGATCAATACGATCAATATATTAAAGCTTATGAGGAGTCAGAGGCTATTTTGGAGCAGCAACCTGTCGAGCCATACACTGAAGAGGAGGTACAACAATTAAAAGCTGAGCTGAAAAAAGACGACAAGGGGAAAAGGAAAGTAGATGGATCTACTAAGCCTCAAGAGAAAGATGGGCAAGCCGACAAAGGGAAAGCCAAGGAAGCTGAGGACAAACATCCCTCTATGACTGATGTACCAAGCCCGAAGAAGACGGAAAAAATCGTGGAAGAGACCACAGTAGAGGTGGACACAGATGTTTTGGAAAAGCCAGAAGCCGAAACCAAAGAAAAGAAGATAGATCCAGTTCAGCAAAAGAGAAATGATTATGAGGATCTGGTAGAGATAGGATACACCGAAGAAGAGGCCCTTGAGGCAGTTTATGGGATCACCCTACAAAAACAAGATGAACGGAGAGGGACGGAGAAAAAGACAAAAAGTAAAAAAGAAAGTGAAGAGAAACTGGACGAACCGAAAGTACTAGAAGAGCCAAATCCAGTGGAGGTGGTGGCGGGAAGAGCTTTAGAGTTGACAGATGATGATGAAAAAGACATGCACATGGTGCATGAACTTCTCAGCAAGATAAAAGAAAGGTCCAAGGCAAAGGAAGTAGAGATTGAGACAGCCAAACAAAGGGAAGCGGAGTTGCAGAGAAATTTAGAGAATGCTATGACTGAATCTGAAATTCATAAAGCATCACTCTATGACGCGGAAAACGAGAGAGACGGCTTGATACTCCAACTAGCCGAGGCTTCAAGAGAAGTAACAAGTGCACAGGAAGCAAGGGAGCAGATAGAGGATGAGTTGGAGGCGGCTAAGGATGAGCTCATTGAGCTAAGGGAAAGAGTCGAGCTCCAAGAAAGAACAATCACTAGACTCAGGTCTACCCCTAGAGCTAGTAGAGCAGGAACCGAACAAGAGGGAGCTATCGTACCAGTTTTGGAAGACCAGGTCCGAAGCTTACAAAGAGAGCTAAGATTAGAGCAAGTGCAAAGGTTGCACATTGCGGAGGGATCATTGGCCGCAGAGGAGAGGCTCACATTAGAAAATCAAACACTACGGACAGAGAATGAGGCCCTCCGCAAACAGCTCCAAGATCTACAAGAGCAACAAAGAAGAGAGACAGAGACACCACAAGAAGAATCAGGTGGAGCATCCATAGAGCTACCAAAAACTGAAGAGGCAACCACAATTGAAGATCCAGCCCCAGCTCAGGAGGTGGCCTCGACTTCAAGAATCTCTGAAGAAGAAGAACAAAGGCTCCATCACCAAATAGAAAAGTCAGCAGAGGAGAGTGCCAAGACAGAAATGGAATGGGAGAGAAGACTCATAATCTCCATTAGACTTCAGGGACTAGACACAAAAGTGCTCCATGAACAGTGGATGCAACCCAGCCTGCCTTTCCCTTTGATGAAATTTGAAGTGCTAAAAACGAAAAAGAGACTAGAAGGGGAGCAGTATGTCGCTCTTTACGAAGGCGACATCACAAAGGAGGAACAATCAAAGAAGATAGTAGATTCACAACCTAGATGGAGGAAAGGTTGGCTGAACAAATACCCAGCCTACCTCATCTACTTGGTGGAGGCACCAAAGGAGATTTGGGAGGATGCAACCTTCTGCCCGGTGCCAAGAGTCAGAAACTGGAAAGAGCATGGAAGGATTGCAGAAAAGAAGCCAAATTGGCTTAATTATCCCAGGATGCTAGGACCAAAGGCAGGAGAGAGAATAGGTAAAGCCTACATGGTGAAAACCCTAACGGGCACAATCAAGCTCTTTACTGGCTCTCCTGACCTTTCATGTCAGATGCTCAAGAAAATCTGCAGGACTCTCTTAGCTTGCATTGAAGTGTTCGCGCCAGATAAAGCCACGACCTCGAGTCTACTATCGACGGCCGACACGGTGTCTGATATGATGTACGATCTTTCATTGCAGCCTTCTCCAAAAGTGTTACACCTCCTATACCAAAGGATTATGTTTTTGCCTAGCTTCCACATGCAAACATTCGAAAAAGCTTTCTACACCGGCTTTTTCACCCAGGAAAGCAAAATATTCGGCCCAACCTTGACCATCGGCAACCTACGATACGAATCACATTTGCAGATGCTCAAGACGACAGGACTTTATTGACCAAGCATAAAAGTCATGTCATGGATGACATGAACGCGGAGGGGGGGGAGTGTTGCGCCAGCAGAGGATCACACCCACATTTTTTCTCACACTCATCATTTTGTAACCATTGATTGTGATAAATGTCTTTCCGACATTAATTTTGATTTGAGCCATTCATTAAGTAACGGGACTCAATTGAGTTTCCAGCTTGTAATCCCGAAGTAATTTCACTTGCTGATGTAATTAGTTAGAGATGTTCTCACCTCCAAGGCTGAGGTATATAAGCCAAAGTTTTTGTAACCTAAGGGGAGATCATTAATCAAAGTGAGTTTTTGAGCGCCGTGACTGTGTCTGAGAGAGAGAGAGAGAGAGAGAGAGAGAGAGAGAGAGAGAGAGAGAGTCTTATCTACTTGCTATGCGAGCTACGGAGCCGCCATTGGAGAAGCGACACCGCCATTGTGTTAGCAACGGCGAGAGCTACGCACAGATACCAAGAGTGCGCGCTATCGGCTTCTATGTGTGGTAAGTTCCTACGAGCTTCGGTGTGAGTTTTCTTCCAACTCGTGTGTCGGAATTGAGCTTGCAGCATATCTATAGAACCACAACGAGTAGAGCTACACATTAGTACCATCGGGGTCAATTTTCGGTCACCCATAATTTTTCGGCCTGTCTTCATACGCGTTTACCGCACGGAGTGGTTATAGGTTGATTTTGCAGTTCAAGTCTTTAGGGTGTTGTTCTTACCTAGTGTATAGACTTCCCCTTGAGTTTGAGATCGATTCAATGATTCTAGATCCTGTTTTGTATAGCATTCGTTCGTAGTACGGATTTCAGTCACTTGCGTATTTTAGAACTTAGATTTGATTTCCTTAGTAGTGATTGTCATTAGAAGGTCGAGTAGGTGATTTGACACCCACCTAGTTGTTTCCATGCGCCTGCGGGTCAAGCTCCGTCCTCGTCTGACAAATTCTATTGTTGGTTGAGTTCTCGCTATTTAGCTTCCGCTAGCGGCGTAACCGCCTTAACACTTATATATGCTAGTTAGCATAAATAGTATGCTAATTAGCATAACTTTGTTGGTTTTCAAGGAGAAGAGATGGCAGCTTTCTGGATACTGTGCATGCTGATTAGTATACTATGTTGTGAGTGGAATGCTAATTAGCATACTTTCTATGCCAACTGGCATAAATAGTATGCTAATCAGCATACCCTTGTTGGTTTAGGGAAGAAGAGATGGCAGCTTTTTGTATATTGTGTATGCTAATTAGCATACCTTTTTGCTGGTTTCAAGAGAAGAGATGACAGCTTTCAATTCACTGTGTATTATAATTAGCATACTGTTTATGCCAGTTGTTATAAACAGTATGCTAATTAGCATACCTTTGTTGGTTTTAAGGAAAGAGATGATAACTTTATGTATACTATGTGTTCTAATTAGCATACTATGCTGTGAGTGAAAGTTAGCACAAACAAAAATGCACAGTATGCTAATTGAAGGTATGCTAATTAGCATACTATGTGTGCTAATAAGCATACTATTTTTTCCAGTTGGCATAAATGTAAAGAATGAGAATGCAAGAGAGCTACACAAGACAAGCACAAAGCACACAGAGATGGAAAGCTTCTTCTTCTTCTTCACAAAAAAGAGAGTACAAAATGACTAAGTTCTAAAGCTGAAAAGTAGCACATATGTACATGCGGTCACTAAGTGTGAACTCGCTAGAAGCGTACTAAGCTGGCACTATATGTGTAGTCCAGCTGTAGAATCACTGGCAGAGATCCTCCGTGTCGGTCACCTAACGCGTCAGTGAGTAAATGCCGTAAGCGGCCAAGACCCGTAGTGGATGCCAGCTCAAGGTGTAGAGCTCGACATCTCAACACTCCCCCTCAAGCTTTGCATGTCACAGAGTCCAAGCATAGTCCGGAAACGTTGAAGCTTCTCAGCTCCGAGGGCCTTGGTAAAGATATCCGCTACCTGCTCCTCTGTGCTGACATAGACCAATTCGATGTCGCCCGCCAACAATCGCTCTCGAACGTAGTGGTAATGGACCTCTATGTGTTTGGTCCTTGCATGGAACACTGGGTTCCTAGCCAACTGCATGCTGCTGAGGTTGTCACAATGGATGAAAATCTGTTGGTCCACGTGCACTCCCAAGTCCTCAAGTAATGTGCGTAGCCAAGCTACCTCGCACGCCGCAATTGCTGCACCTCTGTACTCGGCCTCTGTGCTCGATAAAGCAACCGTAGGCTGCTTTTTGCTGCTCCAAGTAACAGCAGCACTCCCAAAATAGAACATGAAGCCACTCGTAGATCTCCTATCAACAATGCTACCTGCCCAATCTGCATCTGTATACCCATACAATGCTAATGGTGCATCTGCTGCATAGAACAATGCATAGTCAAGAGTACCTTGCACATACCTAAGTGTGCGTCGTACTCCATCCAAATGTGGCTTCCTCGGAAGCTGCATGAACTGACTCTCCAAGCCTACTGTGTAGCTCAAATCTGGCCTCGTGATAGTCAAGTAGATTAGACTACCCACAATCTTCCTGTACATGTTGACATCCTCAACAACATCACCCTTCTCTGCACTCAGCTTTGCATTCACATCCAAGGGAATAGAAATTGGCTTACAATCAGCCATACCATACTTTGACAACATGTCCAAAGCATAGTGTCTCTGTGATAGCCATACACCCTCTGGAGTCCTGATCACCTCAATGCCAAGAAAGTAGCGCAACTCGCCTAAATCTTTCATTTCAAACTCCTGTTTGAGAAGACCCTTCACATGGTCAATCTCCATAGCATTGTCACCAACAATAATAAGGTCATCTACATATATGGTAATGACCACAATCCCCACATCACTCTCACCTACATAGAGTGAATGATCAGCATGATCTCTCCTAAAACCAATACTGACAAGATACTTGGAAATCCTGTCATACCATGCTCTAGAGCCCTGCTTCAAACCATACAAAGCTTTGAGAAGTCTGCATACATAATCTGGGTAACCTGGATCGACATAACCAGGTGGCTGATCCATATACACTTCCTCTTGCAACTCACCATTCAAGAAGGCATTCTTTACATCCATTTGATGCATAATCCATCCTCTAGATGCAGCCACTGCTATGACAGCTCTCACAGTCGTCATCTTTGCCACTGGAGCAAAGGTCTCCTCCTAGTCTATGCCATACGTCTGTGCATAACCCTTTGCGACCAGCCTTGCCTTGTGACGCTCAATGTTACCATCAACCTTATGCTTGGTTTTATACACCCATTTACAGCCAATAGCTTTCTTGCCACTTGGCAATGGAACCAACTCCCATGTGTTGTTTGCTTCCAATGCAACCATCTCTTCATTCATTGCATCATCCCAATGCACATTTCCAACTGCATCCTCAAAACATGTGGGCTCCACATCCTGTATCACCTTAGCCATGTAGGCTTGGTGATGCGCTAGATACCCATCATAAGTCAATTTCTGAACTGGATTTTTGACTCTATTAGATCTGCGCGGTCCTGGGTCACTCCTTTGCCCTCTAGCATCTTCTTGTACTTTCCTTACACCAGGTGTCCTGACAGTCGGAATTCCAAATTCCTCATCAAGACTTTGTTCAGAACCATCTGAATCCATGTCTACATGTGAAAAACCTGATGATGCATCAGCCATAAAGGGAGGTTCATCAACCTTTTCCTTTCCTTTTTGTGATACATTCCCTGTACCTGTTGGTGGAGTAACCTGCGTACGTAGTCTACCATTCCATGGTTTCTCAACAGAGCCACGAAAAGAGGACTCTTGTGGTCCACTCAAAACCTGTGACTGTGGCCTCACATTTTGTACAACCACATCATCTTTTACATCAGCCCCAATAGTGCCATGTGCATTACTGTACCAGCTGCTCATCTCATCAAAGACTACATCTCTGCTCACTCGTAATTCTCGTGTAGTAGGATTGTAGCACCTGTACCCCTTTTGTTCAAGGGAATATCCCACAAGAATACATTTCTCTGCTTTAGGATCCAATTTCCTACGCAACTCATCTGGTACATGCACGTAATCTATGCAGACAAACACTTTCAAGTGTGCCAAATCAGGCTTTGTACCTGTAAACTTTTCCTCAGGTGTTACATCATGCACCGCACCTGTAGGTGTCCTGTTCATAATGTACACAGCTGTATTTACGGCTTCAGCCCAGAAATGATGAGGCATGTTCTTCTCATTCATCAATGCACGTGCAACCTCTGCAATGTGCCTGTTTTTCCTTTCTGTGACCCCATTCTGTTGTGGAGTATATCTGCATGTAAACTGCCTGCGTATACCATGCATTCGCAGAAAATCTGAAAAATCATTGGAGAAGTACTCTCCCCCTCCATCTGACCTCAATGTCTTGATTTGCATATCTGTCTCCTTCTCAATCATGACTTTGAAGTCTTGAAAGTGACCAAACACTTCACTTTTGTTACGCATGAAGTAGACCCATACTTTCCTTGTATGGTCATCAATGAAAGAGACATAATACCTGCAACCATGTATACTTGCAGTATCGGTTGGACCCCAAACATCTGTGTGCACCATCTCAAGTGGCTTTTTACATACATTGCGCTCATGTGGAAATGAGCCCTTTGACTGTTTTCCAAACTGGCATGCTGCACACACTTTATGCATACCATCCACCTTGAATTTGGGCAAACCTTTTACAATCTGTTTTGATTGCATGCTGCGCAATCTCTGCTCATTGACATGGCCAATGCGTTTGTGCCAAATGTCAACATCAGCCACAACACCTGTGCCCTGTGCAAATAATGCAGCTTTTACCTTAGGCATGTCTACATTCAGCGTAAACATTCTGCCCACACATTTTCCCTCTGTGATCAGCTTACAGCCATTCTGGAAATCTTCTACATAACAGTCATTTGGATTGAAGCGAACCTGCAAACCCTGCTCAACCATTTGTCCAACAGAAACAAGATTCTTTGTAATGTTTGGGACATGAAGTACATCTGCTAAGTACTTTGATTTCCCACTCTTCGTATTCAGAGGTATGTCCCCTACATGAGCAATGGGGTGAGTTGTGTCATCTCCTGTCTGCACATAGACTAACACATCTGGTTTGCGCATATCTCTAAACCACTCTCCATGAGACGTCATGTGATTAGAGGCACCTGAATCCACATACCAAACATCATCTTAGGTGGAATTCTCTGCAGTCATTGTATTCATTACATGCTGCATAACAAACATGCGCTCGTTTTTGCTGTCATCTGCATCTCTGCTGGTGGATGCATAGTTGCCCTGTTCTCTCTTTCCACTTGCTTTTCCCTTTGGACAGTCACGTGACATGTGACCTCTTTCACCACAAGTCCAACATTCTCTGCTATCTGGAGTATGTTGCTGCCTGCTTGATCCTGCACTACGACCTCTTTGACTCCCCCTTCCTTGAGACTGGTTTTCCCTGCCACCTGTATTGCTTTGATTTGATTGGCCTTCCAGAAATTGGCCCCTGCAACCCCTTGGGCCTCGACCACGACCTCTACCTCTACCTCTATTGGAGTTAGAATAGAAGGCCTGTTCAGAACTATTTCTGCCATGAGAAGAATATGTGTCAAGGTTCTTCTCCTCAAGAATAAGCATAGAAATCAAATCTTGGAACACGGGGATGTCGTCTCTTGTATTCATGGAAGACCTAAAATGTACATACTCATCTCCTAGACCATCCAAGCATGCACGGACAATGTCATCGTCTTCCACTGAGACTTTAATAGATCCAAGAGCCTCAATGATACTCTTGATCTTCAAGGCATAATCATTGATTGAGAGGTTGTTCCTCTTAACCTGATTTAGCTCCGACTTTAGTTGAAGCTTCCTGGCCGTAGTGTTCACCTCGAACACTCTGCCTAAGTTTCTCCATGCAATGGCGGGGGTTTCAGCATCCTGTAGATACCCCATCATGCCATCTGTGATGCTCATAGAAAGCCAATACATCACTTTGCTCTGGCCTTGTTGCCAGTCCCTCAAAGCTTTCCTTTGACCTGCTGTAGCATTTGCCTTGGGAATCTCTGGTTCCTTTTCATTGTCTCCTTCTACATAGTCCCAATAACCTTTTCCTTTTAGGAAATTTGTTATTCTGAACTTCCATGCAGGGTAGTTATTTTTCTCAAGCTTCTCAGTAACAATTTGACTGAAACCGTCAAACATCTTGAAGCACTAAGACAAAATAGCTGCAATCTGCAAAAACCTGCAAATCTGCTGAACCTACTATCGTGGTACCTATAACGCTTTCTACACTCAACGAGTGTCCACAATCAAGCGTACATACAACCACTGTACTTGTACAATAAATCTCTGTATACTGCATCTGGTCGTGGATTGCGAACGAAGGGATTGTGATGCTATTGATCTTTTAGCCTCTCTTGCCTACACCAGGCTCTGATACCATGTAAAGAATGAGGATGCAAGAGAGCTACACAAGACAAGCACAAAGCACACAGAGATGGAAAGCTTCTTCTTCTTCTTCACAGAAAAGAGAGTACAAAATGACTAAGTGCTAAAGCTGAAAAGTAGCACATATGTACATGCGGTCACTAAGTGTGAACTCGCTAGAAGCGTACTAGGCTGGCACTATATGTGTAGTCCAGCTGTAGAATCACTGGCAGAGATCCTCCGTGTCGGTCACCTAACGCGCCAGTGAGTAAATGCCATAAGCGGCCAAGACCCGTAGTGGATGCCAGCTCAAGGTGTAGAGCTCGACATCTCAACAATAAACAATATGCTAATAAGCATATCTTTGCTAGTTTCAAGGAGAAAAGATGACAGGTCTCTGCATCCTTTGTATGCTAATTAGCATATTGTTTATGCCAATTCGAATTCTGTGGGTATGCTAATTAGCATAGTTACCTGGCATAAACAGTATGCTAATTAGCATAGGTTCATTGGTTTCAAGGAGAAGGGATGGTAGCTTTGTGTATACTGTGTATGCTAATTAGCATACTTTTTATGCCAGTAGGCATAGACAGTATGATAATTAGTATACCTTTGCTGGTTTTAAGGAGAAGAGATAAAAGCTCTCTGTATAATGTGTATGCTAATAAGCATATCACGTATGCTAATTAGCATAATGTATGTTGGTCTTAAGAAGGGATGGCATCTTTCTATATACTGTGTATGCTAATTAGCATACTATGTTGTGAGTGGAAGTTAGCAAAAACAAAAATCCACAGTATGCTAATTGAAGGAATGCTAATTAGCATAGCATGTATGCTAATTAGCATATTGTTTATGCCAGTTGGCATAGACAGTATGCTGATTAGCAAACCATTGCTGGTTTCAAGGAGAAAATATGGCAGCTTCCTGTATACTATATATGCTAATTATCATACTATGGTATGTTGTGATTGGAAGTTAGCACAAACAAAAATGCTCAGTATGCTAATTAGAATGTATTCTAATTAGCTATTGTGAGTATGCTATTTAGCATACATGGTATGCTAATTAGCATATTGTTTTGACTGTGTTAGCATAAATAGTCTGCTAACTAGCATAAACATTATGCTAATTAGCATACCTTTGTTGATTTCCAATGAGAATGTATACAAATTCAATATTTACAACACGCCAACAATACACATATTATTGTCTTCAAAAAAATAATAGTATAGGATCTGATCATTACTATCTGAAGTGAATGTCAGAATAGTTACAAACATTGGAAAGGCAATTTACAAGTTTCCCTCATAATGTTACAAAACTACAGAGAGCCTCCTACTTTGGATAAGATCGTGGTTTGGTGCACTTGTACACTCGCTTTTGCCTAGTGTCCATTTGCTTCTTTATTTGTTGAGCTTTTGGGTCTTGCTCTCTTTCTTCTTCTTACTGAGCTTTTGGTTCTTGCAACTCTCTTTCTTCTTCTTCTTGCTGGTACTTCTCTAATTTTTCCCTCTGTAGCCTCTCTCTCTTATGTCTTTCAACTTCTTCATCAGCCTCCCTTTGTCTCCTATGCATGGATTCATTACGATGGGCCTCGTTGCACCGGTGCATTTTTTATTCCAGCTTCTTGATCACGTATTGTGAAAAAAATCTGGGGCAGTATCAAACGCATTCTCAATTGTATATGTTGCACGATCCTGCTGCCATAAGAACAGCCAGCTGCTCAAAGTATCTATCAAGAAGTTTTGCCGTTGTTCTTTGGTTTGGTCCTCTATCTTAGGAGTAACAAGCCAGCTTTCTTCAGGGTTCTGGCACACTTTGTACATACTATTGTCAATAATTAGACTGTTTTGGGCAGTTCTTCCAAAACAAATTCAAATCCTTCAAGAATACAGTCTTTTTATATATTTGCCAAGGTTAGCCACTACAATGACTCTGTGTAAAAACACCTCTCAGCTTAGCCTGCTGCTCTTTGAATACTGTTTGTAATATTGAATTCACTTTAGGTGCCATGCTGGTTCTCCATCTATACACATGGAAAAATCGAAGGCACCAATCCAAAAAAAATTGGATGTCTTTGCGACAAAATACATACCTCCTATCTTGCATATTGTACTTTATCATTTCCCATGCATGTTTAGGGGAAATGTCACCATGCATTGGCTCTACAACTTGAACAAGCAGGCCATTTAAATCAAGAACCAAAGCGCACCCCTTGTCTGGCAATGGCTTTGGCACGCATATTGGGTCTGGCATAACTGAATTATTCATTAATTTTTGTTAAGCGTTTAAGATAACTAGCCAGGCGCTTCTCAATCTTGGCTTTTTCTTTTTGTAGTTGTCTAGCCTTGGCAATACGCCTCTTTCGTATGGTTTTGCATGCAATGGAATAATTCAAATCATGAAGAGCAACTAACTGCAATTTCTCTTGCCCTATGACACAAAAATGGTATCAAATAAAGACATCATAAAGGACAAGCAAAAACTACTGAACTATTGCATAGTAAAATAATATGGAAAAGAGTTTTTCCATTATAATTATCTAGAGAGATACATGCCACAGGGTGTGGATCTTGCTAACACTACATAACTTGGACACAAAAGGGAACAGATTCAACATAATTTGTTGCAAGCACGTGATTGAATGGATTTCTTTTCACCTCTGCTGTGTTCGTTTATGTCATCCAGGGTGCTCGGAGGGGCAACACATTTCTCATCCCCAGGTTCTTCCATAATCTGTTCCAGGCCACCTTTCTCTTTAATTTCATTTTGTTTACAAAACCCTGTAGGGGACAGTCATCACCGGCATCTTGTGCAGTCAGCCCACTGTTAGTCCTGAAACCTTCCTCTTGAGCACTCCTACCTTCCTCTTGCACACTCCTAACTATTTTCTCTAAGATGCTTGTTTGATTATTTGTAGGGGGCTTGGGTTTGGGATGAGTAATCATGATAAAATTTTCATCATAATCATCTATTTCTTTACCATTTGCAGCAGCCTCGTGCGTTGTCGCATGCTGTGGCCTTAAATCTGCCCTTTCATGCTGTCTATCCAACTCATCAGATTCATCATTACAGAGCTTCTCTTCTTTCCTTTGATTGACAGATGTCTTGTCAGGTTCGCATTCTACATCATTGATACCTGTGTATTCCATTCACCCGTTAATTTTCATTGATACCATTATGATTGCTTGTATGCATAGTGTGACAAGTAGCATTCCATGTATGGTAGGCATCTATATCCTGTACACATTCATACTGTCTATGCTAACTATGCTAATTAGTATACAAAGTGTGCTTTTAACCACCATGATCAATATGCTAACTAGCATACAAAATATGCTAACAAGGAAGTGTGAATATAGTGTGTATGCTAACTAGGAGAGAATGTATGCTAATTAGCATACATAAAATGTTAATAGGCAAAATTGTGTGTATGCTAATGGTATGCTTATTACTGATGGTGTGCTAATTAGCATACATGCTATGTTAATTAGCATAAATGGTATGCTAATTAGCATACAATGTATGCTAGCATAGATGGTATGCTAACTAGAGGATAAGTTATGCTAATAAACATGTCTCTACTAATTAGCATACCATCTTTGCTGGTTATCATATTGTGCATGCTAACTAAAATACACATTACGTTAACTAACAAAGAGGTATGCTAACTAGCATAGAGGTATGCTAACAAGCATACACATTATGCTAGCTAGAAAACAAGGTATGCTAACTAAAATTTGAATGCTTGTTAGCATGCACCAAATGCTAGCTAGCATACAAGGTAGGTTAGTTAGCATACTGAGTATGATAGTTATCATACCTTTTTTTTTATAGTTATCATCCTTGCATGCTAGCCATCATACACAATGTTCTAATTAGCATAAAAATTATGATAATTAGCATATTATATATGCTAATTAGCATACCTTGTTAGCTAGTTAGCACACATGGCTATACACAATGTTATAATTAGCATAAAAAGTATGCCAATTAGCATATTATATATGCTAGTTAGCATACCTTGTTAGCCATCTATGCTAACTAGCTAACAAGGTATGCTAATTAGGATATTATATATGCTAGTTAGCATACCTTGTTAGCCATCTGTGCTAACTAGATAACAAGGTATGCTAATTAGCATACTTTTTATGCAAATTAGAACACTGTGTATGATGGCCAGCATGCACGTATGATAACTATAAAAAAAGGTATGCTTATGCATGCTAATTAGCATACCTTTTTTCTAGTTAGCATTACTTGCATGCTAGCCATCATACACAGTGTTCTAATTAGCATAAAAAGTATGCTAATTAGCATACCTTGTATGTTAGTTAGCACACTGTGTGTGCTAACTAATGTTCAGGTTATGCTAATTAGCATACCTTGTTTGCTAGTTAGTACATTGTGCACTAATTAGCTTATTTCACATGCTGATTAGCATACTTTGTGTCTAATTGGGAAACTCTCTATTCTAGTTAGCATTCATAGTTTGTTAACTAGCATAGAAGGTATGCTTATTAGCATACACAGTATGCTAACTAGCATACAAAAAATGCCAAGTAGTATTCACAATATGTTAGCTAAGATAACTAGCTATGCTAACTAGCATGCACAATATGCTTACCACCATGACAATGTATGCTAGCTATATCTCATAGTATGCTAACTATCATAACTAGGTTTGACAACTACCATACACAATATGCTAGACACCATACGCACTAAGCTAACTAGCATACCTTCTATGCTACCTAGCATAACTAGGTTTGACAAGTACCATACACAATATGCTAGACACCATACCCACTAAGCTAACTAGCATACTTTCTATTCTAACTAGCATACACAGGGCTAGTGTGTGAATCAAGGCTAGATAATTGCTCCTTAATATTATCTTACTAGAACTCTATGTGATTGGAGGTCCTTGCCCTGTGACCTTGCCACACCATTCAACTAGTATCCTTTGCTGGCAGGTGGAATCTCTACATTTGGTCCCCAGGGAGCATCCAACAACAAAGTAGATTAGGTGATAGGTATGCTCACATGGCATTTTGACATTACACAGTTTTCGTGTACTGTTAGTGGTAGACCACATCGAGTACACACGTTGCTTGTTGTCCCATTGCGTACCCCTCCTATACACTATGTAAAAGTGTCCATAGCTATCTTGCATAGGGAAGTGGGGATGAAGGAGCCTTGTATCATCCTACTTATCTGCATGAGCAGTTGCAATTGACTATCACAGGCGTGCACTTTCACTTCTTGGACCTCCACATTAATCTACAAACCAATCAAAACAGAGGCATGGTAAGTACATAGGATAGTTGTGCACATATTCAAAACATAAGGTTCAATCACAAAAACCATCGGTACTTACATGAAGACAGGTTATGTCAATATCAACAGAAGTGGGGGTGTCCTCACTGTGAGGAAACCCCAAACCATCCAGTGTCTCCTTCAGTGTCTATTTCTCTCCTTGCATCCACATTGTTAGTGAGGCCTAAACACCGCGATTCATTCTCAGCATCATGAAGCTTATGTCTCATAGCAAGTACTACAAGGCTGACCATATCATGGCTTGCTTTCAGAACCCTTGCACCTTCAATGTCCTGCCCCGCATCCGTGAGCTGTTGTTTAGCATCCTGTAGTCGATTTTTGAGATGGTCATTTGCACTCATGATGTGTTGCAAATCAGAGATCCCAAAATATGATAGGCTTGCTGTCACTTTGTGAGAGCTGTTAATAGAGAGGTGTGTTGCCCTGGCAGTAGAAACAATGTTTCGAGCTACTTGGCTAGCGCAATCGTCCTTTGTTTCCGCAGAGCCCTCCTCTAATTTTTGACTTGAGGGGTGGGTATTACGCACCCTCCACTTTTTAACATGGGCATCGTAGTATCCTTTTTCTTGAAGGTCCTGCAAATGATGGACAGCAAACTCAACCCAATTGAACTGCATGATTGAGCCACTTGCGATTGCCATTGAATTGAATTGTTTTACAAAACCCTTCGCAAAAGCTGAATTAATTTCCATGTTGGTGGGGGCCTTCTAGTACACCCTGTAGTGCAGCTGAAGTACTTGGTCCTAAATGTCGCTACGACTGCTACTGTATTTGAAGAGATATTTGTTGCAATCCTTCACCTCTTTGAATACACTGAACCACTCCAAATCTGTAATATGCTCCCACTTCAGCAATTTGGGGTCAACACCGTCCATGGAGAGGTCATTGACAACATTAAACTCTTCTGTTGTTACACAAAACATTTCCTACAGTGGGATGTTTAGCTTGGGAGCTTTCCATTGGCCTGCACACCACAGAGGATTATAAGATTAAAACCTTACAGAACCCCACTAGAATAGGGCTGTCAAGTAATTTCTACACAAGCAATTGTGCGGGCTCTCCTTAGATGCAATCATCTAAGCATGCACCTTGAATGCCTAAGGCAATGCACAAGCACTTGATCAGTGTGAGAGAATCCACAACTAGATTGCAACCATGGGCTACTATAAAAACAAGCATATAAGCTGAATGCATAGTCCTCTGTATTGATTGCAGCATATGCTTAGCAACACAATTTTGTCGAGGGGATTGTGTGGGGCAGTAATGAACTTGTCCAAGTTGAAATTAGCAGCAGGGGGGGCCTGTGGAGCTGTAGGGATGCCTTGGGATGCAAGTTACTGCCATATTCAGCCGTTGAGTGCCCAGAAACCTATAAATATGACCCCTTGCTTCACAATTTCTAACAGACTCGGAGCTTTGGCAAACTCTCTCTCATCTAGAGGGACCTCTTCTAAGAAATCACTAGAGAGCAAAGCTCTAGTTGTTTAATCAACAAAATAAGAAGTTATGGCACCTAAAAGGACCCAAGCCAATCCTACATGTGATGATGAGGACAGAGCTCTAAAAAGAACTAGAGCATGGCACGACGATGAAGTTGGGCCTAGTAGTAGGCCTACGGAGGAGAGTCTTCAGCCGCCAGCGTAGTAGCAGATGGCCGATCAATCCCACGTGGGTTTCCCATTATTTAATTAAGTCCTTAAATAGTTTAAGTTCTTTTATAAGTTATCATTGCATACGTAAGGAGTGAGTAAGGATCATAAAATGAATAAAAACGGAAGGGAACTTCCAACATGCATTGGTTTATAAAGTAGGAAAGAATTGTTGGATTAAAATTGGTTGAATTAGGAAAGATATAATTGATCATCCTTAAGACAGCTTGTCTCAAGACACCTCCGACTCCTTGGTATATTTTGATAAATAATGATGGCTTTCTAACCACGGATAAGTCGGTTACCCCCATGAACGATGAGTTTCTACTGCATGTCATGTGTTGATGTTTCTACATAAGTAAGGATACCATTTTTTATCATAGGGGAGCCACCCGTTTGTATGGGAAACTGGTTTGGTGTATGGGCACCCGGAATCCTGGGTGGGGTTTTATCCACTTCGGATTGTGAATAAGGAATGGTTGCCGTTTTTTCACCCTTAGGTGGTCTTGAGACAAGAAGAGTAGTGGTCATGGTTATTATGGACAATGTTTTGATTGACAGTACCCTGTCTTAAGTTTAAAGATGTCTGTTTGCTAAAAGAATGTTTTCAATACTATCTTTAATATTTGATTGAAGGAATTACTATGATCGAATATTAAAAGAAAACATTATTTTAAAGAAGCCACTTAATTTTTCAAGATAGCGGACACTGCTTATCTAAGAGGGTGATATGGGGGCACGTTCAAAGGAATTAGAGGGCCCTCCCAAACCACCTTTAGAGCTAGGTTGCACCATAGGTTAGTGGGGTCAAGAAGGGTTCGAGGCTACACTCATAGTAGTAGATGAAAAGGGTTGGACTAGAGTGGACAAGTCTCTGTTCTGGGAGAACCTTTCAGTACCTAAAAGATAGCTTAATCCCCTCATTTTTAAATTTTCAAGTAGGTGTGTTAAATTTTACTTTTGGGGTTCATTAAAGGGCATCTTAGGAGGGAGGGAGGGGAGAGAGAGAGAAGAGAGAGAGAGAGAGAGAGAGAGAGAGAGAGAGAGAGAGAGAGAGAGAGAGAGAGAGAGATTTGCAGTTAGTAAGTGCATGATGGCTTGCATGCAAGTACCAGTTACCAGGTAGGTTAAGTGGAGCTCAAGCATGCCAAGGTAGGGATTTGAATAGGGGCAATGATCAGGGGGTGGGAGGTTGCTACGGAGGGCAATGGCAAGGTTGTAGCAAAATACAAGAAGGTACCTGAGAGGCCATCTTGTTGTGTAGACCAAGGGATATAGGCCCAAGGTAGGACATCTGCAATGCTATAAACTAGAGGAATGGTAACTTAAAGAGGAGGAGGTGCATGTGGAGAAACCTCCAGGGTTCTTGAATCTAGATTTTAGTGACATGGAGGGTGGGGACGATGGCGATAGGAGAACATATTTTTGCTTCTTAGATTCCCCTTGAGATTCCAAAATCCCAAACACAGATTAATTGTGTTTTGGGATTTTAGAGCTGAGTCACACAAAGCTATATTGGAAGGAGTGGGAATAGGACACTAACTTTTTGGGAAAAAGAGAAAAATAAGGCAAGAGAATAGATTGAGAAACATGAGACCTGGGCCGCACCAGTATGAAGGTGAGCAGCAGAGGGAAGGAAATGAACAGGGTGCACCTGCGCTCCAGAGTTGAGGAGGAGTTTTTTCAAGCTTGAATGGAGATGGCCTGGTCATTGTTGTTGGGAAGGAGATGCCCTACAAATGAGGAGAGAATGTGTCACCCTAAAATATAGCATATTGCCCCTCATTTTTCCGAGTGCTAGGAGGAGGAACTTTTGGCTTCGATTTTCCATGCTTGTCTCTCGCTTTTTCTAAATATAGTGCATACTCTCCTCCCACTCTTCCATGGTGTGACCCGGCCCTAACCCCACTAACACTTTGAAAAAGGGGGGTGCTTGTTACCATATACATGTGCTAGTGATGTGTGTGAATACATTTAGGACAGCCGCGGCATTTTTTCCCTCACTAGGAGGTTTTCCCCCCGTGCATTATATATACGCCCATCACTCTAGGGTTGTCTATCTTTCCATTACACACTAAGTAAAACACTCTCTATTGTATGCCTTGAATTTCTTTCATCTTCTCTAAGATGTGTGTTTTTCCTTGCAACCCTAATTCCAACAATTGGTATCAGAGCAGGTTGCATCCTCCTAGGCTTAGTCGCCAGTAGCTCCAGCACATGCCTGCTCACTTTCTCTGATTCTTGTGAGCTTTGGTGAGCGTTTGCAAGTTGACAAAAAATTTGATGACACTCAAAGAGCTTGGTCTGCTCCGAATTTTGATATGGGCTCATTTGGGCCTCCGTTTCCACTACAGGCAGTACTGCACATGATATTTTGTCATTTTGTGCAAAATTTATGTCATTGCCATTTTTTTCATAACAGGTCGTTACAATATTCTCTACGGTTTGTGCTATATAGCACGTGCTATTTCCGCTTTGTTTCTACTCTTTTTGGGTAGTTTTCACATCAGGTGCTTGCATTCGCCATGGCCAACAATGACATAGATGTGTTCAAGATGTTTGCTGCTAAGGACAGATTGGATGGGGACAATTACCCTATGTGGGCTTACATGATGCAACATGTTCTTGTGTCAAAGGGTGTCTGGAATATAGTGTAGGGAATTGATGTATGTCTTGGTTATGCGGATGTAGGCGATGTTGAGGATGTTGCAGGTCTTGCTACAAAGATTGATGTTGTTAGAGTTGTTTTGCCTACGACAGAACAAGCTCGTTGAGATGTAAAAGATGCATAGGCTCGTGCATTGATTGTGTTTTCTATGAAGCGCACTATTACTCCTCACATTCATTCAATGAAATTTGCAAAGCAGGCTTGGGAGATTCTGGTTGGTCTTTACGCTGGTCGCAGCGAGGCAAAAATTGCATTGCTGCGTAAAGATCTAGAGTCAAAGATTATGCATGAGGAAGATGATATGGAAATTTTCCTTGTTGGTGTCAAGGATATCAATGAGAAACTTATTTCTTCAAGTGAAGTCATTTCAGACAGCTCCCTTGTGCTGCTTGTTCTTGATGCCTTGCCAGATTCTTACCACACTTTTGCTATTACTTGGAGACTTATGACCCAAGGAAATCCTGAAGTTGCCAAGTTTGATGCATTGTGCACATTGCTATTGCAAAAGTCACTTTTCAAAAAAAAACCAAGACTAGAAAGCGTGCAATTGAACAAGCCTTTATTGCTGCTCAAACAAAAGGTGGTAACATGAATGTAGCCACTTCTCATGGATATTCTGCGAGAGTGGTAAATCACTTATTTCTAATACTTCTGTTGGCGGAATTTTTTTTGGGAATTTTGGTGATAAAGGAAAAAAGAAGATGCGTTGCCATTATTGTAAAGCTAATGATCACTTGATCAAGAAGTGTCCCTAAGTTGAAGGCCAAAGATGTCCCTAATTTGACGGCCAAAGAGGCTAAGAAGAAAGAGGTTGGTTCCACTACTAATGCTGATTCCACTACAAATGCGTTGAGTCTTCTGTGAAAGGAGAGTGTGATGTTGATGTTGATGCAAAATGGGCTTTAGTGCAGAGTGTACCTATGTCCATGATGCATGCATGTCAGTCGCTATAGATTCACATGTTTGGTATTTTGATAGTGGTGCTACAAAGAACATTACCTCACATCGTGATTTGTTTACCTCTCTTGAGTATGTCCCTCATGGGAATTCAATTACTTGTGCCAACAATGCCTCCTATCCAGTTCAAGGAGCATGAAAGATTGTGCTTACTGCTGCAAATGGCAGTTCTTTCACAATTGTTGATGCACTTTATGTACCTAGGGTCAAGAAGAATCTTTTCTTTGTATCTACATTTGCTATACTTGGTCTTGTAGTCAAATTTGTGGATGACGTGTAGCGTACATGATCTCAGTTTTGGATGAAATTGTTGCATCCAGCATTTTATGCCATGCGCTATATAAGCTCACTTTGTATGACAAGTGTGGGCAGAATTTTGCAAATGCGGTTGTGGATTCTAAGGCTATTTCAGATGCAAAACTTTGGCATGCACGTTTTGGATATCTGAATTTTGCCAATTTGCTGCATTTGCAGAAATCTGATATGGTTGCTTCTTTGCCTCCTCTTGAAGCACCTATCAAACATGTTTGTGAAGGCTATATTTTGGGTAAGATGCAGCGTTCGAAGCTTCCAAAGGATGGTTCAATTAGGGCCACATGCAAGTTGCATCTTGTACATAGTGATGCTTGTGGGTCCATGCAAATTCCGTCCTTTGGCAATTACCTTTACTCCGTGACTTTTATTGATGATTACTCCAGACATGCATGGGTGTATCCGCTTAAAGTGAAGTCTGAAGTGTTTATGTGCTTCAAACAATTTTTGGCTATGGCTGAAAATGTCTCGAAATTTACTATGGGAACCCTCTGTTCCGATTGAGGGGGGGAGTATATGTCTCATGAATTTAATGGATTTCTGTCTAGTCATGGGATAAAACACCAATATACAATGCCTTATACGCCTCAACAAAATGGTGTTGCTAAGAGGAAAAATAGATCACTTACGAAAATGGCACGATGTATGGTCAAAAGTCAAGCTTTGCCGCATTCGTCATGTGTGCCACTTATGTACTTAATAGGTGTCCTACGAAGGCATTGCAATCTGTGACTCCATATGAAGCATGGCATGATAGAAAACCTTTTATTGAGCACATGCATGTTTTTGGTTGGTTGGCACATGCTTTGGTGCCACAACATAGCGGTAGAAAATTGATGATAAGGATGTCAAATGTATTTTTGTTGGTTATAGTGCTAAAATCAAAGGTTACAGGTTGTATCATCCGCAAACAAAGCGTATCTTGGTTTCATGGAATGTTGTGTTTGTGGAAGATTTTGTTAAGCCCTTGTTGTCATGTACTAGAGACACACATGTGAGCTCACAGGACATTTATGACACCTTGTTGCCTCTTTTCAATGGTGGAAGTTCAAATGTAAATTCCAACAAGGTGAATTTACAACCTATGGGGGTTTTTGAAAATGTTACAAATCAACCTTTTACTAATGTACATGTACATGATTTTCTTGATGAGAAAAGAGCTGAAATGAGCAGGCTAGAGGTATGCCAAAATGGCTGGTGCATACATTGCGTGACAATAAATTGGATGCACCTTTGTCTAATCGTACACGTTGATGGAGCAAAAGATGTCGTGCGCACACTCACACACCCAGACTACTCAACACAACATAAGGAATTTACTCGAATTCCTCACCTCACTCACTACCACTCAAAATCTCCCTAAAAACTCTACCCACAAGCTCAATTCAAACTCCAAATGCCTCGACCTACAAGCCCTTGCCTACCCGCAGACACTACAAGGTGAGTCGAGGTGATCAACACTTGAAATCACGCTTGATGGTGACAAAAATATACAAGAAAAACCATAAAAAAACCAAAAACACCAGACACAAACGGCCACTCTCAAACCATTGCAAAAGCTTCACCAAACTCCACTCTGTTGGACTCTTTGGAGTAGCGCCAACCCTAATGGCACCGATACAGGGTCACATAGTCTTGCAAAAAGCCGCACCTTCTTCCCTCAATTCCTTGCACACACACATCCATGGTGAAGGAGTATGAGCGGAAGTGCGATGCGAGAGAGAGTGCGAGAAGAAGAGCACGACGATATGGTGAACTCGCTCTACTGTAATGTGTAGAGCATAGTGAGTTCTTATTAGGTTTTTACAAAAGACTATGTGTACATACCTGGCGGCCCGCCCACTTACCTGGGCGACCACATTGGGCTTTATACCCCAACAACCTCCCACTTAAAGTCCAATGTGGTACTTTAAGTGTGAGAGAAGCTACTATACAAGCTAATATACAAGAGATGTAGAGAAGTGATGTACTACCCTACACCTAACTGCTTGCGAAAATGCGCAAAGCTCTCTGAGGGAAGTCCTTTTGTAAGTAGATCAGCAGGATTTTCTGTGGCGTGAACTTTGACAAGCTGAAGTTGCTTATCCTCGAGCATTTCCCTGATGAAATGATACTTCACATTCACATGCTTTGTCTTTGAGTGATAAACTGGATTGCGAGCCAATTGTATAGCACTTTGACTATCACAATATAACACAGGCATCTCTTCTTTGATTCCCAAATCTGTTACTAGTCGATTAAGCCAAATTGATTCTTTGCATGCCTCTGATGCTGCAACATATTCAGCCTCTGTAGTAGACTGAGTAACACAATATTGTAATCTAGAACGCCATGATACTGCTCCACCAGCCAATGTAAAGACATACCCTGACGTAGAACTTCGGTTGTCTAAGTCACCTGCATAATCTGAGTCTGTAAAACCCTTTACACTTAGCTCCTGACTCCCATAGCATATACGCATACTCTTTGTAGCTTTCAGGTATCTCAATATTCCTTTCACTGCCTCCCAATGTTTCTTGCCTGGGTTTGACATGTATCGACTTACTACTCCCACTACAAATGCAATGTCTGGGCGATTAGCAATCATTGCATACATCAAACTACCCACTGCAGACGCATATGGAATCTTATCCATTTCAGCCTGTTCTTCCTCAGACACAGGACAATCTTGTTTGCTAAGTTTCACATATGGTGGCAATGGAACACTCAGTGCCTTTCCCTTCTCCATATTGAAACTTTGCAAAACTTTGTCAATATACTCTGTTTGAGATAACCAAATCAACTTCTTTGATCTGTCTCTCTCAATGCGCATACCAAGTATATGACTTGCCTCACCCATGTCTTTCATGTCAAACGATTTTGCCATCTTTGACTTCAAAGCTGAAATTTCTTCCAAGTGCTTGCCAGCAATCAACATGTCATCCACATACAAAATAAGGATCAGCCAACTACCATCCTTAGCCTTCTTTGTATATAGACAGTGATCGAACTCACTACGTTTGTAGCCTTGAGAAAGCATAAACTTGTGGAATTTATGGTACCATGCCCTCGGTGATTGTTTTAAGCCATAAAGACTCTTTAACAACTGGCATACCCAATCTTCCTTGCCTTTCTCAACAAACCCTTCTGGCTGCTGCATGTAAATTTCCACATCTAAATCACCATGCAAGAACGCTGTCTTGACATCCATTTGGTGCAACACCAAATCTAATATGGCAACCAATGCAAGAAAGCATCTCAATGTAGTCATCTTGACCACCGGAGAGAAGACTTCATCAAAGTCAATGCCTTGTTCTTGCTTAAAGCCCTTCGCAACAAGCCTTGCTTTGTACTTTGGCTGACTATCATGAGCGGTGATCTTATACCTGTAAACCCATTTACAAGGTAGAGCCTTTTTGCCCTGTGGTAATTTAACTAGCTTCCATGTCTTGTTTTTATGCAGAGCTGTCATCTCTGACTGCATGGCCAATTGCCAATTCCCGGAGTCCTTCATTTGCACTGCTTCCTTGTAACATGAAGGCTCATTGCAATCAGTCAACATGACATAGTTCATAGATGGAACAAACCTATCAGGAGGTCGTGTGACACGTCCAGATCTACGCACAATAGGTGGCTCAGGCTCAGCCACAACCTGTGGTTCCACTTTATCCTATCCTTGCTCCTCTTGAGCCCTGACATTTTGTCTTGCACGTGCAGGTCCATCTTCTTGGAAGACAACTCTTCTAATCTCCTCAACCCTCTCTAGTTTAGAATGATATTTGGATTCATTAAAGTGAACATCATTGCTGCGGACAACCTTTCTGGATTCGGGATCCCAAAGTCTGTACCCCATCTCACCAGAATTACCATAGCCTAGAAAGATGCACTTTCTACTCTTTGGCTCAAGTTTGTTCCTAAATTCCTTTGGAACGTGATTATATGCCTCACAGCCAAAGACTCTGAGATGCTTGTATGAGGGCATTTTGCCTGACCATACCATCTCTGGCACTGAATCCTTCTGCAAAACCTTTCCAGGAGATCTATTTACAAGATGAACAGTTGTTGATACAGCTTCAGCCCAAAACCCATTTGGCAGCTGTGCATTAGACAACATACTTATGACCTTCTCTTGTATGGTCCTATTCATCCTCTCAGCAACACCATTTTGAGGAGGATTGTAAGGAGCAGTAAGTTCACGTTTTATACCTTTTGACTCACAAAAGTCCTGAAAGGCCTTTGAAACATACTCTCCACCATTGTCAATGCGTAAGCATTTAAGCTTCTTGCCACTCTGATTCTCCACAAGTGTCACAAACGTTTTGAAAACACTAAACGCTTCATCCTTGTGCTTGAGAAAGCAAACCCATACTTTCCTCGAGTAATCATCTATAAATGTCATAAAGTAAGAAGCTCCCCCTAGAGATAGGTTAGGCATAGGTCCACACAAATCACTATGAACAAGTGCCAACTGTGTATCTCTTCTACTGCTTCTATGCTTATGTGGCTGTTGTGTTTGCTTACCATACAGACAATGTTCACAGAATTCAAAATCATTAAATGAAAAGCCAAGCAAATAACCAGAACGAGACAAGATTTCCATTCCCTTCTTGGACATATGTCCTAACCGGCTATGCCACAAAGAAACGTTCGGCTGCTCGGTTACATTGATTACATTTTTAGAGACATTTGATACATAAATCATGTAAAGTCCTCCAGACTTTACTCCATGTGCTACTGTCATAGAACCCTTGGATATCTTCCACATGTTCTGTCCAAAAGTGGTGACGTAGCCAGCATCATCAAGTAAACTTGTGCTGATCAAGCTCTTTGTAATTGCGGGAACATGTCTCACATTCTCCAGCGTGAAAGAAGATCCATTCTGAAACTTCAATTGAACATATCCAAAACCTAAGATCTCATATGTCTGCCCATTGCCTAGCCGAACATGATCTTTAGTGGTCACATAAGAAGTAAACCACTCCTTGTCTGGAGACACATGAGGTGATGCCCCTGAGTCTATAATCCAGTCACTCAGTGCATTTCCATCAGATGTTGTAAGAAGAGCTGAGTCCATTGTATTCTTCAAGAAGTAGACGTCTCCTGACACTAGACTGTCATCCTCTGCAACAGTGTTTGTCACATTTATTTCTTGAATCTTCACTGAGGACTTGTTCTTCTCACCATGGTCTTCAGCTTTCTCTTTTCCTTTTTCTACTTTCCATTCTCTGCAGTCTCTTTTCATGTGACCCTTCTTGCCACAATGGTAGCATTCTATGTCACTCTTGCCTTTAGCACTGCGGGACTTGCTACGAGACTGATTCCTCTTTCCACCTTTGTACTTTTCTTTGGTCCTTCCCCTGACAACTAAGGCTGTTCTTTTGCCTTTGTCCATTGTCTTTCTATTGGTTTCTTCAGTAAGTAGACTTCCTTCTACACCTGCTATGTTCAAACCATCTGGAGGTGCAGAATTACTCAAAGCTGTGCGAAAAGTGTCCCAACTTTCCGGCAATGTGATCAACAGGAACATAGCTCTAACAGGTTCATCAAACTTGACACCTTGAGCTGACAACTGAGTATAGATTGTGTTGAATTTATTCATATGATTGGACATAGGTGTCCCTTCTTTCATCTTCAAGTCAACAAGCTTCTTAAGCCAGTATACCTATGAAGCTGCACTCTGCTTCTCATAAAGATCACTCAGCTTTAACCATGCTTGATAAGCCGACATCTCGTCTGCTACATTGAAGTAAACTCTTTCTGCCAAAGTCAGCATAATGGTAGAAAGTGCCAATTCATCCATTTCGCTCCATTCATCTTCGTCCATATCTTCTGGTTTTATCCCTTTGAGCTTTATAGGTTTTATCTGCTTCTTTTGTACCAACACTTGCCAAATCTGCTTCTTCCACAATGGGAAATTGGTTCCATCCAGCTTCTTGATATTGTAAAGAGCAGTGTCCTGTGATCCATCCATAGCTACGCTTCACAGTAGTTTACTTTCCTGGGAAAAGTTCGGCAGAGTTTCCCCTGTAAACTGACCTCTGAACCAATATCAACCTGTCAAATGAACCAAGAAAGCTTCAGATTCTGCATAAATTTCGGCAGAGCCTCCTTTGTAAAATGGCTCTGGTGTACTCAAAAACAGACCAAAAAACAGCTCAAAAACACTGTCTCTCTGACACTGTAAGCTGTGGGTAAACCTGTCCTGCACCTGTACTGTCTCTGACTGTTCTGTCACTGTCCTGTAAGCATAGACTGCGACAATGCCTCAATGGAAGTAAAGCAAAGATGCAATCCCAACTGTCTAACTCACAGTCAATACATCCTAGCTGCCTATCTAAGGGTGCTCGAGGGATCACTCCAAGACCTGTATCACCGAAAGGATCTCAACATTCGAGAATCCCCCAGCTCAATAAAACCTCACTCGACCTTCAACAAAGGCTGCAGTAAATCTGACAGTACATAGACTTCCCACTAAGTCATACATCCACAAATTTCCCACTGTATGCTGTAACTGCTGCGGCGGTTGTTTGCTCCGTGACTCACAGCCAGCAAACCCTCAACAAACATACATCATCTCTGACAATACATCCCATGTGGAAGTACCTGCAATGTCAGGATGAAATCTGGAATATCAAGCAGCAAACACAAGCTACCTGATGAACTAGTGGATGTCGCCTACAGTCTGTGTGTAGATACGCCCGTGTCGTATGTGACACGCCTCCAAGAACTGTGAGCCATCCTTCGATGTGTAGACAGCCACAAATCAACACTCTGGGAGTGTGGATATCCTCAGCACCTGCAATCGTAGGCCGAAAACCCCAAATTTGCAGAGTCGGATCTGCACCCGTCGAGACCACGTAGTCGAAAATGGCCTGCGCAGACCTTTGTCGAAGCCAAACGGTGGCCTAGATGACCTCAAAATGAAATTTTGACAACACCAAGCGCTCTACTGTAATGTGTAGAGCATAGTGAGTTCTTATTAGGTTTTTACAAAAGAATATGTGTACATACCTGGCGGCCCGCCCACTTACCTGGGCGACCACATTGGGCTTTATACCCCAACACATGGAAACCTCAGAACTTCCATAGACTCTCCCAAGTTCAAAATTGAAGAGAGAAAGCTCTCATTCACTCCTCCCTACACTCGAAAACAGGACAGGAACGCAACGAGACTACACTAGACCACCTGTAAGAACCCTGCTTCCTCCCACACACAGAGGGGTGAAAGTGCTGATATTCCTCTTCCAAAGTCCTCCCTAAGCTGGAATACTCATGCCACCGTGAGTGATGGGGCAATTTGAAGCCATTTCACATCTTTTTTTACCTTTTTTGGCCCAGTTTTGGCCAATTTTGACCCCTGGCGGGCATTTTTCGCAGGAAAAACCCCAAACGGACTCCAAAATTCACCAAAATTTTCACGCTTGATCCTCGATACCCAAAGCACATTTTCACATCCCCACAATCCATTTTTGACCACTTCTAGGGCGATGCACGTATCACCGCAGACCAGGCGCTGCAAATAGACAGTTACCGCATGTGTCAAACTTCTCGAGCGGGATGAGAGTACCCACACTTGTCACTTGCATTATTTACATTCTAGAAAGCTCAGACACATTATCTAGAACCAAAATAAGCCACACAAAACCATATCCAAGGCCCCGATACCCTATACGGGCATGTACATGTGTTCGACTGCTAGCGCACGAACCTGACTATTCACAATGTGTACACGTTGCATCTTTTTTTGAACTTGAAACCACTTTTCAAAGCTCCCAAATGCATGTATTTACATCCTTTTGTACATATGACCATGCATACAAACGCTACTTTGTACACACCAAAAGAGGTCTATCATCATTGCCCACCCTCTAGGTAGAGAATTTATGCTCAACCAAGAGACTATTTGCATCTGGAACCACATCCCTTGCAAAATATTTCTTCAGTCTATAACCATTTATTCTGTAGCGCAAACATTCACCAGACAATGTTTCCAACTCATAGGTGCGATTAGAAAATACATGCTTCACTTTGTATGGACCCAACCATTTGTCCCTCAACTTCTTTTGAAAAGTAAAATCCAAGCGAGAATCATACTTCATCACCAGATCTCCCTCTTTGATTTCTTTCTCTGGCAGCCTCTTATTCATTTTCTCCATCCTTGTCTCTGCTTGTTGAAGATAATAATCACTAGCTTTCTCTCTATTCATTCGCAACAACTCTAGAGAAAGAATTCTTTCTTGCAGCTTGTGACTATGCTCACCTTGCATTCTGCACAACAACTTCAAGGCATCCAACTGCACTTGTATGGGCATAAGAGCTTCTTTTCCATAAACAAGCTCATATGGTGTAAACTATGTTGACACTCTATACGCAGTTCTATAAGCCCACAAACACTTTTCCACGTCCAAGTCCCACTCTTTAGGATGCTCTCTAGCATACTTTGATAACATCTTCACAATTTGACCATTGCAGTTCTCAACCAAACCATTGCATTGTGGGTAGTAAGGACAAGAATGCCTATGCTGAATTTTCAATTTCTCCATGAGAGCATCAACAAGTTTTCCCATAAATCCTGGTCCACGATCAGAAATAATAACCATAGGAGCTCCAAACCTACAACACACTTGTTCATATAAAAAAGAGTCCACTCTTCCTGCTGTTACATCTTTTACTGCTCTTGTCTCCACCCATTTTGTCAAATAGTCCACAGCCACAAGGATATACCTTTTACCATTGTTGGTCCTTGGCATTGGACCTACAGCATCTACTCCCCATTTTGCAAATGCATCAAAAGACATTATAGCTTTCTGAGGCTCAGCCAAAAGCTTCCGATTTGCAAACACCTGGCATTCATGGCATGACTTGCACAAAAAATAAGCATCTCTCATCATAGAGGGCCAACAGCAACCTACTCTCAAAACACGAAAGACAACCTGATCCTTGCCTTGATGGCCTGTTTCTTCATGGCAGTGCTCCAAAATCAAGCCTATCTCTTCTTTGTACGGCACTTTTCTCAAAATGCTATCCTTTCCATAAAGCATGAGATCCTCAACTACCAATGTATAGTTTCTTGCTTTTGCAACTATTCTCTTACGCCGAACCTTTGACATGCCCTCTGGACATTTCCCTTTACCAAGAAATACTTCTACATCTTGCAATGATTCCCTTCGTGCATACAAGGCTTCCTTGACCTTTAAAGGAGCTACCAAGGCATCTAACTTGTCCCTAGCGAATTCATCAGATTCTTTATTCTGCTCACGAGGAACATGCTTAAATTGTATCTTCTCAAACTCATGCAAAAGCTTCTTGATGCCATAGAACCACTTCTTCAAATTGTCTTTCTTAACATTCCACAAACCAAGCAACTGATTCATGACTAGCAATGCATCCCCTTTTGCAATGACCCTCTTCAGTCCAAACTCAACACACTGCTTCAACCCAAGGAAAAGCGTGAGGTACTCGGCCTCATTGTTACTTTCAGCTTCATCAAGATCGTAAGCTCTAGAAAAGATTACATCGCCTTTTGGGTTCTTAATGACTACCCCACCACTTGCCTTTTGAAGAAGTTTCATGTATGCACCATCAAACATCATTGTATATGCATCTGTAATATCTACTTCCTCTTCATGATCATCCTTGTCAACCCTTGGGTAAGATGGAAGCTCCCCCCCCCTTATGTACCACTATGTCTGCCAAGTGAGCTTTAACAGAATGATCCACTTTAAACTCAAACTCATACTCTTGAAGCTCCAAAATCCACTTTAAGATGCGCTTGCTAGGCTTCAAATGTTGTACTACATCCGGCAAAAGATTCGATGTGGTGAGCACATAGAACTTTTGGGGCAACATATAGGTTTTAAACCTACGACAAGCAAGAACCAAGGCGAATACCCACTGTTCCATTTCCGTGTAGGAAAACTCGCTCACATTCTTTATCTTGCTCTCAAAATAAATTGGCTTGAAGTTCCTTCCTTGCTTTTGTAAGAGAACCGACCCAAAAGCTATTGACCCCACACTAATAGATACATAGAAAATCGACTGCAAGTCGGGAGGACTTACTGTTGGTAAAGCACACAATACCTCCTTGATGCCATCAAAAGCCTGTTGCATGTCTTCATTCCACTCAAATCCTTGAACTCTTTGACTCAATTTCTGAAGAGGATACACATAGTGACATAGCATCCAGAAAAAACGTGACAAGTACCTGAGCTTATGCACAAATGATGCCAAATCCTTTGTGTTGCTGGGCGGATCCATAAGCAATAAAGCCTTAACTTTCTCTGGGTCAGCTTCTATTCCATTTTGGGAAACCACATGTCCTAGCAAATGGACTCTGGCATGAGAAAATTTACACTTGTTTGGGTTGAGTTGCCCACCCTCTTGTTGAAGCCTTTCAAAACTCAACCTCAACTTCTCCAAATGTGTGACCCTTGAGCTATAACACCCAATGTCATCCATGAAAATGCGAATAAACTTACCCAAGTAGGGACCAAAAACTCTATTCATCCATCCTTGGAAGGTAGCATATGCATTAACCATCCCAAAAGGCATTCTTTTGTAGGCAAAACAACCCCAAGGAGTAATTAAGGTCGTCTTCAATCGATCTTCAATCGCTATCAAGATCTGAAAGTAGCCAAAAAATCCATCCATGATTGAGTAACTTTCATGACCTGCAACCTAATTGAGGATTTTATCTAAAAGGGGTAGTGGATAATGATTCCTTTTTGTGGCAGCATTTAAAGGTTTGAAATCGACACATGTCCTAAATCTTCCGTTCTTCTTGGGCACAATAACAACAGGTGAGACCCATTCGGACTCCTCCACTTGAAAGATGAAATCCACTTCCAAAATCTTCGTCAACTCTTCATGAAGTGCCTTCTCATGAATGACCCCGAATCTCCTAAGCTTTTGAACCTTTGGCTTGGCACCTTCTTTTAGATTGATTCTATGCTCGACTCCTTTAGCTCCTTGCAACTCTGTATATTCAGTGGCGAATAGCTTTGGAAATTCCTTGAACATGTCTTCATACTCCCTTTTTTTTTTCTGTCAAGTCCTCTCCTAGCATGCTCCTTACATTCACTTTGGCAGACTCTACAATTGCTTTTGGACTATCCTTCTCCTCCTGGACCTTCACATCATGCATCGATGCTTCCTTTTCAACACTTATCCCAAAAAGATCAGGACATAATTGCATCAAGCCTTCCTCTACACTTTCTTGTGATGATGTAGACGAAGCATCACTATCGTATGATGTGGTTTTCGTCGAATCCGTATCTTGAATCTCCACTAGGGGCTGTGTACGGCTCTCATGTGTCTTCATGTTGGAGACAATGGTCCTTCCTTTCTCTTTGTCGGGGATGGTGATCAAGCCCGTGCCCCAATCCTGCTTAGCACCAAGGTTTATAAGCCATGGCCTCCTTAAAATTATTGGATACGCATTCTCACCCTCTTGCATCACGTAGCAATCAACCAAGCACTCAATCCCCAAGACTTTTATCTTCACATCTTCAGCTATTCCAAAACACCTTGCCTTTTTGTGGTTGGACATCCTCATACGGATCGAAGCATTCACTGACATCTTGACACCTGCTTCTTTCATGATAGCCTCGGTCATGACACACACCTGGGCACCACCATCCACATATGCTTGCACTTCCGTCTTCTTTCCCAGCATAGCTTCAACTATCGGCACGATTTCCACTGGGTGACCAACCCTCAAAGATGACACCATGCTTTGATGCCTTTCCTTCTTGGAAGGGAGCCGCGTACTCACACACTTGGTCCCCTGCCTCCTCAATTTAGCATTCAAAGCCACCAGCTGACCAAAAGATATATTTGCCTTTTGATCTCGTATGCCGTCGACAATATCATAGTCTTCAACACCTTGGCCAAGGAGGTAGTCCTTTGGACCAATTTTCCTTCTTCGCCACCTCTTGCTACTTTCTGGTTTGTCTTCTACCTTAGCCTTTCCTTTCCTTGCTCTTGTTTCCCTCTCTTCTTCTGTCTCTTTCTCCCTATCATGCCTAGCTCTCTTATTGGTCAAAACATCCACATCTTGATGCTCAAGGGTAATGATATTGATAGCCCTACCTTCTCCATTCCCAAGCAACGGTTGCGGTTGTTGTTGCGGCGGCGGTGCTTCTAGTGCCCGTTCTTGATGATTTTCTTCTATTCTTCCTCAACCACGTCCATATAGGAGGTATATCCCTCCTCTCTCTCTTGGTGGTTCAGGACAATCAGGGGCGTAATGACCCTCTTCATCACAATTCTAGCATCTACCTTGTAGCCTTCATCCCCTGCCTCTCCCAGCTGGCCGCTCCTCTCTTTGGTTCCTATTCATTATGTTAATTCTTAATTCTTGCAACTGACCAGCAAGATCATGCAAAACCCGGGCCATAACAAGATCTGGACCTTGAACCACTCGCTCCAGTCTATCATCTGTTGTCACAGGGACCATTGGTTGCACCACAACTGGCTCAGCGTGTGTCATGCCTTGCTCCCACCTTCTCTTGATCTTCTTGCTCTTGGCCTCGGCAATTTTCACAGCTCTTTCAAATGTAGCAGGCTCATCTTGATCGACCTTCTCCCTTACACTTGGATGGAGACAATCCATAAACTGACGCACTTTAAAGAAATCCCCTGGAGGTACTTGGGATGCCGCCTCTAATTGAACCCAAAGCCCTTTGAAGTGTTGCAAAAACTCTTTAAAGTTATCATGAACATCTTGTTGCAAACCTCTCAATTTTGTCGTCACTTCTATTGCGGTTAGTTTCTTCCCAAACCTGTCCAAAATTGCCAGCTTCACCTGCTCCCATGTTTGCTTTTTGTCTTCCTCTAAACCTTCAAACCACTCGCGAGCTTCTCCTTTGAGCGCAAGAGGAAATACATGAAGCTTTGCTTCATCATTCACAATGTGCATGCCAAGCGTATGCCATTCGAAGTCCGCAATCCAGTCCTTCACATCCTCCTTCCCTGTAAACACTGGCCGACTATACGCCATCCCTTTGAAGTTGCTTCTCCCTTGCATGAGTAATTCCATGAAATTTGAAGTCTTGCACCTCAACCAAACCACCACTTTTCTTCAATGAAGCTCGAACTTCACAGCAAAACCGCTTCACCAAGGTGCACAACTGGCAAATTTCAGCTCCCCAGCGGGATCGCCAAAGGATGATGGAGCAAAAGATGTTGTGTGCACACTCACACACCCAGACCACTCAACACAACACAAGGAATTTACTCGAATTCCTCACCTCACCTCACTACCACTCAAAAGCTCCCTAAAAACTCTACCCACAAGCTCAATTCAAACTCCAAACGCCTCGACCTACAACTTTTGCCGTGCCCGCAGACACTACAAGGTGAGTCGAGGTGATCAACACTTGAAATCACGCTTGATGGTGACCAAAATATACAAGAAAAACCATAAAAAAACCAAAAACTCCAGCCACAAAAGTCCACTCTCAAACCATTGCAAAAGCTTCACCCAACTCCACTCTATTGGACTCTTTGGAGTAGCGCCAACCCTAATGGCACCGATACAGGGTCACATAGTCTTGCAAAAATCCTCACCTTCTTCCCTCAATTCCTTGCACACACACATCCATGGAAACCTCAGAAATTCCATAGACTCTCCCAAGTGCAAAATTGAAGGGAGAAAGCTCTCATTCACTCCTCCCTACACTCGAAAACAGGACGGGAACACAACGGGACTGCACTAGACCACCTATAGGAACCCTACTTCCTCCCACACACAGAGGGGTGAAAGTGCTGATATTCCTCTTCCAAATTCCTCCCTCATCTGGAATACTCACGCCACCATGAGTGATGTGGCAATTTGAAGCCATTTCACACCTTTTTTGACCATTTTTTGACCTTTTTTGGCCCAGTTTTGGCCAGTTTTGACCCCTGGCGGGCATTTTTCGCAGGAAAAACCCCAAACGGACTCCAAAATTCACCAGCTTTTGCACTCTTTATCCTCAATACCCAAAGCACATTTCCACATCCCCACATTCCATTTTTGACCACTTCTAGGGCGATGCACGTATCACCGCAGATCAGGCGCCGCAACTAGACAGTTACCGCATGTGTCAAACTTCTCGATACCCTATACGGGCATGTACATGTGTTCGACTGCTAGCGCACGAACCTGACTATTCACAATGTGTACACGTTGCATCTTTTTTTGAACTTGAAACCACTTTGCAAAGCTCCTGAATGCATGTATTTACATCCTTTTGTACATATGACCATGCATAAAAACGCTACTTTGTACACACCAAAAGCGGTCTATCAACGTTCAGGCTCTCACCATGCATCTTATGCGTGAGATTGTTATGCTTTGGTTGTTCTATCTTACATCATGTTGCGGAATCTCTGTCTTCTGATGAAGCACAAAATTTAGAAAATTGGATGGCTACCATGCAATCAGAATATGATGCACTTGTAGAAAATGACACATGGACTTTATGTGATTTGCCTCCTGGACAAAAGGCCATTGGTATGAAGTGGGTTTACAGGTTGAAACGCAGGCCGAATGGTGAGAGGGATTGTTATAAAGTTTGACTTGTTGCAATGGGTTATGAAAAACAAAAAGGCATAAATTATGAAGAGACGTTTTCTCCCACTTGTTGTATGACTACCATGCATTTTCTATGTGCATTGGTAGCTCATTTTGGTCGGGATGTACATCAATCGGACATTGTTATTACTTTCTTGAATGGTGACATATTTGAGGAATTTTATGTAAAGCAGCCTCAGGGTATTTTCACAAAAGGACAAGAGGATAAAGTGTGAAAATGTAATAAAGCTTTGTATGGGTTGAAGCAATCTCCTTGTCATGCCAAGGGTAGGACCGGGCAAGGCCAAGGGCTAGGACGGATGTGCGTTAAGGGGTTTCCTATATTTAAGAGAGACAAGGGCCTATATAGGACACGGTTGGGAGGAGAATCACATGTTCCAGTTCCCTATGCCTTTCACTGGTATCAGAGCTCGATGGAGGAGGGAGCTATGGAGGAACGTGGGAAGTATTGCATGGTGTTGCATGTGTACTCTCTCTTTCTCTGTCTCTTTCTCTCTTGTGAGGGTTTTTCCATAGTGGGAGAAGATGAGAAGGAAATCACCGCAAGAGCAGCTCCTTTATAGGGAAATTGCCATGGTGGGATCAAGGGCCAACAAGTGGCACGGGAACGACGGCTATCATGGCAGGCTCAAAATGGTAGGCAGCGCATTTGGTGGTGATTCTTGCTCCAAGAAGATGTGCCATGGCACCCTGAGCGGGTTTCATTTCTTTGGCAACTTCACCCGAGGTTGACAGAGGGTGTTGCAAGCCCGTTTTTGGCTCTGCACTATCGCAGGTCAATTGACCATGGAAGGCATGGTTCTTTTTCTCATTAGGGAGCCCTTTAGGGCCTGTCAAGTTGTCCGAATCCTTTCCAAGGAGGCTTCCCACCCCACCCCATATCTACACATAAGCCCTCGAGGTCTTGTTGAGCGGTACAAGCTGATGGCAGTACACGAAGCCAGCGCGGATCGCAGGTCATTCTTAGTACGACAGAAATTTTTCAACTATCTGAAAATTGTGGATTGGCTACGATAGCTCTTAGACACTCAAGCATGATTTGAGAATCAACACGGTGACTCACCATGGTTGCAAGTCCACTTGGATTCACGAGGAGCTTCGTATGGATGGCCATGCAGCATGACAAATGTTGCATTGCATCTACAACGACATGTTCTCACCATTTGGAGCGGACTTGTAAGAGTCATTTTTGGATGTTCGGTAACACATGTGACATATCGAATGCATGCAAGGCATGGCCCGTGTGTCATGGGAAGGCTTCAGTATAGAGAATACAAATTATGATGATATGCAAGGTAGTTTACTATGTATTTCAATCACGACACAATCTTCAAAACCTTTATTTTTCTACAAAGTTAGAGTATCCTAGCACTCATGGCAAGTTCAGGCAGGGCTTGCTCAATAAGGCTGGATGTTGAGCATGAAGGCATAGTCAAGGTGAATGCTACCACTATTGCACACCTCAAAATACACTTTGTCTCGTAATTTTAAGCTTCCAAGTCAGTTGCGAATTAGGCAAGGCCTTGGTAGCAAGAAGTACAACATCTATTGCAAACAGCAACAGTATTCATCAAAGCATTTTTTGGTTTTATTCTTGTTGACAACTCATACAATTATTTCGATGGAAGATCCATCGGCATGCATCGTTCATGAGGTACGCAATTGCTTTTTTGTTTCTTGAGCATGTGCTTGATAACTATGGTATGCAATGGACATTTCTGAGTGGTCAAGGACAATAGTACTCAAGTCAAGCAAGTACGAGGCACATCTATTGCAAGTATTTTTCTATTTTTCAAGACATTGTCCAACTCGACATGGTCGATTATTTGTGGATGCTCGACAAGGTTGACTTTCTCTTGTTATGCCTTTGTTAATTGGCAAGAGTATGTGTTTGTTATGAACACCATAACAGTGCATGAGTACTTATGTGGGACACGGCTTCCCTTTCGACATTTGGCATAGAGGTTCCCACAGTTTGGAATATGCGAATAGCATACAAACGTAGGGAAACTTGCCAAGATGTCTGCAGGTTTTTAAATCACACGAGGGTGTAGCTACTTCACTCAAGCAGAAAATATGGTTATGATCCAGATTTAAGCGAATTTTTATTTCAAAAACTTAGGATCACTCGCCACAGCATGGCCACCAGGTTAGACAATTTCAAGTTTTATTGTTTTTATACATTCTAACTTTTACGTTGGCAAAGATTGCCTGTCCACAGCACCGTGCTTGGACAACATTTATGCAAATCAAGGCTTCTACCCAGTGCGCCAAGTGTCTGTCGTTGACTTCAACTCAATGACATTGGCACACAATTATGGGCATTTTGCAACGTGCGGGTATAAGCTCACAATTTACATCAAACAACAGCAAATTGCGATGTATCCATGCTCGATTGTGCATGGCAGTTTTGGTCTCGCCTCAATCTGTTGGACCGTCAATGTCGCCAAGGGCTAACACCTCTGCGTGCATGGCATGCCAATGCGATTGACATAATTCCATCTCATTACTACGTACGCTTCCGCTATAACACTAACTACTCTGTCAAGGACAAGGTAAGTAACTGATATCTTACAATATTTTTTATGTTTATTCATGCAGGCAAAGTTCCATATTTAAAGTCACCCTAGTACAGTCACGATCACATACAAGGTAAGTGGATCAAGATGTAACTAATGGTATCTCTCTCTACGAGGATGTGGTACACGTACACTATTGTACGCTTATATGATAAGCTATGACACAGACATGGTATGCACTGGGTCATATGCAAGGGACATAAAACACATTCAAATAAGGGACTTTCCTCAGCCCAGCATTCTCTGTCTCTCTCCTTCCTCCTTCTCTATGGGCAAGGTGAAACTAGACATAATTTTTCTCAAATCTTTCTCTGTCAATATGGTAACAGGAAGGGCAGAGAGCCATCTAATTTTCAAGGGCAAAGAGCCACCTCTTTTGAAATGTCTAAGAGACATCTTTTTGTAATCCACTAGTGATTGCTTTCCAGATCGAACAACTCTATTCATTTGAGTACTCCTTGATTCTAATGGACAAGCAACAGTCTTGCCATTAGAAATTTTTTGTGCATGATTGTAGCACCACACGTCTTAAATGTGAGGATCAAGTAGTTTTTTTGAATGTCTTAAACTCGTAAGGGCTTATCTCTACCAAGGTGTATAGATGCAGCCATCATTTCAGACAGCACGACTATTCACAAAAACCCAAGATTACTTATTTTTAGGTGAATACGGTTCCACCTTCAATGGATCTCCTATCTCATTTATAGCACTAAGAGTGTCTATATCCGTACAGCTTGGGGTAAGACCCAGCTTGTGATTACTAAATCACTTATTAAGTGTGATGGTTAATTCTTGGAATCTTCACACTTGCACTTTAAAGGGAAAAAATCGATAAGTTGTCAAGGGCTAGTGGATAATTTCAACTTCCAAAGTTGAATTCAGATACTGTTGGCTACTAGTTGATCAATTTCCATACAAAATTCTAACCAAGGGGTTTGACAATGTCGATTTTAACCGAGGGTTTTAGATTGCAACGGCAATGCCCAAGGTTACATGTGAAATATTACTTGCATTTTATTGATTTTCAAATTAGTGCTCCCAGGCTTTTGCCGATGGGAAATTTGGGGAGGTGCCTTTCACGACAAATAAGTGAACGCTATGTTTAACGTCCACATATGCATCTGATTTGGTTTTGTTTCTTTTTGTTTTCTTTTTCTATGTAGGATGCATAAACTATGTTATCCATTTTTGCTCTTAAGAGAAATGACAAGGTCATATAAGAGCCAAGAAATTTAGGCTGTAGTGTTCAAAATAAACTTTTGTATTACACAGTTATGGACCCACTTGTAGGGTTTATTTTGGCACATGTTGTCACATGGGATACAACATGGTCTAGAGAACTCAAGGAGCTCGGTTTAGCCAGTGTGGAGCAAGGCTAATGAGGGTCCCTCTCACTCCCGTCGTAGAGTGTTTGCACTTGGGATGCCCTTCATCATTCAAACAAATCACCAGAGTCTACAGTACTTCATGACACAAACCAAAATCTTTGAAAAATAAATGACTTAGCAAGATTTTGAGAAAGAGAAGGGAGTCATCCGAAAAGATCTTAGCAAGAAGTTGGTGGTTGTTAGGTAGATTAGTCCTTGAATCTCCCCTTTAGCCACACCATCTTTAAGTAATGTTACTAGAGGATGGGATCCAATGGAAAAATTAGAGGGAAAAGGGGGTAGCCCTGCTTAATAGATCGTTTTACCTCGATGGCCCCCACGATCCTTTCATTAAAGAGGATCTTTGAATAGCTCCCATCACAAAGAGTGATGACCAGTCGGCACATCTGGGGCCCAAAGCCTAGATACTTCATGACATCTTCAATTATTGACCATTGTTGCCAAAAAAATTTCATATATTGACCTTCCCTTTATGAATCCATGTTGGTGAGGAGTGAGGACTTTATCTAAGAGGGGGGAGAGCCTGATGTCTATAGATTTGGAATAATTTTATAGGCAGCTAACATCATCGTTATGGGGCACCAATGCTTCAAATGGGAACATCATACTTGTTTAGGGATGGGCTTGATGAGGCATATTTTAATGCTCAGGTCCATCACCCCATCAACCAAGGCTTGATTGGCCATTTGCGGTGATTGGGTACTTAATATTATCCCAAAATTATCTAAACAATTCAATGATTAATCCATCCCAACCAAGAGACTGTTCTTTGCCTAGGGGTTGTAACCCTAGAGAGAATTCGTTCTCGGTGAGAACCTTCTCTAGAAGGTTGGCTTCAGAGAGGCAGATCGTTCTTTTGAAACTCTCGAGGAGAGTTGATCTGACACCTTCCCCCTCTTGGGAGCGATCCTCTAGCTATCCAATGATTTTGCAAAGGTGGTTGAACATAAGCTGAGCCATTTGAAATTTCATCCGGATCCTTAACCTCCTTTCCATCACCATCGGTGAGCAAGTGAACTAGACACCTATTTCTTTTGACTTTGAGGCCCCAAAAAAAGTGTGCATGGCTGGCCTCCTTCAATTGAAGAAAGGTTTCTCTAGATAGGATTCTGGCCTTCCTCACCTCCTCCAGTTGGTGGTCAGTTAAGTCCCTTTTAGCTTCAAGCCATTTTCTGTTATCTTCTGTCAAAGCAGACCCTTCCTGTTTTGAATGGTAATAAGCTCCATTTCATCAGCAAGCTGCTTGATTTGTCCCTCCTGGTATTGTGTCCTTCTTGGGCCTACCATTTTGATTTCTTTTTGCATACCCTTGGTGAAGATATCACAGGTGCTAGGGCTTCACAAATCCACATATTTTCAAAGCTTGCTCATAGCTTTGATGTGGTGAGGCTTATGAAAAGTGTATCCTTAAAGAGATGAGCCCCAGACGATAGTAATTTCTTAAACCCTTGAGGGCAATGATCTTCTTGCTTGGTGTTTTAAAAATTTTATGCTTAATGGAAGGTGATTCGACATACCTTGAGAGGTTACCACCTTAAATTATATCCATGAAGGGTAGCCAATCCTCTTGGTGAGAGCAATAGCAACGGTCCAGTCGAGAAGCCATACTAGCATATATTGGAGGCTAGTTTATGTGAGCCCCGGTGTGTTTCTCCAAGGGCCTATTTTCCACAAGTCCATTAAGGCCCATTTCTCACATAGGATCATCCATTTGAATCTTTTAGATCTAGCTAACATGTTAGATGCACCAGTCTTGTGTCTTCTTGCCGTTCCCCTTCAACATGGAATTCCTTAAGCTATCCCTAGAGCTTGGCTCTATCCTTTGTCAAACAAGGCCCATATATGCTGATTATGGTGATTTTTTTATCTCGGCACTTAATCTTAACCCCTAGAGCTCTTCTAGAGGGATGATTCCACACCACTTCTGGTTCTTAATCTCTATCTACCACCAATAAGACACTTGTACCCACTACCACCTTCTCTGTAGAAGCTTGGTTCCTATAGCCTACCATATGCTGCTAGAAGCATCTAGGTAATGTTCCTTCCCTTGTCTTTTATGACTTCCTCCCAAAAAAGGGTGCTATTTTTCTGGATTTTAAGCCCCTTCACATTCCATGAGTGTAGTACAACATCTTCCATTATTGAGATAGGGGCATAAAATCTTCAACCTCCAAAATTTCTACTTCCGTGCCCTCTTTCCTGTTGTTCTCCTCCATTACATCAAACCTATATAACGTTAAGGTTTTCAAGGTTAGCGTCCCGAAGAACCTCAAAGATGTTATCGTAATGAATTTGTATTAAAAGAGCAGAAAATTACAACACGTCATCAAGACCAGAGACATAGTCCAAGGATACATAGACTGCTGGGGGAAACCAGAGATACCGGGGATACATAGTTTCTGGGGGAAACCAGAGTTACCAGGGATACATAGCTCTAGGGAAAACCAAAAAAATATACATAGAATCAGGTAGTAGTGAATTAGACAAAAGACTTTTACATCCCATCACATTTGTCGATCTCAGTTTGGAGCCTTTCTAGATAATAGAACCCTTTGTTGATCTTGTCTTCAAGATGAGCTATCTCAATATCAATTTCATTTTCCCAGTCGTCCCGGAAAATAACTTTGTCATCAAGGTCACTTCCTCCAGCTCCCCGCGAGTGCACCAGATCATAGAAGTACTTGGAGTCTTTGAGTATCTCCTTCTTAGTCGTGTACAAGGTCACTTAATCCTTTGATATCTTGAAATCCTGCGCATGAACAAAGTACATAAGTGTTTTCAGACTTGGAGTCTGGTAAGATACTTTGAACATTTTACAATCCCTTTTGGCGCTAGAAAAGCCATAAAAATTCTGCTCTAGATTTGTTCCAAAAGAAATCCTGCATAATCTCCTAGAAGAAGCCGAAGCCAAGAGGGGGAGAATCCTAGGTTCCGAATCAAGGGGGATAGAATCAGGTTATTTCTAGCACAAGCTAAAAACAAGTGGCTGGTATCCTCGACAGTCCATTACATCTACACCATACGCCCGATCCAATACGGGCTTGGAGATCTTATTTGCCATTCCACAATGCCTTATGTAGTATTAGCCAAAGCAACACTGACTTTTTGGGTTCAATAGATGCAGACCAGATGTTTATGAATTTAAACTCCCATTGTTTCCTTGAGTAGTTGACCCTCCATCTTTTGTTGAGAATAGCGAGAATGGAGGAGGCCATCGGAGTAATTTTGAGCATAGGGTTGTGGAGTTTGACTCTACCAGACCATGTGAAAGCTCGGAGGTCCAAGGGAGGAGGGTTATGAAGGGTCCCTATGAGTTCTAGAGATGTAGAATTTGTTGAGTTTCCTGAATAGGAGTTTAGTCCATTCCTCTTCGGGTTGATTAAGAGCTGAGACCACCAATTTGATTGCCATTTTGTTAGCAATGAAGTTAAGGTTTTGAATCCCCATACCTCCTAAAGATTTGGGAAGAGTAAAGGTATGCCATCCAACCTTAGCGGATTTTCTAGTAAAAGGATCACCGGCTCACAAGAAGTTCCTGCAAATCTTGGTAATCATGAGCAAGTGGCAATTGGGTGGTCTTCAGCAACCAAAGAAAAAGAGCACGTAGGCATCAAGGAAATGATTGATGACCACTACACGTCATGCCAACAAGTGTTGGAATCCTATCCATTGGACGAAAATTTGTCGCACACCCAGTCCCATCAAGACTTAAGGGAGACTCCAAATCCCATCCAGATCCCAAGAAGCCCGAAGATCTCCCCTTCTTGGATGATCTTACACCCAAGTTGAGAGATCCAATCAGGGATACCTTGTTGAGAGAAGATGTTTGTTTTGTTATGGTTAATCTGAGAGTCAGGGATGGTTATTCCCTGGATGAGGCCTTTAGCCATTCTATCCTTAACTATAAAATTAAGCGAATCTGGTGCAATTGCAAAAAGTAGCGCGACTAAGGGGAAACCCTACCTGGCAGACCTTGCAAGATCAAACACATCTGACCAGTTTCCATTCAAAGATACTCTTGCTCTTGCATTGCCCATTTTTGTTTGGATGAAAAGAACCATCTAATTTTCGAATCCCATAGCTTCCATACATCTAAGAATGAAGGACCATTCCAGCCTATCATAGGCTTTATCGAAATTGACTTTGACAAACACAAAGTTTTGTCCTGATTCTAAGGCGTGTTCAAAGCCTTCCCACGTGGATATCACAACCTCAACAATTTTCCTTCCTTTAATAAACCCTTTCTGTTCCTTTGAGATCCAATGCATGAGCAAGATGGTAATCCAATTGGCCACAGCCTTGGCTAGAATCTTGTAAGTTGTGTTCAGCATAGTCAAGGGTCACAAGTTGGAGAGGTCCTCTTTGGCCCCTCTTTTATGAAGCAGCTTGATAACTCTGGTGTTGATAGTAGGGATTCCTCCCAAAAAGCCAAGAAGAAGGGGGAGGTCAACTCTTTGAATTGCTGAAATAAACCGGAGGGAAGACCATCAAGGCCCGTAGTTTTATTGGGTTTGAGGTTCTCTATAGCCTGGTAGATGTAGGAGATAGATAAAGGAGCTTCAGCTGCTGCTTCCTCTTTTGCTGGAATGACCTTAGACCTGCAAGAGAGGGTTTCAACACAAGCTTCCATTGCATCTCCAGAGAGAGATTTAGAGGGATTGAACAATGAAGCAAAGTGAGACCTAACATAGTCCAGATTCTGGGCATCAGATTTGACTGGAATTGGGAGAATCAAAATGGGGAACCTATTCTCTATCGTTCCTCTTGTGAAGGTATTTAAACATTTCCTTGGTTGACCTATCCACTTTGCCTGCCCACCATTGCTTGAAGAAGGCAGTAGAGTGTTCCAATATGAATTCCTCTTGATGTCTAATATGTCTCCAAAGGGTAGTAATGAGTGACTAAAATTCATCTGAGGGGGGGGGGGGGAGTTGCTTCCAGCTTGGCTAATTTATCATAAATGTTATCTTGCTTCTTCTTTTGGATAAGGGTAACCGATTTTCTGAAGAGGATGAGCTTTTATTATGTTTAATAGCTCTACTCCATGCCCTAGAAGGAGACCGGTGATTTGCAAAGGTTTGTGTCCAGATGAGGGAGACAACCTCCTGAACAATAGGTAGTTTAAACAAGGAGGGATCGGTGTGGAACCAGCTATTGTTGACCTTGGAGGCCTTGTTGTCCAATGTGAGCACCAGTGGGTAGTGGTCCAAGATACATCTATTATATTTAGGCTTGGCTTTAACCCTAGAAAAGGAGTTGGCTACCGAGAATTCTAGATAGCACCAATCCAAATGAGCCTTCCTGGGCAACTCCCCTTTGCTCTAGTTCTTTCAAGTAAATTCTCCTACATTTCCTGCATCCCAAAGTTGGTGATCTGACTTGAGTGCATCCCAGGATTCTTTTTCAGCTCCCTTGACCGTTATGCCTCTGGAAAGGAACCGATCTTCTAGCGATTCAACCATGTTGAAGTCACCTAAAATGATAAGAGGTTCTTGGAGGTCGGTTAGAGACTGCCAGATCTTAGTGTGGTCCGACATGGAACCTGTCAGGCCAAGGGCCAAGACAGACATGCGGTCAAGGGGCACTATATTTAGAGACTAGGAGTCTATATATGGCACGGTTGGGTGGAGAGTTGCATGGTACAGTCCCCTACGGTCTAACATTGGTATCAAAGAAAGGTGGAGAGAAGGAAGAAGGGAGCTATGGAAGAGGGGAGAATGAGGTCTCGCATGGTCATGCATGAAGCTCTCTCTCTCTCTCTCTCTCTCTCTCTCTCTCTCTCTCTCTCTCTCTCTCTCTCTCTCTCTCTCTCTCTCTCTCTCTCTCTCTGGTTCGTAAATATTGGCATGGCGAAGCATAACTCGGGTTTGGAGGAAGGCCATGGAGGAGGCTACTTAGAAGGTTGTGTGCATGGCATGCAAAGTCGGGGTGCATGGCTGTGGGAAGCGGTCCCTGTAGAGCCAAGGAAGTCAAAGCGGACATGACCCGCAGCGTGGGCACAAGGTTTTGTGAATGAAGTTGAAGCTGACACAACTTGCTCCAAATTTTTCATGGCCAGACTTTATGGATTCGCGCTGGCCTGAGGTTTCCCTTTCATGAGGGACGCAGGGGCCATGGAGCCCTGTGGTGGTCTGCAAGTCAAGTTTCCACTCTCGTGCTCTATTCTCTACCACCATCGCTATAGGGAATTGATTTCACATTTCTTTTAAAAATTTTAGACGCCCTAATGTGCCCAAGGGGCCATATTAGGGGCTCCTCCCACCATGGGCAGCCAAGGTACTCGCCTTGGCTTCGGTCGTGGCCTTGTGTTTACCTTGGCTTTGACCGAGGCCTTCCACGCCACAAAACTACGTTGACAGAATTTTCCAAGATTGCCAAATATCTGAAATGCAAATACCACTAAAGGCCGCGAGCATGCAAGGGCATGCAAGGGACAATCAAGCAAGGGCATGCAAGAAAGCCTATGGAATTACAATCTCATCAAGCACGGGTGTTGTCAAGGGTGATGAACAGCCTCTATCGCATGAAATGTTATGGAATGGACGCGCATCAGCAAAGGCCATGTCGCCAACACGGCAATTTTCTCCAGTGTACTTCTGAGGTAGGCAATAAACTTTCTTTTTGTTTACTACTTTCCTCCATATCATGTTGTATCATTGCACAAGCACGACTTCTGCAGCTAGAGGGGTTATTATTGTCATCAATTACAAGCACAACTTGTTATGGGCGTAACAACCCAGGTGTTTCAACATAGCAAGGTTTTCTTTCATTCTTGAGCTATCATTCTGAAGCCCGGCTTCTTTATGCGTATGCAACAATTGATTCGTTAGTTTTTGCTATGCTATTAGCATACCAACTTGATGCTTTGTAAGTGTACATGTATGACCATCCAAAACGTAAATTCATCCAAGGGGATTCTCATGGGTATGGTTTGTGTAACACCACTAGAGCATTGAAGTTTCTCACAGGCTTCCAATTTGCTTGCAAATCGGGCAAGGCCCTTGGCAGCGCGAAGTCAAGCATCTATTGAACCTTGATTGCAACTCATTCGATTCTTACGATGGCACAATTTGTTAGCAGGTGTACTACATGTGTTATGCAGTTGATATTTGTTTATTGAGCATGTTCTTGATAACTATGGTATGCAATGGGCGTCTATGATTGAACAAGGATCTCAATCATAGAGTCAAGTATGTATAAGATGCATAATTTGTACATATTATTCTGTTTTTCCAGTCGATCTAGATTTAATTAAGGTCTATTTTTTGTGCATGGTCGACAAGGTCAACTTTATGTCGATATGACATCCATTTGTTAGCATGAATATCCAGTAGCTATGAGCTCTCACGAGCTTCATATGTAGTTATGTGAAGCAAGGCTTCAATTTATACATTTTGAATTGAGACTTCCCAAGTTTGGCATATGCTATGACCATAAAAGCTTGGGAGGATTTGGCACTATGCTTGCAAGATATTTCCTTACGTGCCAGATGAGCGTAAATGTTAGTTGAGGGTGTATATGATACACGCGACAACTCTCTTTCGCACAACAAAATAGGCTATGAGCCATATGGGAATGAGTTCTTCCATATAAAGTTTAGGACAACTGGTTATAGCAGGATGACCAGTGATTTAACAATTTCACGTGAAGCAAGGCTTCTAACTCGTGCTAAGATACTGCTTCTTGATTGGGCATCAAGGGCATTGGCACACAAGGTTGGGGCACTGGCAAACATCGGGATATCACTTCACCAAATCCCTCTCAGTACCGATTGGGCAAGGGCCTTAGGATTTTGGCTTTTATGTTTGGGGTCGTCATTGTAGACAAGGGCTTACAATTTTGCATGCAAGGCATGCTAGCTAGGTGGAATGACATTCACTGCTTCATGGATTACGCTTCTGGTATAACATTAGACACTCGATCGTTTTTAATGTGACGCTCGGTTGAGTTTTGATCTATACGCACATCAGCTGATCTATACCACCGAGTCTAGAGTGAGCAAACAGTTGAGACAGCATGGCTGTCCATAAGAGCTAGGCGTCTCACTTGTGTGGATCTCCTGCTCTCTCTATAGCACTACGAGTGTCTATGGAAGCACAGTCTTGGGGTAAGACCCATCGGGTGATTACTAAATCACTCCATAGGCAACAAGGATCACAATTTGATCGATCATAGTTGTCCTTTCAAAGAAAGAAGTCAGCAATCTATCACGGGGTAGTGGAAACATTCCACTTTTCCAGTTGATTCCAACCATTTTTGTACACGATCGACTATGTTGGTTACCGTGATCTGCTAGTTAAGCAGATTCTATAAAGGGTATTACCAAGGGATTTGATTACGTAGATTATAACCAAAGGGTTTGGATTACAAGGCAACACCCAGGGTTCCCAGTGCAATGTTGCTTGTTTTTTCACAGGTGGGAGACGTGCTCCTTTACATTTGAATACGGGTAGGTGAACATTAAGTTCAATTCCCAGGTACGCATCTATTGATTTGGTGTTATTCCATTTTTTAGTATTCTTTGCTTGTTTTTTTCAAGTTGTATAAATACAATTGAATGTACCAGAGACATGCCAAGGGCATGTCGGAGCAAAGTATTTTGGGCCGTAGTATCCAATATACATTTTTGCATTATGTTGTTATGAACCCACATGTACGGTTCGATTTGGCACATGTTGTCACATGGGATACAACATGGTCTAGGAACTCAAGGAGTTTGGTTTAACCAAGTGCGAAGCTATGATAATGAGGGTCCCTCTCATTCACGTCACAGAGTGTTTGCAATTACCTCCACACACAAGTACAAGCTCGTGCTTGATGGATGTCGTTTTTCCTTACATCCTTATTTGAGACATAATCCACATGTGGAGAATATGAGTCTCTGGGACTCACACTAGCGCCTAATTCCTAATGATGTGTTGCGAAGAAGTCCCTAGGTGCTGTTCGCATCCGTTGGTTAGACCATTATGGGCTATCAGGAAAAATTTCAGTGGGTGGCCAGAAATTGTCGGGTACTAAATATAGACTTGTTATGATTACAAGTGCTGTGAAACCACCTTAACAGAGGGTTGCTTCTACATATAGCCAAGTATTCTATGTTAATGAGAATGTCTCATGGTTGGTACCTAGGTGTGACTGGGTTTTCACATTCTGTTATGGTCCAGCTTTTGTTGCAAGACTTTCACATACGTATCGTGGAAAGTCTCGTCCTGGAATTGCAGTTCAGATATGTTTGTGTTAAATGCATACACACTAGGTGTTATGGGCCCTAATGTTTAACATAGATTTATTTGGAGCGGCATGCAAATTCATGGACTTTCTTCTTTCTGCATTTTTTTGCACTGCCAGTGCAATCTCTCTTGCAAATTTATTATATGAATTTACACCCTACCATACGAGATAATGGTACAATATGGGTGTTGTGATTGGATTGGTCCGACATGAGGACACTCCCTATTTTCTCCTTTAGTACCTGTGAGCTTTTCCAGGTTCTCACGCGAGTTGGGAATCTAGATCACACTTTCATGGAAAGTTGCACCGAGGTTTTCCTGCATGTTTCCAGTACCTTCAAGAAGTCTGAAAACTGGTTATGCCTTTAGACACCTCTTAGTTGTGGTTACCCCTTTAAAGTATCGCGTATAAATTGAGTTTCCATTTAGATACAAGTGGTTTCAAAAGGACAACAATTTTGAAAATAAAGATGTTGCTCTCAGTTTAATGCAATGACATAATCTGGGTAAACCATAACATCAAAAAAAGTTTATGACAAAACAACTAGCAAAGCACCGGACCCTGTGTAGGGATCGACCGGTCCACCCATCCACTTCCACTCTACTACGGACAGAGAGAATTTAACTTGATATTGTGTGAGTGTATGTATGATAATGCCTTGCCAAAATCAGCCCCCTCTCTCTCTTGGTCGACCCCTCTTGGCTTTTACTCATGCTGGCATCCCATTGGCCCCTGCAAATCTTAGCCAATGATATTTCAGAAGCATAAGTTATAGCCTTTTGACATGTGTCCCCTTTCCCCTTTTGTGACAGCTTTAGGTATTTAATTAATGCAATTAAACTCTCATTGGACCCCTTTGTCTTCTGACCAATAGGAATCAGGCAAGCCATTGGGCTGCTGAATGCTCATTGGACCCCTTGGGAGAATGTCCAATAGTATTTTAGAGAGCTTAATTCCTATAAGTTCTTTTATCAAGTGTTTTAAAATAAATTAAACTAAATGAACTCTAGCATAATTCTCATTGGTCCACCTCTATGGCCATCCAATAGGATTTGAGTGCACCTTGGGGGCAACTTGGCTAGGGAGTTGATATGTGTCCCCTATTCCCTTTGTGTAAAGGGAGCCTGAGAGTGAGTGTGTGGGTTTCTCTCTCATCCCCTACTAAAAGGATCGCCCCCATCAAGATAGGGATGTGGAAAGACATTTGAGTCTTCCCACAACCATCGAATTTTACCTAGGGTTGGACCATTGGACACAACCTTTGAAATTTGGAACCTTAGCATTTTGGAAGTCTTAATGGGCTGAACGTTAGGGTCTTTTCCAGATGGCCATCTGGAAAAGAGCAATGTGAAACAATGAGAGAATCATTTAAGAGAATTAGATATTAATTATTATGACATTACTTCTCTCTTGAAATCATAGTCGTCCTTGACAATGGGATAGAGAAGATAAAGCCCATTCATTAGTCCTTTTTCTAGCGGGTAGAGGATCCCTATCTTACCCTACGACATCGTTCCAGTATGGATGACTAATCCATTTGGTGCTTGAGAGCCTAAGCTACTGCAAGCATGTCTACGCATTAGTCCTATCAATCTTCCATAGTAGAGTGACAAGCTCTTCTTGGTGTTTGGAAGACGTCGTCTTCACAAAATTGAGTCTAAGCATGCATACTACTTAAAATTTGTGCACAATAAAGAAAAAGAGAGTCTTGTAAGACAAAAACTTTGTTCATTTTAAACATTTGTATATTTGCTTACTCTAGGGAAGCATTGTAAGTGTTGACAAGGTTTAGGTTATCCTTTAATTGTATGCCTTGCATCCATCTAGCATCTTTAAAAGGATAGTTCTTAAAATTAATAAGATACCATCGGATAATCTTACCGCCTTTCATTACCTTGTCTTCATGTCAGAGAATGGACTCAGGATGCAACACCTCTTCTTGGTCTTTGATCTTTGGTGGGTCTTCAATAGTTGATTCTTGAGGTGGCTCTCCTTTGTAAGGCTTTAGTACGCTCACATGAAAAGCATTGTGTATGAGCCAATGACTGGGTAGCTTGAGTTGATAGGCCATGTCATTGATTAGTCTAAGAATCTGGAAGGGACCATAGTATCTTTTTGCTAACTTAGCATAGTACTTGTGGTGTCCCGTAGGATTCTTGCCCGTCGTGTGCCTTAATCAAACCTTGGGAAATTTAAGCAAGACCCAATATTTTTCTTTAAGGGCTTGGGCTCTTCTGTGCTTGTCAACAACAGCCTTTATTGTGAGATAGCATCCTTAATATTTTGGAAACATTCTTGTAGGTCTTGGCTATACTCATCTGCAGCGAACATCTTCCCATGTACCTTAAGTAGCAGGGGACTTTTAGATTTTCCCTCAATTACCTCAAAAGGTGCTTTTTGCGTGGAAGTATGTACAGTGTTATTGTAGGCATATTCCACTAAGGATAAGTATTCCTCCGATTGGGACCTTTGATCTTCTTCCGTTACATAGGCTTTTAATAGATCAGGAATTGTTAGGTTAGCTATTTCACTTTGGCCATCCGTTTGTGGGTGATAGGCCAAAGAGAAGTTTAGCCTTGTCCCTAAATTCTCAAAGAGACCCTTCCAGAAATTACTGGTCATTCTAGGATCTCTATCCGACACTAGGGACATCGGCAAGCCATGGTACTTGAAGATTTGTGAGATGAAGAGGGTTTCCATTTGATGGGCTTGATAGTCTTTTTGACAGGTATAAAATGAGCTTGTTTATTGAACCTGTCTACTATCGTCCATATTCCCATATTCCCATGGATAGACTTAGGCAATCCAAAGATAAAACCCATGGATATGCTCTCTCATGGTGAATTAGGGATTGGCAAAGGTTGAAGCAATCCAAGTTGCTTCCCTCTATCAAACTTAGTCTTTTGGCACACCACACATTTAGAAACATACTCTTGTACGTTTGCTTTCACGGCAGGCCAATAGAAATATGTTTCAATCCCTTTTAGGGTAGACTGAACCCCTCTATGCCCCGCATAAGGAGGAGCATGAGATTCATACATTACCTTCTCATGTAGTGAGCTAGTAACACATAGTCTATTACATAGAAAAGATAACCATCTTGTAGGGTAAATGGTTCTTCTTTATTCCCTATTGCAAGGGCTGAAATCACATCTCTAAAATCGGGATCAATAGCGCACTCATCTATCATAGAAGATAGATCATTATGAGTTGCTATGGAAACCGCATTCACTCTCTACTGTCTTGAGAGTGCATCGGCGACTTGATTATGCTTGCAAGCAATGTGATTGATATGAAAATTAAATTGCAAAAGAAAATTTTCCCACCTCATTTGTTTGTTAGAGAGCTTGGTCTGCATCATGAAGTACTTCAAGCTTTGGTGATCCGTCCGTAGAATGAGCCCCAATAAATAGTACTTCCACAAGTCTAAGGCATGTAGAACTGCGCGGAGTTCCTTTTCATATATTCCTAGAGCTTGCTCAACAGGTTCGAGCCTTCGACTTTCGTAGGCTATGGCGTACCCTTCTTGAAGCAAAAAAGCTCCAAGGAAATCATCACAAGCGGCACATTGGACCTCAAATAGCCTTGAGAGATCCAGCAGTGTAAGCACATGTTGAGAGATAAGATTTTCTTTAAGCTTTTTGAAACCATTGTTCTCTTTGGCAGACCATGTATACCTAACATTTTTTTTTGTTAGGTCATGTAATGGTCCTGCGATTTGTGAGAATTTTTCTATGAAGCGTCTATACTATGCGGACATACCAATAAAGCTTCTTAATTCATGAAGATTCCTTGGATTAGGCCATCCTTTTATTACCTCTAGCTTTGATGGATCCATTTGGATGCCATCTTGAGAGATAACGTGACCTAAATATTGAATCTCTTGTAAGAAAAACTCACTTTTCTTTTGGTTAATGTAAAGTTTATTCTCTCGTAAGACTTGAAATATTACTTGGAGGTGTTGCTTGTGTTCCTCTAATGAATTAGAGTAGACGATAATGTCATCAAAGAACGCTCTAGTAAAGGTTCAGAGAGGCCTAAATAGCTTCTTCATCAAGTGGTTAAATGTGGCTGGTGCACTGGACAAACCAAAAGGCATGACAATGTATTCGTAAAGACCAAACGTAGTGCAAAATGCGGTCTTTACAATGTCTTGATCAACTATCCTTATTTGATGGTAGCCACTTTTTAGGTCAATCCTACTGAAGTAGGTCAACCTTTTAGCTTATCAAATAGACCTTCTACCCGTGGAACAAGAAACCTATTCTTGGTAGTGATCCTATTTAGTGCTCTATAGTCGACACACATACGATATGTGCCGTCTATCTTTTGCACTAATAACACAGGTGAACAAAATGGAGATGAGCTAGGCCTAACCATGCCCTTCTAACCTAACTCATACACTTTCCGCATAATCTCCTCTTGTTGAGATTGAGAAACTCTATAAGGAAGTTTGTTAGGTTGTTAGGTGGTGAACTTCCTGGAAGAAGTTCAATTGCATGGTCATCATTGCCTCATTTAGGAGGTAGTTGACACGGGATGTCGTCAATAAAGACATCTCGAAATCCCTTGAGAAATTTGGATAACTCTAATTCTTTGTAATTATTTAAATTTTCTTTTGCTAAAGCATTAGGTTCATTTTGAGAATCTTTAACAAAAATCATGTACACGAAAATAGAGCTCTTTATTGACTTATTGAAAGCTTGAGAATGTACAATGGGTATGGTGTTACCCAACTCCTTAGCCTCTATGTACATATATTTTTCCCTGAACCTAAAGTAGATTTTCCTTTCAGGGAATTTAACATTGGCAACCATGCGATCAAACCACGGTGCCCCTAGGATTACATCCTCGTGCTTGAGAGGAGAGATAAAGAAGTCCTCTTTGTCCACATAGCTTTGGACATGGAGCCTCAATTTTCCAATTAAGGGAGTGACTGAAGCTTCTTGCCCCTTGAAAGCACCATCAGCGGGTAGGACATCTCCCATCTCACAGGCTTGGATGCCTAGCTTGGTGGCCAACTCTATGGATATGAAATTGTGAGTAGAACCAAGGTCAAGGGTCAAAGAGAAAAAAAGCATCATGTTCTCTTACCTTTCTCCAAGCATGGCATAGAGGAGATCCTTTGTGGTGAGTTTTCTCTTTTTGGATTTTGACCAAGGTAGCTCTAGGAGGCTCATGGCGAGTGTTCTTTTGGGGGCAAGCATGATACGCATGCCCTTGCTTGCCACATCTTCGTCGGGAGCGAGCCAGAACACCTCCAACCTAACTAAGCCAGACATAGGGTGAGGCCACTTCGCCTCCCTCCATGAACCTGAGCTCTGAAAGGATCCCAAATACCAGGAGGCGGTAGGGTATCAATACCAACCATACCAGTTCAGGCACCATGCCTCTGTGATGCCCAGCACCGTGTGTTTACGCAAAGCCAAGGAAAAATCCCCAATGCGTTAGTCGTGTAGGTCATTCAACCTCTGATGCACTAATTGTGTAGATGAGCCTAACAAAAAGAAGAAGACCTAGGCAACACCCCCAATCCAGCTAAGCCGGTCCTTTAGTCTAAGGCTAAGTGATGTAGGTGATCCTGGTCTTGTAGCGATGCTGCCATGAGAAAGATAACACAGGAGTCCAATCACAATAGCACTTCCTAGATGCACAAACTATCCTTTTCCAAACAATTAGACTCTACAGGGTCTCTACCCTTACACATCTACCATAAACCATCTTGATCACTTTATGATCCAATCCAAAAAAAACCATAAACCATAATCCAATCATATCACATGGGTGATCACTCAACCCTACTTGGGTGAGGCACGACCAATCCTGCATAACCACTTTAGAACATAACATGGCACTGCAAAAATTTTGGCAGCATAACCAAATCCAAAAAAAAAACCATAAGCCACACCGGCTTCCACCATAGAATTTTAACAATAATCCATGAGGGAATCTCAGCCCTTAACCATAAATCATAATCACAGTGAACAAACTCCCACGCTTGGAGTTTGACACATCTCCTGCAATCAATTGAAGTCTACACACATGTGGTCCTTAAGATGTGATTCTTTCATGCATAAAAAAACTTTGACAAGCAACTAATCATGATATAAAAATCCAATTTTGACAACATCCAACCATGCAAAGTTGATGCATCACATCTGCACTTCACCTCTCTAGCACATAGGGCTAGTTCTGATCTAGAAAGGTGGAAAGCAATCATAACCATGCATATGAGGCATCCACATCAAATCAATGAGTTACCATACATCATGTAATAACATTCCAACACCATAAACATGATGCAAAACAACTCCGACCTTTAGGTCAACCATAAACCATAACTTCACACATATGCAAAAAACAATTTTTTGACATTTTTGGGAGCATGCAAAACATGAAAATAAAAGTATTTGACCTCAAAACAATGCATCAAGTTCAGATCCATAATATATACTATCACTCCATCACGTAAATTTGACCATATGGTACTCACACAACAAACGGTAACCCCAAAAGAAAGCCACTTTATTTAGATATGCCTGTGCGGTTCGGGATGTTTAACCATATACTCCCACATAAGTTTATGGCCATCTAATAGTTGAAATCAACTCACCAAAACAAACCATAAAACATATCAAAACGGCTCGGTTAACTCGAGACGTCATATGGTATCCCCTCCGTGATAGCACTCCTACGTGTGTAGGTAAAACCGGTTATAGAGTGATTAATAACTCGTGTTCAAAGTGATAATGGAGACCTAAATTCGTTTATCATCAAGTTTCATCAAGATTTTTGATTGGTTAAGTGGGTTTTCCCATCCTGTGAATCTATACAGTGGTTCTCCAAAGAGCCTGGAGTCAAAAATATTTGGTTGTGTAGTGGACAGCAAACTGTTTTTTGACCGTATCTCTTAGCTCGTGCGATATTTTCATATGACAACGTAGAGAGAAAATGTTCTAAATGATGCGTTTTATCTTTGTAATAAAGGGTTCAGGAGGATTCATAGAGGTTTGTGATTTATGACCAGAACAATATTCCTACAGCCTCTTCAACGTGAAATAAAAAAAGCTTTTTATGCACGCACGTGATCATAAACACATCATGTTAGACATGATGAAATAATCATGGGACAACTTCATATGTACTTGGTTAATCCATACATACACTCGTATGAGAAAAAAATCACCGAGAGCGTGACTACACAAAAAAATGACATAGAGAGAGAGAGAGAGAGAGAGATGATGACTATGGACTTTAGAGTTTCTCACCATGCTTTAGAATTGATTTGGGGCTGTCGAAAGGCTTCTTTCCACAAGAGAGGGGTGATGAGAGCTACATAGAGGTATCCGCCAAGAAAGCTTCTGGAGAGCGCGTACATCGTGAAACGAGAGAGAAGATAATAAGCAAGTAGAGAGAGAGTATCCTGCGAGAGAGAGAGAGAGAGAGAGAAGAGCTTATGGAGATGGTGATGAAGAGCTTGCACCACTCCATATAATAGATAGATAATTTTGACGTCAAGGCAAGAGAGCTTCCGCCTCCGAGAGTGTATCTGTGTGTATTTAAAGTGAAGGGAGAGAGGTCTTTATATAGACTCTCAAGGCCAAAATCACAAGCTAATAATAGAGTGAGCAAAGAGAGATAAGTTCGCGCACGTTCGTGGCTAAAATAAAAATAAAAATAAATAAATAATAATAATTTATTTTTCTTCTTCTTGCGGACACAGATTTCAATGCGTGATTTCTAGTCTCTTCTAAGAAGCTTGGCTTCCAAGAAAAGAGTTATAAACTAAACTCCTTCTCTCTTTTCTAAAAAGACTCTTTCTATCCTAAAAACAAGCCTTTGCTTTTTGGTGGTCAACTCTCCCACTTACTATTCAATTTTTACAGCAAATTGACCATCCGAGCAGTATCTGGCCAACTAATGGAAACCGTAGCTAGACTATGTTACACCATAATATTCCGACATAATTATGACTTTCCGTACTCCCTCGATGTATTTTATACGATACCACTTTTTATAAAACATTTCCCGTAAAAGTCCCGTTTGGTCTCGTTTTTGTTCCAGGTGATCATTTTTAAATATGACGGAGACTAAAAGTATTACTTTTATATTTAGGTCATTGTAAAAAGCACATTGTTTTTCAAAAACGCTAAAAAGCATGAAAAAGCTAAAAATAGTGGATTTTTTTAGAACTAAACCAAACTTCCATCTAACCTACTGGAATATGAAAACGACTTTGCTTTTCACTTTAGAACCTTCCAATACTGTCAATCAAAATCTTAAACCAAAATTTGGTGAAATGAGTATTGAAAGTTATTTTCTTATTTTTAGAAGAGACACAAAAATTGGGGATCTTACATTTCTCTCTCGACTCTAAAAAATCAGGTAAGAAGACCTTTTCAAAGAAAAGTTACAATGAGGTAACTACATTTCAGAAGCAACTAAAAGCTGCTCTGAAGGAAGGTGATAAACCTAAGCCTCCAGCTTTAAAAAGAATTCTTATTCCAGCTTTAGCAAAGAAAATAAAAATGAAACAAATTCAAGAGAATAAGCCTCTCTTTGATCATCACTTTATCAGTAATCTAGTCTCTGGCGAAATCAAAGCCAAACCAACCCATCAACTACCACCAGGAAGAGAACCCTCATCTCCTTCTAGTGCTGATGATGAAACCATAGAATATCCCCAAGATCTTCCCTCGGCATCACATTGTTAACCGACAAGTCAGACAATTGAGTCAATACTGGGCGAATAGGAAGCTTGGGGATTGCCCAACGCTCCCTATTTCTTGGTGTTGGCCTTGGTGTTAAAGCCATTACAAGCGACAGTAAAGACCTTGGGATAGTGGAGTCAATACTGGGCAAATAGGAAGCTTGGGGACAGCCCAACGCTACCTATCGCTTGGTGTTGACCTTGATGTAACCTACGATGGAGACCCTTTTGGTGATGAGATTACAAGTCATGCAGTGGAGTCAATACTGGGCAAATAGGAAGCTTGGGGACTACCCAATGCTCCCAATTGCTTGGTGCTGACCTTGGTGATAAAGTCATTACATGTGACAGTGGAGTCAGCACCGAGCAAATAGGAGGCTTGGTGACTGCCCAGCGCTCCCCATCACTTGGTGCTGACCTTGGCAAATGGGCATCGGCCCAGTAAACATCCATAGATATCACATTGTTTTGAGTCAAGGACCAGGCTTGTTGGTCCTATAGGTACTTGGGTGATCGCCAATGAGAGACGCACCACATATCTCATTTGATACTATTTTCACTTTGACCAGCCATTGTGGGTGCCCATGTGTGAATGGGTAAACTCCTATAAAAGGTTTGTTTTGACCTAAAATCATTATTCGGTAAGGTGTAGGCTAAGAAGTGCTCTTGCTCCATCTCTGTCTCCTTTTCCCTCGTATGCTCACGGATGTGTGTGAGTGTATGCATGAGAGAGAGAGAGAGAGTGATCGAGCATTGCGGCAGCATCGACGACTGTGAGGCGGTTGAGCACGGCATCAGCAAGGCAGTTCCTTCTTCTTTGTAGCACAGGATCCTTCACGATATAAGCATTGAGTGGTGAGTGACACACCATTGTTTGTTTGAGCTTGCTAGGACTCTCTAGTTGTGTGTTTGTAGCCTTTTGAGGCTCACACATGGTGCACATGAAAGTTCTCAGTCTTCGACACGTATGGAAAAGCGTACATTTTTGGTGCCGCTGTCGAGGACAGCCTTGCATTAAGCTTGAGAAGCACTCATTGCTACCTCAGGAAGCCTTTCTTCCATCTGTTTTCTGTGTTTTGTTGTGTTGTGTTGACTGTCCGTGAGTGTGCAGAGTACTGTGTTTTATAGTGTTAGCAGAGGTAGTTAGCATTAATTAGATTTATTTCATTGTGTTAGTTGAAAAGAGGCCAGAAAAAGTTCGTAAGAGGTGATGTGTGCGTGTGGTAGCTCGGCGCTTACGCGGCCACATTATCCTCATAAGAGTTTTTTTTGTTTATATATTTTTAAAAAAAATGCTCAGGATATTTGGGACTAAAAAGAAATTCAGGAATTAAAATTAAAAAATATTATTCTAAAAGGAAGGGATCGGGATCTTTTCCCAAGCCCAAGCCCAAGCCTAGGCTTCAGTCCTCAGTCTTATGATATACTACTCACACTACCTTATATATAAAGACTAGGACCTCAAGTGAAGGGAGGGCACATGGCACAAGTTCCTCAAGTCCTCCACCATCCCCTTCACACTCACCCTTTGGACTTACTAATTCTAACCCTCTCCGTACCTAAGAAAAGAGTATTTTTAGGATTCGAGGACTGTACGCAACCGAATTAGGGGTTGTAAAGCACGGCTCATCCCTCTAGCCAAGACGCTGGTTTTGAGCTATCACACACTATATTCCATGGCTCGTTTAAAAAAGGGGACAAAAAATACAAAAATTTGGGTTGTAAACAACTAAAAAAGTAGGTGAACAGCCTTCATAGTCACTCACCAAAACCTCTAGAGTGTTGAAGTCACATGCACCTACGCTCTAGTTGTGTGCTAGAGGAAGAGCACCTCAAGAGTGTCTCCATTTACGTGGGCACTCATTATTCCTCTACCTTAGGCTCTAGGCCCTCAATGGGAACCCAAGGTAGTACCACTGAAGACCCACATATTGCATCTAGTGACTCTTCCTCTGACTACGATGTCATGGAGGGTTACTCGATGCCTAATCTGGATAGCTCAAGCAAAGACATGCATACCATGGACCCATGGTCTGGGCCGAGCGTACTTAGCCACTTGAGGAAACCTTTAGTAGGGCCACTACCTCCGAACATGGAGCTAATGATGTAAATGAAGCGGCTGGAGAAGTAAATTCACCATTCATGACCACCATAGACCCCATGCTCCTGGAGAGTGTGCATGTGAATACTCCATTCACTGCACCCCCTTACTCTTCAGAGCTATTTTCCTACGAGGTTATATTACCTGATGGTAGAAGTCTGTCAAAGTGCAAGAGGTTGAGCGGTATATCATTGAGGTTAGGGAAAGGGAAATCGAGAGCTTACGCTAGGTGGAGCAACGAAGAGAGTTAAAAGCCAAAGACCCTACGTCAATATCCTTGCTAGGAGAGCAATCGCGTGCTCTTGAATTAGTGACCACTAAGGGTCAACCCATAGCGATCCACATTGCATCTAGTTCAAAGGACACCCCTAACACCTTAATCCTAGATGGAGCATTCCTAAATGAAAACTCGCAGTATGAACTACAAACAAAAACTCTCCCACCTATACACATATCATGATAACTAATATCTAATTCTCCTAAATGATTTTCTCATGTTAAACTGATCATTTAATATGGGGAACTGCCAGTGGAGAAAAAGCTAGAATATTGGTTAAGTTGGCAGACCGGCCACAATAGGGATCCAAAGGAGGGAATATAGGGATCCAAAGAGGGGGCCATCTGCAACAGAGCAATGTGCAACAATGGGCTTTAAAGACCCTAAGGTTCAGCCCATTAAGACTTCCAAAATGCTAAGGTTCCAAAATTCAAAGGTTGTGTCCAAAGGTCATCACTATGGAAATTGGATGCTTTGTGTGTGTACCAAAAAAGTCTTCACAAATCCTACAAAGGAGGGGGCGAGCCTTGCAAGTATGGGATGAGAGAGAAGAAACACACACACACACACACACACACACACACACACACACACACACACACACTCACAAGCTTCCTTTACACAAAGGGAATGAGGGAACATGTCAGCTCCCTAGCCCAGATGCCCACAAGGTGTACTCAAATCCTATTGGATGGCCATGGAGGTGGAACAATGAGAACTAGGCTCCAATAAATCTAGTTTAATTAATTTAAAAACACTTAATAAAAGAACCAATAAGAATTAAGCTCTCTAGAAGACTATTGGACAGTCTCCCAAGGGGTCCAATGAGCATTCAGCAGCCCAATGGCTTGCATGATTCCTATGGGCCAGGAGACAAAGGGGTCCAATGAGAGTTTAGTTGCATTAATTAATTACCTAAGCTCTCACAAAAGGGGAAAGGGGGACACATGTTAGAAGGCTATCACTTATGCTGCTTAAATTTCATTGGCTAAGCTGGGAAAGGTCCAATGGGGTGTGAGCATGAGCAAATAGCAAGAGGAGTCGACCAAGAGAGAGAGGGGGCTGAATTTTCAAAGGAATTATCTCACACACTCACACACAAGCTCATGTGTGGAGCAAGAAGACTCTCTCTCTCCTTCTCAAGCTTTAATGGAAAGCTTATCACCTACTCCAAGCTTGTGACAAGGGATGCCTATACCAACAACTTTTGGCTCATCTCCTCTACCATGCTAATTTACTAAGCTATGTTATGTTTTTTGTTGCTCTCTCCACCCAAGCACTCTTGTTATGCTCATTAGGAATCTATTCTAATGAAATGCTCACTATGTTCATGCTAATTTCCGCTACACACAAGTTACTAGGCCAGTAAATGTTACATTGGTATCAGAGCACAAGGTTTCACTTTTCTTGCTCAAGAAGGGAGGTCCTCAAGCTAGCTATAAATGGTTGGTACTATTAATTGAAAATGAATAAGTAGAATAGGGGTTTTTCAGCCTTGCAATGTGCCTGCCTTCGTGCAGATAACGGGGCATCACCGTCGAGAGCTATGGTCTTAATAGTGGAGTCCTATGGGGCTTGCCTACTGCTTAGCCACTATTGAGTTATTAGAAGCTTGACAGGACCTGACCCTGTTTTGGTATTGAACGGGCCTCTCTTCTATTCCTTGCAATTAATGATATTTGAGCCACAGGTACAGTAGCTTGAGTGCTTTTTCTAAAAGGGTAAAGAGGAGTAGCAACTAGGTCTTGAAGTGCCAAAGTACACCTAAAAAGTTTACACCTAAAAGTTGTTAGAATGGCTGACAATAGTAAAGAGAGTGAAATTAATGTTGATAACTTTGATTTTGGTAATGAGCAGGCTACTGATGATGCCCCTATTCTTGTTAACTACCTTGTTTCTAGGCTTCAACAAGCCATGGGCAATCCATCCCTCCAAAGTGAAGTGCAAGGATAGCTTCGTTCTCATGGTATTCTTCAAACTCCCCACCATGACAAGAGAGTACCTAGGAAGCCTCCTTGTGAGACTTCCAAAAGAGGCCTCTCTCCGATTCGGGAAGAAGAACAGGATCCATACAAAGGGCTCACAAAGTTGCTTCTTGATGACACATCTTCTTATCAAAGGAGAACTCAAGAGTCCCCACCGAAGAAACAAGAAAGAAGTGAGTCTCCTGCCACCTCGGTAGAGATGGCTCCTTGAAGACGGCGGGCTAAACGCTCTCCATCACCTCCAAAACGGAGAAGACCATCGCACACTTCTCCACACCATAATTCAAAGAGGGATGACAAAAATCAAGAGAAGAAAAAGGCAAGAAAGAGGACACCCTCTTATCCATCTTCTTCATCCTCTTCCTCTTATGAAAGTGATGGTGCAGACAAAGAAGATCAAGGTAAGAAAAAGACAAGAAAGAGGTCACCCTCTTCTCCATCTTACTCAAATTCTTCATCTTCCAAAGAAAGTGATGGTGCAACCTTTGAACCATAAAAAAGAAGAGGCCATAGGAAATCCTATGCCGCGTGGAAGAGGTTGTTTAAGCTCAAGAAGTTCAAAGAGGGAGAAAAGAGCATCTCTTTCCTTACCTACGATGGCACCTTTGGTGCTACGGACAATTCGATGCGGAGTTTGGAGATGAGGGCTTCACAAAGTCCTCTAAGCTACGCCATGTAGCTATAAACTTTCAAAAGTCCACCAGGAAATGGTGGCCACTAATGCCAAAGACAAAGTACTCACCGAATGGCGAAGCTTGAAGCTCTCTCCCTACGAATCCATTCACAAATATGTTGACAAGTTTTGGGACTTACATCTCAAAGCCACTATCTTAAAAAAGATGGATTTTGGAGAGCAAAAGCAACAATTTTGCGCGGTCTTAATTGAAGAAATGGCGGAGTATGTCAATTCTCAAAGGCCATGCACCATATTGGCGGTTATATACCATACTATGGAGGCCTCTCGAATCAATTTTTAAATAGGGGCTAAAAGAAATTCTAAGCCCATGGAAAACAAGGGTTCCAATGAGCCTAAGGGGAAGGACAATGCCCAAAAATCCAATGAGTCTAAGGGGAAGGACAATCTCATGCTCCTCCTTATGCGGGGCATAGAGGGATTTAGTCTACCCTAAAAGGGATTGAAACATATTTCTATTGGCCTACCATGAAAGCAAACATACAAGAGTATGTTTCTAAATGTGTGGTATGCCAAAAGACGAAGTTTGATAGAGGAAATCAACCTCGATTGCTTCAACCTTTGCATATCCATGGATTTTATCTTTGGATTGCCTAAGTCTATGAATGGGAATACAGAAATATGGACGATAGTAGACAAGTTCAGTAAACAAGCTCATTTTATACCTATCAAAAAGATTATCAAAGCCCATCAAATGGCAACCCTCCTCATTTCACAAATCTTCCAATACCATGGCTTGCAAATGTCCATAGTGTCAGATAGAGATCCTAGAATGACCAGTAATTTCTAGAAGGGTCTCTCTGAGAATTTAGGGACAAGGCTGAATTTCTCTTCGGCCTATCACCCACAAACGGATGGCCAAAGTGAAATATCTAACCTAACAATTCTTGATCTACTAAAAGCCTATGTAACGGAAGTAGATCAAAGGTCCCAATTTGTTAGAAGCTGGACACACCATATGGAAACTGACTGCTCGGCAGATTATCATTTTTTGTAATTATTCATTTATTGAGAAAACCCGACATTTCACCTTGTAAATATTGGGGCTTACAGAAGTTTCCAGATTGATCCCAGTTTTGACATTTAGATTGAGTAGATGGTTAATTTGGAAATTTAGGGTTTGAGAATTGTAAGGTATTTATACCACTTTTTGACCTTAATGAAAAAACCTTTTGTCATTTTAAAAAAGTTTAAAGTCTGTGAATGAGCGTACTCTATACGAGAGAGAGTGAAAGCTTCATCTTGACGCTACGTGCGCACCGGTGGTCAGAATCGATTGCGGAGAAGTGCAGCGTGTTGCCCCCGACGAGAGCTACGCGGCGATACCTACATTGCGCGCGTAAGGTCCAGTTTTGCGAGCTCTATCTACGAGCTTCATCTGGTGATTCGGTGATCATACATTGTCCGATTTTGGATTGCAACATATCCACGCCTTCGCATTGAGTACAGCTATACATTAAGCAGTATAGATTTTGAAAACGAAGACCTGCAAATTTGGCCAGACATCCTACGTGATTTTGCACCGGGTGTTTTGGGTTGGGGTTTTGGTTCAGAGACCTTAGGGAGAGCGACCTATTGGTGTTAGTAGGGCCTCCTTCAAGTTCTGTGGTGTTTTGAGATTGTTTGATGGGTGTTCGGCTCTAGAGAGCGTTGTAGAAAGTATCCTCTTATGCACTCTTGAAGGCTGTGACTTCGACATTGGGTAGAGACCTCTGTAGGAATTAGTTAGGAGTCGGTCGAAACACCCTATGTTTGCTTCCACATGCCTGCGGGTCGAGTTTCGTCCTTAGCTGACAAATCTTGTTAGGTGAGTTCTCGTTGTGCTGACATCCATGGCGACGTATCCGTCCAACTTGGCGTCATTGCGGGGGACGAAAACCTTAGGTAGGTGACCGAGACTAGTCCTTGAGGATAGGGATTCTTTGGCTTGCCAAGAGTCTCGTTTTACATTTAGATAGGACCAGAGGGTGGAGGACTCTCTAGGTCTTAGAGGGAGTCTGGGAAGCGTGTGTCTGGCCTAGATCCTTCGACTTAGGTAGATTTAGGTAGACTGAGATAGTTTTAGGTATTAGAAGAGTAGGAGTTGGAGTGGGAGAAGCGGTGAGAGGAGATCTTGACAGTCCGAAGTGTCCAGGAAGCAACCAAAACACCATTATCACCATTTCACATGATGAGTAGGACTAGAGTAAGTAGGACATCATGATGAAGTGTCCAGGAAGCAACCAAAACACCATTATCACCATTTCACATGATGAGTAGGACTAGAGTAAGTAGGACATCATGATTCAGGATCTAGAGCACTTCATGCATGTATACTTGCTTGGTAGATTCATCACAAGGTTGTAAAAGATGAAAAAGTGTGTTTGAAAGCTAAAGTGAAGTCCAAAATTTACTGTGAGTGTTTTTGATAGAGCTGCAGAGCATCAGGAGCATTTTTGTCAGGAAAAAAAATAATTTTAAGCCAGGACACATCCTACGCGTAGTATGTCTACTGGCTTATCTAGTGGGAATTTTGGAATTTTTAGTTGACCTGTGTGTTCAGAAGGTGGGGTTTACCCTATTTTCACTTGGAAAGTGAAATATCTTGACAGGATAAGACCGGATAGACTAAAATCGCCAGACATCCTGCCCAAATTGTCAAAGCATTATTTTAAGACCAAAACCATAGGATGACTGCATGGGCATGATCTGCATGATATATTGAGTGATTGAGGGAGGTTTCATCTCATTTGGGTGAGAAAATTGAGTTCTAAGTAGACTTTAACACTTTTGACTGAAAAAGGCTAGAACAGCTAAAATTGGGAACTTATGAAATCCAAACAAAAATCTAAGCATACCACTGGGTTGCTGACATCAAGGGGAAGTTGTGGGTCAAGTGTGGGGTCAAACAGGCCAAAAAGACATCCTACATGTAGGATGTCATCTGTGTGATTTTGCACTCCAAACCTAATTTTGAGCATACCAAAGTGATCAGCACCTCAAGGGGAGCCTGCGCTTTGAATTTGAAGCCATCCTGGGCAAAAATACATTCTATGTGTAGGATGTATAAAGCAAGAAATTGAAGCCAGATACTGATTGTGGGCATAGCAAGGTGTTGTATAGCCTGAGGCAAGCCTCCTAATCAATTTTGGTCCAAGTTGGAGTTGATTAGACTGATCAAGACTAGCAGCTGGCTGTCGGAACAGATTTCTGATCCATTGACCAGCTTATAGGTGTCCAAATCAAAAAGTAAAAACAGCTGTGGACTCAGCATATCAAGGGAAATTCATAGTGCAAGAGTCCAGGCAAGACAGAGCAGGAGATAGCCTACGTGTAGGATGTCTACTGGGGCTTAGTGAAGAGAAACTTTGACTGGGCTTAGACAGTGAGGTTCCATTTGGCTTAAGGGTTCCTGAACTTCTTTCAAAAGTGAATTTGGGCCTTGTTTCTCCATTTAACGGAGCAAAGACTGAATTCAGAATTTTTTACGTAAATTGGCCAACATCCAAGGGAAGTACAGTTCAGATTAGCATACCTAATCCAGAACATCAACAGTGTATAAAATACAATAGTGGTTGAGGTTAACTCTCCAGTTATACCAATCATTACTAAGATAACCTCTAGCAGTTAAATGCTTTGATTCGATTTGCCAAAAATAAACGCTTGTGTACAGGTATATTCAACAGCAAAGCAAGTTTTCCGGAGACTGATCCTTTGCCAGGTGAGTGGTTGGATTTGTGATAAATTGCATTGATAAGTTTGATGAATTTAAGGTCAGGAAGATACATTTTTAGAGACCAAAAGGTGGCAGGTGACCAAGGTAGCTTAGTGTCCACCGAGGAGAGTGTAACTCAGGCAAGGCTAGATCCACTAGCGCCGATTATTGAGGAGGGTAGTGATACTGACACTTCATCAAACAAATCCTTCTTCATGATGGGTAGTCAGCCAGGAGGTTTTACCTATGATGGACCAATGCCAGGAGGAAGCACCTCCCTAAATCCATTGAATGATTCCAAGTTCACTGTGATCTTCTTAAAGGGAACAAACTCGAGGGGATCCCTAGTTTATTCTGACTATCGAGGACGCAAGTGCATTTGTATTGAAGAAATACTGGCTCAGAGACTGGAGATAATTTGATTCTATGATGATGAAGATAGATTCCAAGACGAAAAGGAGAATCGCTATCTGATAGTTAGTAACCCTGAAGATTACAACAAATATGGAGATAACGTGGCAAAAGGGAAAATGGTTTCAGAAACTCAAGAACCACCACCAAACATTGATCGACCTGGAGCAATTTTTATGTATAATAAGAAAACAACCAGGGTTTCAACTTATAATGAGAATGTGGGAATCTACAAGCACGAGAGCGAGGGAATAGTCTCTTACTTTCACTGCAAAGAACCATACTTAACCGAGTTAAGCAAAGACAAGGTTCTTTACTTATTCTCTTATGAAACTGCTATGGGGAAGGATATAGTTTTTGTTGATAGGTACAGGCTTGAATACCAACGTATTCTCCCAGAGGAGGTAGAAAAGGCAACAGTTCCAGGAGCATCAACATATGCCTCCGATGAAGTGCCAAGAGCCACCTACTCCCCTAGCAAGTCTACAAATCCCTTTTCAGAGGAGTATGACGCGACCTCACATTCTACCCGACCGCAGTCATTCAACAACCAAAACCAACCAGCAACTCAGTCATCATTGCAGGCATGGCTTCGATAGAGTGCAACATTAGAAAAAGACCGAAACCGAGATGGTTATCAAGCCGCACGAGAGCTAAGGGATTTGCAAGAACCACCACTCTATTCAAGAGAGAGTAAGCCAAAAACTCAAGGTTCAACGGAGCCTGGAAGAGCACCCATAGAACGAGTTCGAAGAGATGAACCATCTCTTGCAAGAACTATTAGAGACTATGGCTTAGGAGCACCATTGGGAGAGGAACCAGCCTACTACAGAAGACCAGAGGAGGTATATCGATTAGGATGTGGAGATCCAATGATGAGGTTTGTAGACCATCGTAGAATTATACCTTCTCAAGTGCAAAAATGGGTAAACTAGAAATACACAAGAAACAGAGATCCAAGAGATCATGTAGCAGCCTTTGTGCGTGTAATTAGAGCGGAAGAGGTGTTAGACTTCCCTACCCAATTTGCAGGGTTTGGACTAACCTTAGAGGATGATGCTGCTACTTGGTTTGACTCTGTGGAGCGTAGAGACTTTGAGTCTATGGAGGAGGTGTTTGACGAGTTTATCGAGGAATTCTCACAAAGGGGGATAGCTCATAATACCGTCTCACAAATCCATAAATTCAAACAGAAAGACGGAGAATCTATGCGAAAGGCAGCCCTAAGACTAAAGAGGTATGTTAAGTTATGCCCTGTGGAAGAACTGCCAAATCAGTCCAGACTTATGCTTATATTCATCCAAGGACTAAGGAATGCAGATCTCCAGAAGGACTTACATATGAAGAGGAGCACGACGTTGAATGAGTTAACCAAGGAGGCTCTTTACCTTATGGACAATTGTGCGGTCTACAAAGAGGGTGAGTTCAAGGATCTTGACGACGATTTATCTTCACAACAAAGTGGAAGCAAATCTTCTAAGACAGCACCGAAAGGAGAAGTAGCTATAAAGCAGGAGCAGCTTATAGAGGAAGTGCTAAAAAAGATTGACTTGTACGCCAAACCCCATGCTAAACAGCCCAAGTGGTGTGCTATTGAACAAAAATGGACAAACCATGGGACGGAGGAATGTTATTATAACAAGGGATATGTGAGAGAAAGACCTTACGCTCCCCAAGCTTAGGTAGCTTCTCCTCAATTTCCACCGATGCCTAGGTATCAAGCAGGCAACCTACCAGGACCTGTAGGTGTAGAAAGACCACAACTAGTGTTAGGGCAACAACCACCCCTACCAGGATTACGACCAGTCGGTATAAGGTCCACACCAACCGTAACCGAATGAGAAGAGAAGGCTTTGGTGCCTATGTACGCATATTATGAAGATCCCAATGGATATGCGGCAAACCCTGTCTATTATCCATCAGAAGAACCCTCGACACTAGAACCATAGAGCATGATAGGAAATACACGACCACCAACAGCTGCACAGGCAGCAGGAGAAGGAAGATATAGCTTAGATGAACGAACATTGTTGTTCATAGCCAACGGAGGAATGGGCGGATAGAGACATGCATACCAACAAAGAGAAGCTCAAGGAGCACCTCAACAACCCAAGGGACCCTGCTACAAGTGTGGTGGAGACCATTGGCTAAGAGATTGTCCTCATGATGAAATCATTAGAGTCAATGCATATTGCACCGAGTGTGGAGTTACTCATTTGATTCCTGATTGCCCTAAGAACCCGAGCAAAGGAGCAAAAACTACCTTGAACATGCTGGAAGCAGTGCCTTCATGTGGAGGGTCAGAAAATGAAACAATCATACCTATTCAGGCGGTGACACGAGCCCAAGCTCAAAGAATGACGAACGAACCCATAATTGAAGAGCCAAAAATTGATGCCCCAAGTTCAGAAATGAAAAATCAGAGAAGCACTTGGAAAGCTAGAAAGGCGTGTATGAAAGCCAGGAAAGAACGAGAGCAAATGGCTCTCTCCAAGGAGTTAAGGCACGCAAAGGATAGATTAGAGCGGTTAGAGGATCTAACTAGCCTAAGCTCACACACCGCGGCAACCATAGCACCCAAGGAAATAGCATGTAAGGTCCACAACCCGCCTATACCGAGATCGGGATGGGATCCTTGACAGGTCTCTCGGCCTAATAAAAATCAGAGTCTCTAAACCAGAAAAATCCTAGGGAATTCACCCTTACCATTGGCAATGGTTTAGGTTCATAGCCCTAGAAGAGACCTAGTCCTGTCTCGCAGTGGAAACGGGATCCTCAGAAAAAAAATGCCGGCCCTAAATCTTCATCCTTTAGATTAAGGTTTCCTTAGCCAACGCTTTTTTCCCTCTAACATATGTGAGGGCACAGCCGTTGGTGGATCCCTCGTCCAAGTGAAGTTTCTAAACGTTTTAGTGCGCGGGAATGGATAGTTACCTGACTAATCAAGTCCACCCGTCCATGATTGACAACCTTAGTCAATCCCCACTTACCACCCCGCACTCACACATGATTCGTTTATCTTATTATCACATTGTTTTAACATTTAAAATAATGGTTTCTTTTTAACATTCCATCACAGTAATTCCTTGAAGACAACATTGAAAGCATTCTTTTAGAAAACAGACATCTTTAAACTTAAGACAGGGTACTATCAATCAAAACATTGTCCATAATAACCATGACTAGTACCCTTCTTGTCTCAAGACCACCTAAGGGTGAAAAACGGCACCCATTCCTTATTCAAATCCGGAGTGGATAAACCCCCACCCAAGGTTCCGTGTGCCCATACACCAAACCAGTTGCCCATACAACCGGGCGGCTCCCCTAGGATAAAAACGGTATCCTAACTTATGTAGAAACATCAAGACATGACACGGAGTAGAAACTCATCGTTCATGGGGGTAACCGACTTAACCGTGGCTAGAAAGCCAATCATTATCATCAATTTATATCAAGGAGTCGGAGGTGTCTTGAGACAAGCTGTCTTAAGGATGATCAAACATATCTTTCCTAATTCAACCAGTTTTAACCCAACAATTCTTTCCTATATTATAAACAAATGCACGCTGGAAGTTACCTTCCGTTTTCAACCAATTTATCCTTCTTACGTATGCAATGCTAACTTATAAAAGAACTTAAACTAATTAAAGACTTAATTGAATAATGGGAACCCACCTGGGATTGATTGGCCATCTGTTGTTGCGCTGGCGCCTGAAGACTCTCCTCCGTAGGCCTACTACTAGGCCCGGCTTCGTCGTCATGCGATGCTCTAATTCGTTTTGGAGCTACGTCCTCATCATCAGATGTAGGATTTTCTCGGGTCCTTTTTGGTATCATAACTTCTTATCCTTATAAAAAGGACGTCTAATTATTAGGTAAATAGTTCAAAATCTAGACTTAACCTTTGTATTTAACCGTAACCCATCCAAGGTTAAATTTATAGTCTTAATTGATAAATTCTTGACCTAGTAATTTCTTATTTGTCTATATAAGCATGATAACTTCTTACACCGTTTCCCTAAGGGTTTTCTAAGCTCTCCTAACTTTCTTATAATTTTCTATATCTTTTTCCTAATTTTCCTATCAACTTTTAAGCTAATAATTTACTTGTTTTGGGCTTAATATTTATTGTATTTAATTTCTCTTAAAGATTTCATTTCCTTAACTTGATATCATAGGTTTGCACTCACTATAATTTTTCAAAAAAATTTTAACCACAAGTCTATTTATTTTAATTAATCATTTGCTCAAAATAAGACTTTTGGTCAATTATGACTTACTAACCTCACTAATTAACTATGGTATAATTACCACAAGTAGATAAGGATATTTTTGACCTCTGATAATTATCTTATTATTTTCTAACTTAATTATATAATTTCCATCTTCAATTTTCAGCTAAAAATAGTGTAATTGGACTTAGATAAATATCTATACTACTTTTCTAACCTTGACATAATTATCACGGCCTCTTTACCCTATAACATAGCTCTGATAAATAGCATGTAATCATATAGCATGATTTACTAATTTCTCTCTTTAATTTTTTAGCTAAAAATAGTGTAATTTGAGTTGGATAAATACCTATACTACTTTTCTAACCTTGGCATAATTATCACGGCCTATTTACCATATAATATAGCTCTGATAAATAGCATATAATCATATAACATGATTTACTAATTTCCCTCTTTAGATTTTAGCTAAAAATGGTGTAATTTGACTTAGATAAATATCTATACTACTTTTCTAACCTTGTCATAATTATCACGGCCTGTTTACCCTACAATATAGCTCTGATAAATAGAATATAATCATATAACATGATTTACTATTTTCCCTCTTTAGATTTTAGCTAAAAATAGTGTAATTTGACTTAGATAAATATCTATACTACTTTTCTAACTTTGTCATAATTATCACGACCTCTTTACCCTACAATATAGCTCTAATAAATAGCATGTAATCATATAGCATGATTTACTAATTTTCCTCTTTAGTTTTTAGCTAAACATAGTGTAATTTGACTTAGATAAATATCTACACTACTTTTCTAACCTTGGAATAATTATCACGGCCTCTTTACCCTATAATATAGCTCTGATAAATAGCATGTAATTATAGTGCATGATTTACTAATTTCCCCCTTTAATTTACCCCTAAAAATAGCGTAATTCCACTAAGATAATTAGTTAAACTAATTATCTAAGATTAGCATAATTATCACAGGTTATCTAACATCTAATATACCTCTAAAAATTAACTCAATTCAATTTGAACCTATTCACTAATTTCCCTTATTTAAATTTCTCAAAAAACAGAGTAATTCTGGATAATTAATTAGCTACATTAATTATCTGAGCTTTTCCTAATTATCACGGGTTTCTTAACATCTAATTAACCACTGATAAATATATCACAGTAATTTAATTCAATTTACTAATTTCCTCTTTTTAAATATCTCAAAAACAAGAGTATTTTGCTAAAGAAATTAGCTAGATTAATTTTTTTAACCTTCTCCTAATTATCAAGGGTTCCTTTACACCTAATTAACCCCTGATAATTATATCATAGCATTTGAAATCCTTTTACTAATTTCCCCTATTTAAATTTTTTGAGCTTCTCCTAATTATCACGGGTTCTTAAACACCTAATTAATCACTGATAAATATATCACAACATTTGAAATCATTTTACTAATTTCGTCTATTTAAATTTCTCAAAAAACAGGGTATTTCTGCTAAAATAATTAGCTAGATTAAAATTTCTGAGATTTTCCTAATTATCACGGGTTCTTAAACACCTAATTAACCACTGATAATTATATCACCTCATTTGAAATTCATTTACTAATTTCCCCTATTAAAATTGTTCAAAAAACAGAGTACTTATGCCTAATTAATTAGGAAAACTTCTCAGAAAATTATAGGATAATTTTCCTAGATTAATAAATGTCTAATGGATCTCTGATAAATAATGCAACTTAATCTAATCCTAATTAATATTTTTACCATTAATTCATGGTTAATTTGGCTAATTTCCGCCTTAATATGATAGGATAAATAATCAGCTTAGTATTACTAAGCTTAATTATAATAATCAACAGAGATTAATTAATTTAAAGAGGTTTAAGGAGCATGCATAGGCCTAATCTTTTATTTATTAGCAATTTATCTTAATCTAATCTTGCTAATTAAGAAGGATTAGGTTAATTATCGTTAGGGTTAATCAATTAGAGATTGAACTCTAATGATTTCTGCGTAGTGTTCTCTCTAGATGAGAGAGAGAGAGTAGCAAGGCTCCGAGTCTGTGTAAAATGTGAAGCTAGGGGTCCTATTTATAGTTTTCTGGCACTCATAAGCTCTTACCGGCTGAAAAAGGCAGTTGCTTGAAGTTCAAGCAGCCCCCAGCAAGTCAAAAAACGACCCCTGCTGCTAAATGAGTCCCTGGCAGGTCAGTGATGACCCTCCCATTACCTGCCAGCTTTTAAAATGTCAATTTTGCTATAATTTGACCTATTTTTTCTTAATTGGTAAATATCTTGTAAATATCTGGGAGACCTTTAATAAAGTCTATGCTTAAATGATTACTGTAACCCTTTAATTTTTCTATTTTACTCAATTCACAGTGTAAACTTCCAGGGGTCATAACTATGCCAGTTTTTATCGGAATTCAATTCTGAAAATTTCTAGCCTGGGGTTTGCTGTGCTTAAGATTCCAAAAATACCAATATTTGCCATGGTCGGACAATTCTACATTGCTTTTTCAATAATCATATCATTTTGATTAAGCTTATACAACCTTTAAGGTTTCAGAAACTGGAAACCTTACAATCACCCCAACTTAAGAATTTGAGATGTCCTCATCTCAACCGAAATTGGGAAAATCTTTGAGAAGAGAAATTCATCCTCCACAAGTGGCATCTTCGAAGGGATAACCTTTCCACTTTATCAAATGTTACTGATTATTCTAAGAGTTCTTTCCAGTTTCTGGTTGGAGTTACTTGCTAGCCAAACTTTTCTCGAGAAACTCTTAGTGTTGAGCCCATCTGAAAAACTTTTACAAACCATTTGCATCATCTCAAAAACCAGGTTAAATCAATTCCATAAAAGATCCATAAATTCACCTTGTCAACATGAACGCGCTCGATCTAACTGACCATTCAGAGCAATCAGCGTTCGACAAGTATCATGTATTTCAGCTTTGCCAATCTGAACGCGCTTGGCGTGTTCTTGCCATTCTGAGCAATCTGCGTTCGGCACAAGCTTCTACTATTGCACCAGAGATACCCCCTCTGTGCTCTAACCTGGTTGACCAACAATATGTAAAGGGTTTTAAGAAGTATCATACCAAGAGTTCTTTTGGACTTCCTATTAGTCTCGTACCTTAATACTTTCAAGTCTATGTTATTTTTCTAAGGAAGGCTATCGTGTGCACAAAGAATGTGAGTTGTTTTCTTGATAACTATGTCATTCTCAAAATTCAAATTCTTTTCATACTATCGAGAACTTTGGTCTCATTTGTTAGATCAACCCTTAATTTCTTGATTAAATACCAACTTAACTTTAGATTCATTAATTAATCTTGGAGAAGAAAATCATGTATTCCATTATAATATATAAGTAACTTATATATTATAATGGAACTTATAAGTAACTTACTCAAGTTTTTACATTATTGATTTATAGTGGTTTACAAAGCTCTAAGATTGCTAACTATGGCCAAGCGAGTGGCTCTTTTATCTTTTTTTATCCGTAGGGTTGGTTCTCCTATGATTGCATAAAATCTGGTTCCTCTTACTCTTCCTTTACCTCGTCCTCTATTTCTACCTCCTCTTAGATTATCTCCTTGATTTTGAGGAATGGCTCTAGCAGTAATTCGAGGGTTTTGTTTTTCTGGAAAACTATTTCTATAGTGCCCTATTTGATTGCATCCATAGCACCTAACGTTTGGGAAGGTCTGTTCTCAGTTCACTGCTGCAGCTACTCCATGTTGTTGATATCCCTCGTTGGAATTTTTCCCTGGCTCTTCCCCTAAAGTTACTAAATCCATTATAGTTTCTTGTAGAGTTGGTTCCTTCAGCTGCAAGAGGCTTAGCCCTGAGAAGGGCATCCTGTATTGATGTATGCCTCATGGCTTGGATCCATACCTCTGCATCTCGTTCCACATTGACCCCTTTTCCTTTGAAGTTGGGGGGTTGCACTTGTTTGAGAAGAAACAAGCACGGTATAAAGAACAGAATCAGGTATCTACATGGTTTCGTAAGATCGACGGATTGGCAATTTAAATACTTATGACACGGCTAGGATTTAACTTCAGAATAGACACAAGATCAAGATATTCAATTCAAAAGACTTGGTTCTTTATTTATAAGGTGAATATTTACAAGGATAGCCTTACAAAAGAGCCTTAGGTATCTCATCCTAACTTGTTGTAAATTTTTGCGGCCTTTAAAGGATCTGCATAGCTAGCTGATTTGGAATATGGTGATACAAATGATGGGTGTTTGTAGTCAGATTTCTACAATCTTCTAATTGATTGGTATAATAGTTCTTATACTCATTGGAAATTGGAAAGTAAATTATAAGGTCCAAATTCTTAGGGGTATTCTGAGAAAAAGTTCTGATTCTTCGATATGGAATTATCTCCACCACTCTATTCCATACCCATTCGTTCAGGCGTTTTCCCGTGCCTCCTGGGTAAGTGTTAACAGTGATACTCGAGTTTGTACCCAAGAAGTAGTATAACTGAACCACTCTCAGTTCCTCAGCCCAGCGTAGTTTCTTTAAATCCGTGGTAAGACATCCCAGCTTCCGAGCATTGATGTAATATGTCCCGCCTTCATTGCTCCATTCAAGCTCCCAGCCTTTATCTATCCGAGTCGAATGAGGAGTGTGAACCTTCATTAGTAGCTCCATCACGCTCCGTCGAAAAAGATAGTTTGGAGAACGACAAGCACTCTCATAAATGAGCTCAAAGACTTGGAATTTGCGATATTCAATCACAGGATCTTCCTGAATTGTCGACGCATAAGCCTTTGGTTAGTTAACCAAATTTATTTATTTTTCTATATTTATATATATATATATATATATATATATATATATATATATATATATATATATATATATATATACACATATATATATTTTCTTTTTATATTTTTAGACAATACGAAATTTTTCCAACTAACTATATATATATATGTGTGTGTGTGTGTGTATATATATATATATATATATATATATATATATATATATATATATATATATATATATATATATACACACACACACACACATATATATATATATATATATATATGTGTGTGTATATATATATATATATATATACACATATATATTTTCTTTTTATATTTTTAGACAGTACGAAATTTTCCCAACTAACTAACCCAGGCTCTGAAACAAAAAGAGCTATGGATGTGCGGAGCTTCACATTGTGGGAGCTTAAAAAGAGATGAATGCGTCTTAGAAAGAGCGATTGAGGACAAGGATTATATTCCTAAACCTTTTCCTAAAGATGCCTTGGAACCTCTAGAATGGGAACACATACTAGCAACATTGGATGTCTGTACCATTACAGATAGTCAACCAACAAAATTTTGCGATAAGGATGGCTATGATGTGCTACCCTATTACATGGTAAGCATTATACCAGGAGGAGATGAGATGGTAGAACCACCAGAACAAGAAGAATTTTATAACTCCTCTCAGCATCTGGAAGTAAATAATGATGCAGATAATGAGTGTTCAGACAACTCAAGTGAGCGTGGGGGGAAAATAGAGGATATCAGGTTTTATGATTTTGCTAATTAGTACCCTAGACGCCAGGAACGCTATAGGAGAAAACGAGCAGGAAACAAAGCGAGAGAGAACTTGATGCCCAGGTTGAAAGATAAAACTCACTATCTAATGCTTGGCAGAGGATTGTGTAAAAGATCAAATATCAGGAAGATTCTCAAAAGTTTGAAGGGAAAGAACGCGAGAGGAAATAAGACAAGTATGAAAAACTAAAACAGAAACAAAATCACAAAAATCTCAAAAATCAAAAAGAGAAACAACAAAAGACCAAGAGTGGACCAAACTGGAGCGTAAACAGAAATACCAAGAACTGAAACGGTCTTTACGAGAGGTATGGACTACTGAGGGAGATAGTGATGGTAAAGGGGAGTCAGAAAAGGGAAACATGGATGTACCATCACACTATCAGAAATTCACCATCCAAGACAGAAAAACCATCATGACAAAACCAGTCAGGGAAAGAACAAACCAGGAATCTTATGATGGGCCAGAAAATCCAAAAAGCGCAGACCTTGCGAAACCAGGTGACAGGCCTCAGCCGGTCTATGTCGCAACCAATTTAGAGCCTAAAGAAGAAGAACGGATAACACAGCTTCTCAAGAAGTATAAAGATGTGTTTGCATGGTCCTACAAAGACCTCAAGGGAGTTGATCCATCGATATGCCAACATACAATTCCTTTGAAATTAGATGCAAAACCTAGCAAACAGTGTCCTTATACATATAATGACACATTTTCTAAACGAATCAAAGAGGAGATTGACAAGCTAATGGAAGCTGAATTCATTTATGAAATCTAACATACAGATTGCGTGTCACCCATTGTGGTAGTCCCCAAAAAAAACGAAAAACTGCGAGTGTGTGTAAACCTCAAAAAGATAAATGCAGCCACCATAAGGGATAATTATCCCTTGCCAATCACAGAACATGTACTTGAGAGGGTGGCCGGGAAACAGGCTTATTCCTTTCTGGATGGGTTTTCAGGATACAACCAACTGGCAATTGCAATGGAGGATCAACACAAAACAGCGTTTGCCACAGAATGGGGACTAAATGCGTATCGAGTTATGGCGTTTGGCTTAACTAATGCCCCAGCTACCTTTCAAAGGTTAATGACGCACGCGTTCAAAGAATACCTGAGAATATTCTTAGAAATATACATGGATGATCTTTGTGTACACTCTCTTCTACGAGGGGAACATATTGACCATTTGCAAAAGGTATTTGAAAAATGCAGGACATATCGAATCTGTCCTAACCCGGAAAAGTGTATTTTTATAATTGGGCAAGGCCGCATCTTAGGACACATTGTCTCAAGAAATGGCATAACCACTGACCTAGACAAAGTCAAAGTCATAGTAGACCTACCCAGACCTACTAACGCGAAACAAGTGCAATCCTTCATGAGACACTGTGGGTATTATCAAAGATTCATATATATGTATGTAGTCATCGCACAACCACTGTATCGTTTACTAGTCAATTTTGATTGGATCGAGAAGTGTGAAACTTCATTCCAAAAGCTGAAGGAAAAACTTGTATCAGCACCTGTCCTTAAAGCACCGGATTGGGAAAAGATATTCCATGTTCACATTGATGCTTCTGCATATGCAATCGGGAGTATTGTGGCTCAACCTGGAGACGGAACAATGGATTTGTTATGCAAGCTGAGAGTTAAATAGTGCGGAAAAGAACTACACAACCACTGAAACAGAGGGGTTAGGAATGATTTATGTTGTAAAGAAATTTCAGCATTATCTGCTCGCAAACCAATTTGTGTTCTTCACTGATCATCAAGCTCTTTTGTATCTGGTGAATAAACCATGCAATATAGGGAGAATTGTACGCTGGTCTATTATATTGCTAGAGTTTGATTTCACAGTGGTAGTCAAAAAGGGTAAAACTCATCTACGGGTGGATCATCTTTCAAGTATACACAACGGGGAAGCTCCTGAAGGAGTAGATGATGACATACCAGATGCTTATCTTTTCAATATTTAAATGATACCCAAATGGTCTCAGGAAATTGTTAGCATTATTTCCTTTGGAGGTAGGTTGAATAACACGAAAGACAGATCCAAACAATAAACAATTCGACAAACAAAAAACTTCCAATTAATTGCAGGACGGCTGTATCATCTAGGATCGGACCAAATTCTAAGATTATGTATAAATCCGGAAGAATTCGAGTGTTATCTTGAAGAAGCACATGTCCAAGATTGTGCATTTTATTGTTCAATAGTGAAAACACACCAGAGAGTGAAACAGTTAGGGGTTTATTGGCCAACTATGTACGTGGACACACATGCTTATGTTACCAATTGTACTATATGTAGTGCCAAAAGATCAGTGGATCGTGCGACATTGTTTCAGGTAAACATTGCACCTGCATGGAGCTAATATATCATTGATTTATTAACCACACGGATGTTTCCTGAAAACATAACAAGAGCACGGAAAAGGGCTATAGAGTTGGAGGCTCGAGACTTTCAGTTGATTGGGAACCAACTCTCTAAGCGACGAAAGGACAATCAACTTAGAATCTGTGCAAGTGAAAGTGAATACTTGCTTATTCTAGAACACGCACATGGAGGTATAAGTGGAGGACATTTTTCAGGCGATAAGACGACAAAAATTATCTTAACCGCAGGAATATGGTGGCCTACATTGCATATGGATGCTGAAGAGTTTGTAAAGCATTGTGATGCATGTCAGCGCACCAAGGTGCCGATAAGGGGAGATTAGATGCCACTACGGCCAATGATGGGAGCAAGGGCATTTGCAAAATGGGGCATTGATTTCGTGGGACCTATTTCACCCCCTGCATATCACATCCATGCCCAATATATCATTGTGGCTACGGACTATCTCACAAAATGGGCGGAAGCCAAAGCAACACAAAAAGAAGATACACGGACCACTGCACAATTTTTGTATGAGAATGTTTTTGTACGATACGGTTTACCAATAGAAATTTTCAATGATCATGGAACACGTTTTCTTAATAAAGTCATTGAATATCTGTTAGAGGAATTCATGGTCATACATAGGAAATCTGCTCCATACCATCCACAGGAAAATGGACAAGCTGAGGCCACAAATAAAACACTATGCATGGTTCTCACTAAAATTGTGTCAAAGTCAAGAACAGATTGGGATCAGCAGCTACACTTAACACTATGGGCATACAGGGTAGCTTACAAAACATCGATAGGAACGACACCATACAACATGGTGTTTGGCCTAAATGCTATATTACCCATAGAGTTTTTAATTCCAACTCTACGAGTAGCGAAACGCTTAGAATGGACAGGGCATGAGATCTCTTCAAGAATAGATGATCTTAAAAAGCTAGATGAACTCCGCTTGAGAGCTGTAGCTTCGATCTATGCTAAAAAGAGAAGACAAAAGGAGTTTTTTGACAAGCATGTGCGCACGAAAGAGTTCAAAACAGGTGATTATGTACTTGTTTATACCTTGAAGCAACATACCAAGAAACTTAAAAAGCGAGGGATGGGACAGTGATCTCTCACAAAGCGGAGCTGCGAAGCTTGCTACATTATCAGGTGAAGAAATGCCAAATTGGATTAGTGGATGTCGATTGAAGAAATATCATTTATCACTAACACAAGATATGCTTCAACAAATCTATCAAGGAAAACAACGAATGAAGGAGAAGCAGAGGGTACGAGAAGAAGCTCAAGCAGAAGCACAAGAACGCATTGCAAAAAGAAAACTTCTGCGACAACAAAAAAAATGTGGAGCACCATTGCGAATCAATGCCATTCGACTAACGAGGTTTGATGACGACACAGTGGAGCCAATAATTGCAGTCAAAGTAGGTAGCAATCAAGTTGAATCGACGGCATTGCTTGATTCTGGAGCTCAAGCAAATTTAATCTCTTACAGATTATACAAACAGCTCAAACCCACAGGTCAACTTCATCCTACTCCACAATTGCTAGAAAGTAGTACATCACACTCGTCGAAAACATTGGGCTGGACTATATTGAAAATTTTATGTAGTCGGGGATGAAAGCACAAAACACCCCATGTTGTTGGGAAAACCTTGGCAAAAAGAGTACAATGTACAGATAGATTGGAATATGAATGCACTTAAAATTCAACATGCACAAGAACAACAGATGGTAACCTTTGCTCAGCAACCCTGGAAGAATCATATGCCAGCAATTCAATCACTGGATAAAAAGTCGAAAGGAAGGGTGCCACTAAAGGACAACATGATACCCAAGGCTAACAAACAGGAAACTGTCAACCATGCTCACTACATACATACAAAGTCACCAACCGCGGTGCAAAGATCGAGGTTACCAAAACAAGAGAAACAAATATGGGTGCGGAAGGATAGAAATGTCATGGTAGACAAAAAACAATACAACAGAGGAAGTCAACATAAGCCGATAGTTCAACCAAACACCAAGGGCATAAAACAGATATGGATCCCAAAGAAAATGCTCAACAACAACTCAAATGCAACTCGCATTTGGATACCGAAACTGAAGCACAAGGCACTCCCTTCAGTACAAGCAACATCAGAAGACAGACAGCTGCATATGAAACCAACAAACCAATTTATATGGATACCCATCAGCAGCAAAACAATGGCACCCAATGTAGTAGAAATAAACCCTAAACCGGCCAAGACAAGATACCAATGGAAAGCAAAAGAGATACGATCTACGGCCATTCCGGCCAAGCCAATTCTCTCCAAAGAGACGACTATGGCCATAACAATTGTAGTGGCAAAGCGAATGTCTTTTGCAAGAAAGACAATCAAACAAAGAGTAGTAGGTTACAATTGTTACTTGCAAAGAAAACAGGAAACCTCGACGACGAATGCCAATATGCATCTTGCTTATACCCTTCTCTTACACACCATTAATTTTTCCATGCATTGACCGAGTATGCATAAAATAGGGCCACATTACACGGCCAAGCATTAGCACAATTTTTTCAACCTATGCATGGCACATACTCCGAGGCGATACCTTGTTGTCCAGGAGGACTCTGGCTGGGCGGGGGGGGGAGGCATTCTCAAATGCGGACCCAATAGCAGAAAGAGCAAAAAAGGGTATGATTTTCGACTATTTTTAAGGGTTGTTGTTTGATTGCAAAATTTTCTGGACTAGCCCAAGTACATATGCCCTTATACAACATAAATCTACAGGTATATGGGGCCAAATGCCAAATCAAGCCCCTAGGTGTGTGTATATAAGTAAAAATACCCATTTTTTGGGCAAAATATTGGTAAAACGGAGAAATCCGGCCATAAAAATTGTATGTGAGTGTATATAATGTTTTGCGGTGATGTTTTTGATTTATTGTGATTTTTGGGGATTTTCTGGGTTTGATTTGCTATTTTCCTTTTACTTTTGCTAATTTTTGGCAAAAAAACTTCAAAAATACAAAAAGCAGGTGAAAAACAATCGTAATAAAAAAAAAAGGGGATGATCAGTGACTATAGGACAACCTATGGTACAGTGGGGGTGCAATTATGAAACTGGAGCGGAATGCGTGTTTTGGCCAGATTTTGATCGAAATGCCAAATTTCTGGTAAACAGGGCAAATGGAGCCCAAATCAAGAAATTTTTGAGCTTAAACTCCATCTCGCAAGAAGTTGGGAGCACATGTCAAATTTCATGAAAAGTGGTTCGAGGACCCCCATTATAAGAATTTTTCACTTCATTTTTAGCTCATTTACACTATTGACCTTTGAGAGAGAGCTACTGCCACCTAGAGCGAGTGGAAGTTCCAGCAGCTTCTACGATGCGCACAACTATCCAACGAGCTTCAGAGGTAGAATCACCACCTTGAGCTTTTCGAGCATGTTTGTCGTTTTGTCGCGAAAAACTAGCGTAGGGTTCACACAGAAAGCGGGCAGTAGAGACCTACAACTAGAAGTGGCCACGTAACGGCTAACCCAAAAGCAATGAGACTTCATCGACACCTTACCCTAGCATAGGAGACCAGTCTTGGATGTCCAAAGGCAATAGAAAACCATCGAGAAAAACCCTAATTCCTAGAATCCCGCAAGAGGCCACCAAACGAGAAATCGGCGGAAAGCCGCCCAAATGCTACCAAAATTCATGGGTAGGAGCATCTCGACATGCTCGACAAGTCTATGTAGCCCACATGACCAAAAGGTGACCCAAAGCGGCACTAAACTTCAAAAATGGCATCAGACACACAAAGCGTCAAATAGCTCTCGCGGCCAAAACCGCATGTCCGTTTGCCACCAAACTTCACGAGCGGCTTTCCTAGACCATCAACAACCAAGTCCTATGGTAGTAGACCACCACAAGTCATCGAAGACATGTAAACGCAACCACGGGTGCTTCTAGAGCGACAAATTGCCAAATAGAGCTCCGGTGAAGCCAAAGTCGACAAAAACCATACGGCCAGGATCCCCAAGGGATCGGGAATCTATGGAGACCAACATCAAGAAATTTCATCGCCGAAAATCACTCCAAAAGTCAGAAAACGGATCGGAGGCTCTAAAATATACACATGGAGTTACTTTCTATCCATTTGACTTTTTTGTTGAAATTAGGCTTAAAAGGGACTCAGGGGGACTAAGGGCAGGCACCAGTGACAGTTTCCATGAAAAAATCATCAGGAGACATCCTACGCATAGGATGTCTCAAGGCCATTTCTGGGCACAGAACCCAACATCTCTCATCACACACATTTTTTGAATAGCCTTTACATGCTAGCCACCAAGTTTCATCACATTTGGACCAACATTAACCTCATATGCATGAAAAAACGCAAAGTTAGGGCATAGAGGCAATAATGGGCCATAGACCTACCAAAACTTGTCCAAATCGCATGAAACTTGCACAACACATTCATGATCACATAGCCAACCAACCTGTGTGGTTACTTGCAAAAATTGATGAAGTAGACATCCTACGCGTAGGATGTCTATTTGACATTTTTGGCCTACAGAGGGTATTTTTATATTCCAGATCTTTTCTTATCACCTTCAAGAGCTCATATATCAAGTTTGAAGCCATTCTAATCATTTTTGACCCCCAACACCTTCAAGATACACTTTTTGAGCCCAAAAACACTACACAGGGTCTTACCAATGTCAATTCTTGTCCAAATCAAAATCCAAGAGCATAGCCATGTTCCACATGCCAAGGACTACCTACAGAACAAATCCCAAAGCCATTTTGATGAAATAGACATCCTACGCGTAGGATGTCTCCAGCATGTTTTTGAACTTCTGTGCAAAGAATGACATCATGGGAGCCATCACCATGGTGCAAGGAGCCCATATATCAAGTTTCAACCCATTTGGATATCATTTACTACCTGTTGTGGACTTTATACCCAATTTGTGACCTAAAGCCTGAATCTGTCCAAAAATCCTTTTTTTGATGCCCAAATCCAAAACCAAGCACATAGCCATGTTCCACAGGCCAAGGCCCACCAGCATATCAAGTCTCACCAAGATCTGATGAAAAAGACATCCTACGCGTAGGATGTCTGAATGATAAAATTTTGCCAGAATTGCTTTTTGAGCACATGCACAGTTGCCCAAGTTCCTTTTAAGTTTTATTTTCAATTTTCAAGTCATTTGGATAGTTAAAACCCAGTTTCTCAGTTGACATGGAAAAAATGCTAACTTCGGACTACTGAGTGCAACAGGATCTATGGCAACCGCAAAGTCACCGGCAAAGAAGAAAAGGATGACCATAAAGGATTATTTGGAAGAAGTAGAGCGCTTCGTCATACCAGAAGGAACTCTAAAGCCAACCAGCACGTGGATCCAAGAGGACTTGTTAAAGTCCAATGATCTAAAGATCTACCAGGACATGTTCAAAGACACCAAAGGAAATGTGATAGAGTTACCAATGCTACCGCCTGAGCTCAATGAGTTCGCCAGGAGCAAGATGGCAGAGTATCTGGAGAAGATTGATCTCCACAATTATTTTGAAGCTGTGTTGGTAGGTATTGACATAAAAAGAGTATGGGAATTTGTGACGACAATCAAGGAAGATGGAGTGGCCAGAGTAACGGATCTGCGGGGCAAGCCAGGCACGAAGATTATAATCACATAGAGAGTAGTGTAAGCTACACTAGACCTCTCCAACAAAGGGGATAGTGTAACCAAAAGAAGAGACGAAGTAAAGGTGTACACAGAAAAGAAAGGCAACTACACCTTTGAAGACATTGCCAACCCTAAAGTGGCAATCATGAGTCAACTGTACAATCAGTACTTCCATATGTGTACCAAGCAACCACAAAAGTATAGAATGCCACCTGGAGCAATTGCCACAACATTCACCTGGGAAATGTAGAAAAGAAAGCCGAAGGTAATCAATTATATAACTTATATACATGATAATCTGGTGAAGATGGGCAACAAGAACCCCACATACATCGTGCCAGGTGAGCTAATCACGAAAGTGATTTATGGGGCATTGCATGCCAAGGGAAGATGGCCCGACCCTCCATCACAGAACAACTGGTTGAGGCTCAAGGAAGATAAGGAAGAGTAACAGCCCAAAGCACCAAACCTGTTTGAAACCCCGGTTAGAAACCGTGCAAGAAGAGCAGCCAGAGTTGAAGAAGGGAAAGAAGGAATCCGTCCAAGTGCCAGTAAAAGAGACGAAATCACAGAAAGCGGCATGGCTAGAGCGGCTGATGGAAAGTTTAAAGGCCGAAAGAGCCCTTAAAGGAGATTTGAATGAGATATGGAAGCCGTCTCTAGAAGCAATGTCGGGATCATCCCGAAGGGTGCACAGAGACAGATTCGATGACTATATTAAGAATTTTGAGATTCTCGATGCCACAGCGGAAAATATCCCACATGTACCATTTATAGAAGCAGAAGTGGAGCAAGTCCGATGGCAACTGCTAGAGGAGCATGAAGGCCAAGAGAGAGAAAGGAAGACAAAGGTGGACAGGGATTTCAAGAAAAAGCCGACAACTCCACCGTCCAACCCTGAGTCCAACCCACCACCCTCACCACCTCCTCGTAGCCGTCCATAGACTCAAGAGAAAGAGGAGCAAGACAAACCTGAAGATAAAGAAGAGTCAAAGCAAGAACAAAGCCAAGAGCAAGAACCAAAAGAAGAGGGTAAGCCTAAAAGTGAGCAGCCAGAGCCAAATGAAGCAAGGTATAACACATTTCTAGACCTACTAGCTATCGGATATACAAAAGAAGAAGCTGTCACAGTCGCATTTGACTTGGCAAGCACGGGGCCCAAAGAGAAAATGCAGAGCCTGCAGTTAGTGGAGCTAAAGGAGATGTCCACTGATCTTGTGGACCTGCACCCGCCCACCAATGATTGGGATGTGGTGATGACCAAGCTAACCGGGCGGGCTAAGAGCACAATCAATGGCCTTAGAAAGTGAAATGGCAACTCTTAAATCCACTGAAGTGCAGATAAAGCTTGAAGTCAACACTTTACAAAAACAAAGCCAAAGGCAGATGGAGAGAGAAGCAGAGCTGCAATCCAGTCTGGCAAAGGCATTGCAAAGATGCCAAGAGATGGAAAGAGAGAATCAGGAAGCAGCTCAAAGACTGCAAGGAGCCGAAGAGGAATATAGACAACTCAGCAAGTCATTGACAGATGCAAAGAGGGAAAGGGATAACCTAACCCTACAACTTGATGAGGAGTCCAAGGAAGTTGAGGCCATGCAAAATGCCAAAGAGAAGGCAGAAATAGAGCAGGAGGCTAGCCAAGATGAGGTCCTTGAGCTCAAGGACCACCTTAAAGTTAAAGACCAAACCATCCAGCGGCTACGGGCATCTCCTGCCAGAGTCAGAACTACTAGCTCGACTCACACTACTTCAGAGAGCCAAATCTATGGAGAACAAATGAAAGAGCTCCAGAAAGAGTTGACCTTAGAGAAGAAGCAAAGGTTGATGATGGCAGAAGGGTTGGTGGTTATGCAAACATGCATGGAAGAAGAGCAGAAGGCAATGCAAGATGAGCTAGAAAATATCAAGAGAAAGCTCGAGGAGGTGGAGAAGATAAACGCCGATTTGAACGACCTCCTCGTGAACATGGGAGAACAAGCTGAAGCAGAGAAACAGACACTCCAAAAGCAAATAGAAGAGCTGAGAGGCCAGCAGGCAGAAGAGCAGGCAAGCACAGGGCTTGCAACAATCGAAGGCATAGACCTAGAAAATGTGGCAAATCCTGTGGACACACCCATGCAAGAGGAAATCCTAGTAGGACCCTCTCAAGAACCACAAGATCTGACACAAGAAGAGGAAGAGAAGTTGCGCAAGGCCATAGAAGCAGAAATCAGGGAAATGGCCAAAGAAGATTTGGAATGGGAGCAGAGGGTTTTTAAATCCATGACCATTCAGAAGATAGACGCCAGCAACCTCCGACGTGAATGGCTACAGCCCTCTCTCCCATATCCTTTGCTAAAGTACGAAGCTACCACAATCAACAAGAGAATTAGAGAAGAGCCAACAGTGCCACTCTACACAGCAAATATCTCCAAGCCTGAAGGGGCAAAGTTGATAGTCGACTCCGAGCCCAGGTGGAGAAAGGCATGGCTGACGAAGTATCCACGGTACCTAATCCATTTGGTAGAGGCACCCAAAATCATCAGAGATAACCTAAGCTTCTGCCCTCTACCAAGGATGCAAACGTGGAAGGTCCAGGAGCTACTACAAAGAAGCCAACCCACTTGGGTAAACTATCTGAAGCTGCCAGGCTTGAAGACAAGTGAGAGAATAAGTGTTCAATACATGGTGAAAACCCTAACGGGTGCCATCAGATTTTTCACTGGCTCACCTCACCTATCTTGCATAATGATGAGGAAGATCTGCAAAACCCTTTTGGCAGTCTTCGAGACGTTCAACCCAGGCCAGGCGACAGACAGTATCTTCTTCTTTCAAGATACTTACAGATGTGCATACGATCTGTTTGGTCAGCCTTCGAAGGAGGTGATACAGGCATTGTATCAAAGGATCATGTTTTTGCCATCCTATCACCTCCAGGCCTTTGAAGAAGCTTTCTACATCGGCTTCTTCACCATCAACACCGATATATTCAGCCCAACACTATTGGACTTACATGCAAGATACGAGTCGCTTCTCAAGATGCGAGAAACCATAAGATGAAGAAGCAGCTCAATAGCCATGTCGGGGATGACATGAGCAAGGAGGGGGGGAGTGTTAGAAGTTGGACACACCCTACGGAAATTGACTGCTGGGCAGATTATCATTTTTTGTAATTATTCATTTATTGAGAAAACCCGACCTTTCACCTTGTAAATATTGGGGCTTACAGAATTTTCCACACTGTATCCCAGTTTTGACATTTAAATTGAGTAGATGGTTAATTTGGAACTTTAGGGTTTGAGAATTATAAGGTGTTTATACCACTTTTTGACCTTAATGAAAAAACCTTTGTCATTTTAAAAAAGTTTGAAGTCTATGAGTGAGCGTACTGTGTACGAGAGAGAGTGAGAGCTTCATATTGACTCTACGTCTACACCGGTGGTCAGAATCGAGTGTGGAGAAGTGCAACGTGTTGCCCTCGATGAGAGCTACGCGCTGATACCTACATTGCGCGCGTACGGTCTGGTTTTGTGAGCTTCATCTGTGAGCTTCATCTGGTGATTCGGTGAGCATACGTTGTCCGATTTTTCATTGCAACATATCCACGCGTTCGCATTGAGTAGAGCTACACATTAAGCACTTTAGATTTTGGAAACGAAGACCTGCAAATTTTGGCCAGACATCCTACGTGATTTTGCATCGGGTATTTTGGGTTGGGGTTTTGGTTCAGAGACCTTAGGGAGAGCGACCTATTGGTGCTAGTAGGGTCTCCTTCAAGTTCTGTGGTGTTTTGAGATTGTTTGATGGGTGTTCGGTTCGAGAAAGCGTTGTAGGAAGTTTCCTCTTATGCACTCCTGAAGGCTGTGACTTCGACATTGGGTAGAGACCTCTGTAGGAATTAGTTAGGAGTCGATTGAGTGTAGGTTGACACCCTATGATTGCTTCCATGCGCCTGTGGGTCATGCTTCGCCCTTAGCTGACAAATCTTGTTAGGTGAGTTCTCGCTATGCTGACGTCCGTCGCGGCGTATCCGTCCAACACAATGGGAGAAGTACTTACCCTTAGTGGAGTATGCCTACAATAACACTGTACATACATACACATGAAAATCACCTTTTGAGGTAATTGAGGGAAGATCAAAACGTCCCTTGCTACTTAAGGTACACAGGAAGATCTTTGCTACTACAGATGAGTATAGCCAAGATCTACAAGAATCTTTCCAAAAGATTAAGGATGCTATCTCTATCTCACAGCAAAAGGAAAAGGCTGCTGTTGACAAGCACAGAAGAGCCCAATCCTTTAAAGAAAATGATTGGGTCTTACTCAAATTTCCCAAGGCTCGATTAAGGCGCACAACGGGCAAGAATCCTACGAGACACCATTTGGATGCTTTGTGTGTGTACCAAAAAAGTCTTCACAAATCCTACAAAGGAGGGGGCGAGCCTTGCAAGTAGGGGATGAAAGAGAAACAAAGACACTCACACACACTCACAAGCCTCCTTTACAGAAAGGGAATGAGGGACACATGTCAACTCCCTAGCCCAGATGCCCACAAGGTGTACTCAAATCCTATTGGGCCATGGAGGTGGACCAATGAGAATTAGGCTAGAGTAAATCTAGTTTAATTGATTTAAAAATACTTAATAGAAGAACCAATAAGAATTAAGCTCTCTAGAATACTTTTGGATAGTCTCCTAAGGGGTCCAATGAGCATTCAGCAACCCAATGGCTTGCATGATTCCTATTGGCCAGGAGACAAAGAGGTCCAATGAGAGTTTAGTTGCGTCAATTAATAACCTAATGATCTCACAAAAGGGGAAAGGGGGACACATGTCAGAAGGCTATCACTTATACTCCTTAAATTTCATTAGCTAAGCTGGGAAAGGTACAATGGGGTGTGAGTATGAGCAAATAGCAAGAGGGGTCGACCAAGAGAGAGAGGGGGCTGAATTTTCACAGGCATTATCTCACACACTCACACACAAGCTCATGTGTGGACCAAGAAGACTCTCTCTCTCTCCTTCTCAAGCTTTCATGGAAATATTATCACCTACTCCAAGCTTGTGAGAAGGGAGGCCTGCCCCAACAACTCTTGGATTTGTGATGCAAATCCATCCAAGATCCAAGCTTCAATGCATGCTCACCTCCTCTACCATGCTATTTACTAAGCAATGTTATGCTTTTTGTTGCTCTCTCCAACCAAGCACTCTTGTTATGATCATTAGGAATCTATTCTAATGAAATGCTCACTATGTTCATACTAATTTCCGCTACACACAAGTAACCTACTCCACATGTAGTCTTTGGAGCGGCTTCACCCACGGTGCCTGCTCACTTAGGTGACTTGGCACCATTTGCTCAAGCTATCGGTCGATCTATTGCTGAGAATATGTGTAACATGCCGGATAGCGAGCCTAGAAGTAAGGCAGTACAAATAGCCAAGCTCACACAAAAATTTAGTGGAGACGGGGATGTGAGAAAGCATAGAAGTGTTTGAAAAAATATGCGATTCCCTACTAGGAGAACACAATGACCTGCATAAGAGTAATGCTTTAAGCCTAACCTTAAGTGGGAAGGTTAGGGATTGGTATATAACCCTAAGGGTGGAAGAAAAAACGATTTACCCTACTCTTAGAAGACTGTTCTTCAAAGAATACATACGAGAGAGAGTGCTTTGGGGTGTAGCATGTCAGCTCCAGAAAGCCCAACGAGAGGAAGGAGAGTCTATGAGAGACTTTATTAGTCACTTGAAGCATTTAAATTCTCCTTGTAGTCCAAATGAGCGGTTCAATAATAACCAATTGCTTGATAGATTCATTAGGGGTTTGTAACCTCACCATCCTATCTAATTGCAGTATTAGCAAGAACCACAATTAAATTGTCAATCCATGGGACAAAGCTGATTCGACTAGTGCATAGAGGCTACAAGAGGTTGTCAATCTCTCAGAAAACAACTAACAACTCGCATCTAACTCAAGCTACACTCAAGTGATTGAAATCACCAAAAGTCAATCGCTCATCGGCAAACAAATCACATCCGTTACAACATCAAATGACATCCAAACGTAATGAAACTTCTAGGACATGTTTACAAGACCTAAGAACACATGCTTATGGTCTCAAACCCCACTTTAGGTCAAGTTCCAAAATCGCTATTATTAACAGCAGTGGATTTTTGACCTAGTCGTTTTCGACCCAGAATGCATTTAAATGCTTAGCAATGATGCCCCAGTAGGCCGGCCTAGTTTTGCAAAGAGGCTTGATTAATGAGAATCTGAGTAGATACTTATCGGAACCTTGTGGAGAAAAAAAGGCTAGTATGGCACGTGGAGGGAGGGGAGGGAGAGAGAGTCAGAGAGAGAAATGTCACACATCAACACAAAGATCAAGGGAGACGGGGAGATTTTATGTTTTTGTTGTCGATCACAAACTGTGGGACGCATGTCTAACCTCACCATCCTATCTTATTACAGTATTAGCGAGAACCTCGATTAATTTGTCAAACCATGGGACGAAGCTGACTCGACTAGTGCATAGAGGCTACAAGAGGTTGTCAATCTCTTGGAAAACAACTAACAACTCGCATCTAACTCAAGCTACACTCAAGTGACTGAAATCACCAAAAGCCAATCGCTCATCGGCAAGAAAATCACATCCGTTACAGCATCAAATGACATCCAAACGTAATGAAACTTCTAGGACAATTTTATAAGACCTAAGCACACATGCCTATGGCCTCAAACCCTACTTTAGGTCAAGTTCCAAAATCGCGATTATTAACAACAATGGATTTTTGACCTAGTCGTTTTTGACCCCGAATGCATCTAAATGCTTAGCAATGATGTCCCAATATCCTGCCTATGCTTAGTTTTCATTTTAAAAGTGTAAATTCCGGCGACGCCAAAAGCTACGAAATACTGTGAATGGATTACGTCAATGCATAGAGCTCTTACCTGTGGTTGCAATGCAACAAACGCATTCGCAAGTGACAACCGGAGAGGGAGTAGGAAGCGCGAGAAGGAGAGACGTGAGCGCCGTTAGCTCATGCTGTGTATTTCTTATCTAAAAACTTATAAAAAATTTACAAAAATTGGCTTTTATACCTTAGCCAAGCTTTTTGGGTGGTCAAAAGTAATAATCTGGAGTTCTACCAAAGCTGGGAATTGAATGGCTGATACAATCTAGAAGCTTGTAGCCTCGGCTCATTAATTACAAGGTTTATCAAGAAAACAAGAGTTACAATATTCCCAATTTATCAAATTAATAATTGTTTTACAAGGAGAACTCCAAAAAATGGTGTACGTGCTAGCTTGCTGCTAACATTGCCCCCCTCCTCGCCTGTGTCGTCCCTTGACACAGCTTTGTGGGCTGAAGTAATCTTCGGGTTGACGGCGGGCGAGGCGGTCCTTTAGTGCTTCCAGTGCTTTTTCATATTTGATTTTGCGTTCTTTGTCTGGCACTTGCAAAAACTGCATGGTGACTTTGTTTTTTAGTTCCACTACCGAGTAGACTACAAATCTAGCTGTGAGGTTGCTTATCACTGGTGCAAATATCTTCCTTCGCTAGGTGAAGAAGCCAGTGTAAAATGCCTCCTCAAAAGCTAGCATATTGTGCGAGGGCAGAAACATGCATCGGGCATAAAAGCCATAAAGAACTTCTTCCGAGGGTTGCCCACTCAGATCATAGCAGAGTCCCTTTTTTCCTTCCAAAAATGAGAGCCATGGGGCTCCTGTCTGCTCAGGATTATTGAAGACTTGTATGCAAGTAAGTAGCATCCTGTAGATTTTGTATAGCATTGTGCAAGAGAGATCTAGCAGACTTTTGAAGAATGTCATGGTACCCGTTATGGTTTTCACCATGTATTCTTCTATTTCTTGGCCTCTCTTTGGAACTGGCAGCCTAGGAAAATTCAGCCACGTCCTTACTCGAGTGCTTCGTGTGCTTCGTGTGCTTGCCACATCCTTACTCGAGGTACACGACAAAATGTTGGATCTTTCTGTATGGCCGTAGGTGCTCTCATGAATAGAATCAAGTATCTTGGATTCTTGTTCAGCCAGCTTAGCCTCCACTTCGGGTGGTCTTGATCTGTGCCATCTTCTTGCATATCCTTGTATAATCTGGATTTGAAAATCTTCTCCCCCACTCGGCTCTGCTGTAGACTACGTCTCAAAGTCAGCAAATGAGACCGAGGGAATTTCCACTTGGGGCGGCTTTGAAGTGCCTGCCTCCTCCTGTATATCCGACCTTCCATCTCTGAGGAGTTGGTAGACTCTTTTCAATTCTACAATTTCTTTAAGGAGCTTCTCCTCTCTCTGGACCCACATGAGTGCCAGTTCTCTGCGTTGTGACTGCTCCACCTTCAACTCCAGCTCTAAATATTTGTTTTTCTTCTCAAGTGCTTTATACACCTCATCTGTTCCCTTGATCGAGGCCACGGTTGGATTTTCTCTTAATTGCCACAAGAAAGTGGTCTGATCATTAATTCTTTGTTCCGAATACTGCAGAGATGCGTTTGCTACATCTAAATGTACTTGAATCTTCTGAGCGGACAGAGAGGTGGTAAGAAGTTCATTTGTCACCTCTATCAACTGCTCATCTTTCACTTTGCAAGCATCAGATAACTTAGTCAGGAGGTCTCCCAACTCTTCCATTTCCTTCTGTTGGTTGTCCCTGGCTATCTGATGCCGTTCTGCTTCAGTCTTTAGCTCTTGTACTTGCCTTTGAAGATTAGTGATAGTAGCCATTCTGTTGTCGAGCTCGCCTTGAAGAGCATCGATGACCATTTCTAATTCTTTGGCTTTAGTACTGCTGTTAAAGGCTGCTAAGCGAAGTTTCTCCGTCATGATTTGCATCTACCTTGCATACTCGTTCACTTGTAGAATGACTTCATCATTGGACTGCCATCATTGGACTGCCACTCTTCCTGTCGTGCTAGTTCAGATGTGTCGGCAGCCTCTTGTGTCGCTTCTTGCTGTGTTGTTATTGTTGGTGTTTCTATAGAGATGGTTGCTTTACCTTTGCCATCCTGAGGTTTTGAAACCTCGGCAGTTGTTGCTGGTGGCTGAGTGGAAACAAGCTGTGTGGTCTCAACTTTTACAATTTCTTCGGTTGTAGGCCTTTCCGCCTTCTCAGTCCCGATTTCTTCCTCATGTGTAGTGGTCTGCTCTTTTACTGTATATTGCTCTTTATCAGTTTCATCCGCCTCCTTGTGAGTATCCTTGGATGTCTACTCTGGTGCTGGTTCAGCTTCCTTTTCTTCATGTTGCTCGGCGTGGTCAGTATGTTGTGTAGCTTCCGTTTGGTGGGTGAAATCAGACTCTTTTTCCTTGTCAGTCTCGGCCTCTTCAGTGGTCTCTTGGCCTGGCAATGATGATGGTGGAGTGGGCATGGACTGGTCCTGTTGTTCCGGCGGCGGTGAGGTGGGTCGGGGAGATGATTGGCCTTGCTCTTGAGTTGCTGCTTCCTCAGCTTTCTTGGCCGCTTCTTCCACCTCTTTCAGCTTCAAGGCCTCTACCTCTTGGTACATTCTTTCTAAATGATATTTGGGATCCTCGGTCTCTTTCCTTCAATGATGTTTCGTTCGAAGTCCCTTCAAGCCGGTGGGTACCACTTTTTTGGGTATTTTCCCTGCGCTTGCCTAGTGCGTTGATATGCCTGTTTTTCTCTTTCAAATCTCACTTGCTTTTGAGCTGGCTCCTCTTGGTGGGCAGCCACTGCTTTCCTCTTCATCTCTTCTCTCCTAGCTCTTTTTTCTTTGTTGTCAGAGCTTTCACTGCTATGCTGCTCTGATGAACTGTCATCGGATTCATCACCTGATTTAAATGATCGCTTACCAGATCTTGTAGATCTTGGAGAGGGTTCAGTTGCCAAGATCCATGTGTTCTAATCCGGGGCAGGCAGTAGGTTGTCAGCCATGCCGATGGCATGATAGGCTATTCTGGTCAATACTTCTGGCGCGCCCAAGTATGTTATCTTTCCCTCCTTCTTGGTGGCCTTCAATGTTGTCAACACATAATGCGCGTGGTCCACAGGTTGTCTGGTGGTTGACTTCAGAACTTGTGTAAAAGTGGTGGCCACGGCGTGATTTGGTGTCGTGTACCTTAGTGGCCTTTTCGCCAGGAAATGGAAATGTTGGTGGTACAGACGGGCTGGCTCTTCCACCTGCTTATGGATGAGATCAACAAATGTAGCTGCAGTTGTTTCCTTTGTAAACTTGCCCGCTGTTTTTCTATCTCTTGCCTGCATGGTCATCCCTTTAGTGGGCAATCTGAGTGCCTCTACCACTATTTCCTTTGTAATTACAACCTCTACCTTATTTTCTTGGTTGTCTGAGATTTTGGCACTTCCGTCTTCCTTGATGGTGGACAGAAGCTCATAAGCTTTCTAAAAGTCTACTTCGCAGGGCTCTTGTTCATAGAAGTGTTGGAGTCCCAACCTGCAGTTAGCCTCTTTGGTTTCTAGCTTTGCTGTGACATCATAAACCTCTTTAGGTTAGAGTTGCAACTCCACTGGATGTCCTTCTTCACTCTTAAACCTGCCAGTGAAGACTGTGGTGTGGTGTTCTTCTAACTGCTCTTTAGAAAGGTAAGATGCCTTTATAGCTTTTACTGACTCAGGGTCCAATTGATACGGGGGCATCTCTTGCAATTTCTCCTTTTGGTTTAACTTTTTCTTGGCTTTCTCTACGGCTTGCATTGCTCCTGTTTAGTGAATAGAGTGCAAATTTAGCGGAGTTGTCAGATTTTTCTCCAGAATGTCCTTTTAGACTGAAATGCCGATAATCTGGTCCAAATTGCTTCAAATCAATTTTTGAACAAGCAATTGCATAAAATCGTGTAAGGAACAAAATTGTATGGTCAAAACAAAAATTTGCAACCAAAGTAAATAATCGCGATTATTTACAACTAGAAAAAATTTCAACTTTTTTGAAAACTTGGCTTTATAGGCTTGAAGTATATGCGAATTACATGCTCTCAGGGAAATGTGGGCTCATGTGGATGTACAGGGTGAAAATGGTACCAGATTTTGGCTTTAGGTCTCTGAAACAGTAGATTTAAAGAAAATTTGAGATTTTGAAATCCAAATTGACCCAAAATTGGCTAGTGGGCATATCACAACATGTAATTTGGATGTAGGATGACAAATTTTTCAAATTGCCCCATTTTGGGCAAAAAGTAAATAATCGCGATTATTAACTTTTCTTCCAAAATTGACATTTTTTGGCATAGACTGATTCTAGGCATGGTATAGACCTTGGATATGAATTATGACGTGATTTGGATCAAGAAAAGTTGTCCATAACCCAAATTTTGGCTTACACAGACTTCTTTGCGTTTTTTGGCAATTTTGCAAGTAATGGGTGGTCATTTTGGCTCATACTTGATTTTTGGCATGTAATAGGTGTGTACACATGATAGGTGAGGTGAATTGACAATTTCCATGCAAAAATGTTGCAAAAGTAAATAATCGCGATTATTTACAATAGTGACAAAAACTTTGCATTTCACATAAATTTTGACCTAGACATGTTTCATACACCTAATACAAGTCCTAAATTGAATTTGGTCAATTTGGAGAGGGCATCCATGTGTCACTCTCTCCTTCATTTCAAGTGAAGGGTAAATAAAAAGTCATTTGGTTTGAAATGTAAACAGTAAAAGTGAAGGGTAAGTAGCAAGTACTATTACTCTGATTTTGACCTAGACATGTTTCATACACCTAATACAAGTCCTAAATTCAATTTGGTCAAGTTTGGTCATGCCGACATCACTTTGTGCTCTGTTGACTCTAAAATCACCATTTTTTGTGACTACTCTTTCTGTTGGGTTGGTCGGTCAACTTTGAGGCTACCTGTCCAATTCTGGCTCATTTGGAGTTAGTTTGGCCTCGTATGTCGAATTTGACGCTTTGTAACTTTCGAGCCGTTTTTCGCTTTTCGAGGGCTTTACTTGATAGATTTCTCCAAACCAATCATATACATTGTATAAGAACCTCATTAGCAGGCCATCTGTGGAGTCAGGTCAAAATTTTGGTCTTTCCCAAAAAACCCTAATTCTCTACTGAGGACCCCCTTGACCCCAGCCGAATGATCATGTGCTGATGATATGGAATGGTTCTATTATGTTAGGGCATGGTATGGTTCAAATCCTATCCGATTTGGTCAAGTTGGCAGGCCGCTATGGTCACTTTTAGGTCGTGGGTCTTCGTGCACTACTCGGCTTCTAGGGTTTTTTCTAGGGCTTTAGATTAGCTATCGGCCGTACAAAATGGATCATTGAATAGTAAAGAACTTACCCCTCATGTCTTGTGTGAGACGGCGATGAAAAAGGTCAACCGTGGGCTCCGGAAATGACGCGCGGAAGAAGCCGAAATGCTCTCTCTGCAAAGCTCCAAGTGGAAATGAGGTGGTTTTAGCCTACTCTGGCTATCTATACGTGGACTTACCGAACCAAATTTCCCCAAATTCCCCTGTTAGTCCTATTAGGCCGTGAAATCTATGTTAGGCTCAAAAATATCCCAAATCGGATTCCTGTAGCTCATTCTGCAAAAATTTTGCAAAAGTAGGCATGGCCGCCTAATTTAGGCTTCCCGCTTCCATCTTCTGATTTTGTAAAAAATTTTGTGCTTGTCCACCTTGTCTTTTTTATACCACCGTGTCTTTCGTTTTTTCGTCTGAGGTTTCCTGCTAATTATTATTAATTTTTGACCTTTTTATTAGAAAAATCAAAGAAAATAGAAAAATGCTCTAAAAAAGCAAAGTGAAAATCCAATAATTAAAAAAATCCCTTGAAAAAAACAGCTTTATTGTTTTTTGTTGGATTTCTCCATTTTTAAGCCTTCCTATCAGCAAAAATGATGAAAAATATCCAAAAAAGGACTATTTTCGATGATTTTATGATAGTATATACACTATTTACACTCATCGGGAAGATATTATCAGTGACTTTTCCCCAGATGATAAATTTTAAGGGCATTATTAGGTAATTTTGCAAAAAATCACACGTTAACATGAAACTTTTTTTCCCTCTTCAAACATTGCCCTTAATTACTTAGTATTTAGTAGTATCCTTCCACCCCTCCTAGATGGCGTTCTCCGAGACGACTGTGTGCATGGTTTGAATATTGTGTCTATGTATAGCAATGATTGGCTCTACCATGATATGAAGATCAATGCAATTCAACTCAATATGTTGTGCAAGAGTTGGGTCTTGAGTAAATAACTCAAGGGTTTCCGATGTCGAGGTTTGATCCTGGTGTCTTCCAAAGAGAAAATCATGTAACCTTTGTGCTCTCTGCTTGATATTACCACTAGGGTGTTTAAGCACGTTTATTTCTCGAGCTGTTGGTAGCACTTTAGACAATTGTCGAGCTTTTTCTCGCCATCGGTAGCTCGGTTTGCTTGGTGCATAGTGTTTGAGAGTCTGTTGAGACTTAACTCGCCATTGTTTGATTGGTTTTACGTTGTGTGGGGAAGATAAGTGCTCCTTTTTCTTCCAAACTTTTTTCATATTAGGTTCCTTATTCATAGATGCTCGATTTTGTGCTCGAATCCTTGGAACCGTCTTTTGTTTCTTTGGTGAAGTTTTAGGTACCCAGATCTGATTTGGTTTATTCACAAGTTGTACTTTTGGTACCCAAATTTTCCTGACTCCTTGCATGCTACTTGTAGAATTTTTTTGTCGAAGGGGATGGAGAAGATTTGCTTCGTGGATTGGTCCTCTATTTGCACCTTTTCCATTCCGCTTTGCTTGGTGCAATGGGAACAATGAGTTGCCCTCCTTTAGGTTATAGCTTTAGCTGATTTGTATCCCAATCTGGTACTGCTTTGTATGTTCTCATCCAAGGAATACCAAGAATCATAGTCTCATTCATGTGTTCATCTGGCAAGCATACAAACTGATGCGGACATGAGCATCCATGTACTACCACGTTCAAGTTGACCACTCCCAATGTTGGAGTCGAATTTTTGTTGCGTCCTTTGATTGTCATTATTCTTGCGGTCAATGCTTGACTTGTTGCTTTCTTGTATGTGGAATAACTAACTGCATTCACTCTAGCTCCTGTGTCTACCAAAGCATTGATGCTATGATTATTGAGTTGTACTTTGATGCACAGATCCATTCCATCTAACCAGTCTTCATCTGTTGAAACTGCATCTTTAGATAATTCCCATTGTCGCTCATCTATTTCCAAAGTGTTGATGGGAATCGGTATCTGTTGATTCTTGAGAGAAACTTTACGCTTGAGTACCCGAAGTCTAGCTTCCTCTTGGGCTTCATCAATAACCTGCTATTTCTTCATCTTCCTTAGTTTGGCTGCATGCATTCTCTCTAGCAATTCATTGGTTAGCGGAAGATTGTATTTCTTTAAACGACATACACTAATCCAATTAGCCATTGGTTCACCATCTAAGGTTGACAATTTTATTACTCCACTTGGAGATACATCTTCAATGATAAATGGTCCGTTTCCCTTTTTCTTAAACTTGGGAATGTGTTGCTTAAGGGAATAGACTAGGACTAAGTCCCCTTTCTTGAAAATTTTGTTGATTGAGTGGAAATCAAAAAATTGTTTTGTTTTCGCTTTTGTGCATAGATATGAGCTACAACAGTTAGCCTTTGCTCGTCTAGCTTCTCCAACTCTTCAAGCCTTTCTAGCAATTCATGTCCAGTCCACTCGAGAGTCTGTACTACCCTTAAGGTCGGCAGTAGAAATTCTATTGGCAATATGGCATCAAGACCATAAACAAGGTTAAAGAGTGTAGCATTTAAAGCCATTTTGAATGAAACTCGATAAGCCCATAGAGCAGCATGGAGATTCATTTCCCAGTCGGTCCTTCCTGAACTAACCACTTTGGTCAGTACCGAGCTAAGAATTTTATTCGTATGCTCAGCTTGTCCGTTTGCTTGTGGGTGATAGGGAGATGATTTGTTATGGATAACCATAAACTCATTAAGCAAATACTCTATTACCTCGTTGAGGAAATGAGTTCCCCGATCACTGACAATCTCTATTGGCAGTCCATGCCTTTCAAATACATACTCATATAAGAATGCAGCAGTGGTTCTGGCATCATTCTTTTGAGTCACTTTAGCCTCGGCCCATTTGGTTAAATAGTCCGTAGCTACAATGATATATTGAGCTTGGGTTCTATAAGCACGTAGCTGTATCGGTCCCACAAAATCTATACCCCATTTTGCAAAGGCTCTGGCCCCCATCATTAGTCTTAAGGACATGATGTCTACACGTGTTGGCATTTTTGCTCGTTGACAAGCATCACACCTTCGAACATATTCTTTGGCATCTGCAAAAAGTATTGGCCACCATATGCCTGCCATCAAGATTGCTCTTGCGGTGATCTCACTAGAGAAGTGACCTCCAGCTAATCGAGCATGTGCTTATTCTATAATCGGAATATACTCGTTTGCATTTGCACAAAGACGCAAATGTTGATCTTTACCTCGCTGATATAATTGGTTCCCAATGAGAGCATAGTCTCTTGCGTCCGTTACAATTGCTCTTTGATGGAGTTTACTCATATCCTCAGGAAATGTTCGACTTGATAAGTAAGTAACTAGATAGTTACTCCACTTAGGAACAGGTGACATTTGAAACAATGTTACATGAGGAATGGGTTGTTGTTTCTGACATTGAGGGCAATCTCTTACAAAAGATCGAACATCTCTCCTCATAGTCGGCCAAAATACTCCAAGTCTTAAGATTCGTTGCATAGTTTGGTCTTCCGGAAAGTGAAGTCCTACTATGGTAACATGTGCTTGACTTAGGTGCTGATCCCTTTCTTCAGGGTTAATGCATAAAAGCAATATCCCGTCTCGATTTCTTTTATATAGCCTTCCAGCTAGTAATTGATACGTAGCCAATTGGTCTTCCGCAAAGTGAAGTCCTACTATGGTAACATGTGCTTGACTTAGGTACTAATCCCTTTCTTCAGGGTTAATTCATAAAAGCAATATCCCATCTCGATTTCTTTTATATAGCCTTCCAGCTAGTAATTGATACATAGCCGATTGCTCGATTAAATCAACTGTGAAATGGAGTGGCGAATCCACTTGAGCTATCGTCATTAATGACACAATTTTTTCCGACCATCTTGGTATCATTTCCACGAAGAACAAATAGGCATCTGGTAGATCATCATCTACCCCTTTAGGTGATTCCCCCGAAACAATCCTGGACAAATGATATGCTCGTTGATGTGTAGTGCCTTTTTGAACAATCACAATGAAATCAAATTCGAGAAGAATGATGAACCATCTCACTATTCTCCGTGTGCTGCATGGTTTGTTGACCAAATATAACAAAGCTTGGTGGTCCACAAAGAACACAAACTTGTTGGCCAATCGGTAATGTCTATACTTTTTAACGGTAGAGATCATTCCTAGTCCTTCTCTTTCAGTGGTGGTGTAATTCTTTTCTACCATATTTAATTGTCAGCTAGCATAAGAAATAGGAAAGTCAATTTTCCCATCTCTTGGTTGTGGGCTAGTATACAACCAATAGCAAAATTTGAGGCATCTATGTATACGTGGAATACCTTATCCGAATCGGGTGCTTTCAATATTGGAGCTGAGGTGAGAGCTTGCTTAAGCTTCATGAAGGATTCTTCACATGCGTCGGTCCATTCAAAGTGCATAATCAAGCTATACATGGGTTTTGCAATTATAGCATACATGTAGATGAACCGTCGGTAATATCCACAATGTCCCATGAAGGCTTGTATCCCTTTAATTGTTGTTGGTCTAGGCAAATCAGCAATGACATGAATCTTTTCAATATCGGTAGCAATGCCATTTTTAGACACTATATGTCCAAGAATTTTTCCTTGTCTTCCCATGAATGTGCACTTTTCAGGGTTTAAGAAAATCTTGTAAAGTCTACATTTCTTGAATACCATTTTGAGGTGTTCAAAATGATCAACTCGGATTGACGAATGTACACATAAATCATCCATGTATACCTCCAAGAATTTCCAAAGATACTCTTTGAAATCATGGCTCATCAATCTCTGAAATGTGGCTGGGGCATTAGTTAACCCAAACGGCATAACCTGATAGGCAAATATATCCCATTCTGTTGCAAAAGCAGTTTTGTGCTGATCTTTTGGGTCAACCAAAAGTTGATTGTATCCCAAAAAACCATCTAGAAAGATGTAAGCTTCTTTTCCTGCCACTTGTTCTAAAACGTGCTCAGTTATTGGAAGAGGAAAGTTGCCTTTAATGGTAGCTGCATTCACTTTTTTGAGATTAATGCACACTCATAATTTCCCATTCTTCTTAGGTACTACCACAATTGGGGACACCCGATCAGTGTGTTCAATTTCGTAAATGAATTCAGCTTCCTTTAGTTTTTCAATCTCTTCTTTGATCTTCCTGGCAAATGTTTTGTTATAAGTGTATGGTCTCTGTCGACTTGGTTTCGCATCATCTCTCATGGGTATAGTATGTTGACAGATTTTTGGATCAACACCCTTGAGATCCTTGTAAGACCAAGAAAAGATATCCCTGTATTCCTTTAACAAACTTAACAAAAGCTTTTCTTCTTCTTCTGCTAGGTCATTTGCAATGTAGGCTAGTCTAGGCTCTTCTCTTGGTTCAGCCAAGTCTACCCTTTTAGCGTTTTCAGGTCCTTCGTAAAACTCGCCTTGTTTCCGTAGTTCCCTAATAGGTTGTTCGATTATGATTTTCCGATCTTGGAGAGTATACTTTTTGTAATGGGATGGAACATGCATTATATCCTTCCCATCCTCTTCCGTGGTTTCCATTTCAGTGGTGTATATCTCCTTTAGAGCTTTTTTCAACTCTTGATATTTCTTTTTTTGCTCAACTCTGGTCATGAGTGGTTTTTTATCCTGATGTTCTTCTTGAGTACCTTTCCTTGTTTTTCTCGATGTCTGAGATATTTTGAGTCTAGTTATTTTGTCCTTGACACAATCATTAGCATCTATCTGCATCAACAATTGTGTTTTACTGGAGACTGACGGCATAGGTCATGCTTTCACAATTTTAATGTCCCTCTTTCTTCTATACCATTTTTGTCGTCTTGATTTCTGGTTTGGAAAGTCAATAAACTGTTCCTCCCTTCCCCTTAAGAGTATTTGAGCTCTCGTATGTTCTTTTTCGGATCCCGACTCTTCGGAGATAGCCGAGTGTTCATCCAACTTATCAGTTGCATCGTAATAGAGGTCAAAAAAGACTTGTTGAGCTTTCATCAAGTCCTTTGTTTCCTCATCCTTGTTTTCAATGTTAAGGACTGACATCATTTGGATGGGAATTATGTCGTAGCCATCCTCATTGCAAAATTGAGTAGGCATAGACGTATTCACACATACATCCATTGTCCCTAAGATAAATGTTCAAATAGTTCAAATAAATGTTCTGGAAAGGGTTCTGGTATGTAGGCTTCAACTGTACAGTCCCTTTCTAGGATACATTCCTCTCGTCTCAAGCTTCCATTTTCTAAAGCTTCGCACATCCAAATAGGAGTGTCTTTGTTTAGCCAAGATGGAAGTTTAGTTTCAGCCCAAGAGACTGAATCAAACTCTTGGATGGGTGTTTTCAAGACGTCTCTATAGGTGTGGTCCTTTAGATTGAACCTTGTTATAGATCCCACCTGCTTTAAGTACAGATAGTCATTTCCCCATTCTTGGATAAGCTGTACCTGTCGCATGAAAGGTCTTCCCAATATGATTTCATAGTTGAGTTTTTTTCCAAAGTCTACTATGGAAAAAGTGTGTTGATATTCAATTCCACAGGAGTTGACGAGCACTTTTTCTAACAGCCCTAGTGGTCTTTCAATGTGTCCATCATCCAACTGCAATTTCATTCGTGTTTGTCTAATGGCTGGCTGTCCCCAAGATTCCCATACTGCTTTAGTGGCTATCGTTATGCCCGCTCCACTATCTAGTATTGCCATGGTTTCGCTGTCATTATATTTCACTGGGAGGGTAGTGTTTCCTTCTTCCCCTTCATAATATTCTCTGACCTTGTTCATAGGAACTGATCGTATCTCTTTGTTTCACGTTTCATTTTTCAAGTTTCCCAAATTCTTAGAGATTAACCCCGTTATCCCCACCTTTTCTAGGGTTTTCTGTAAATCATTCCATAAGTATGGCCTGAGTTTCAACAGTTCTCCCAAAGTAATAGTGCATTGGATATGTGTAGACATGATTGAGTGAATGTTGTCCACTTCTAGGGTCTATTTGGCTCTTTTTACTTGAGTGGTCTTGCAAATGATGGATTCATCTTCATTATCTCCCAAGTAAGAAGGTAATGTTTTTAATGTCAAAGGTTTAGATATTCCTGAAGCCTCTAATCCGCAATCCACATACAAGGACTGTAAATCCATGTTCATATCAGATGGTAGGTTATCTAACCAGACTTCCTCTATAGGAGCTGACTTTAAAGTTAGGCTCCCATCATTGATCTCCCTTACCTTTTCCCATAAGTGTCATGGCCAGTCTTCCTCCATGCATGGAATTCCGTCTAAGGCATCTTCACTGTCCGGCACTATGAGCTCTGGTTCATTTGTTTCAAGGTGGGGTTCTGCCACCACATTGGATTTTGCTTTCGTTTCTTCTACCGCAAGCTCTTCTAGTTTTCCAATACTTTCAAGATTGGGTTTTTGTTTATCCAACATTTCCTGCGTGATTCTTACCAAATTTTGATAAGCTTTCGGCTTAGCTGCTTCCATGTCTGGAGATGGATAGTTTTCCATTTGTTTTCCATGTTTTGACCTGATTTTAGTCCGGCTTGGTAGGTTTCCAAGGCAGCATTGATAGGCTCAAAAATTTTATCAACCAGAATGGATCCTCCAGATTTCATGATTGTTTCCTTGAATTCACTGCCAGTTTCTTTCGACTTGTCCTGGGCTAGAATTTTTGCTTTCTCTTTGTTTTTAACCTGTTGTTTTTGTTTTTTCATCTCATATCTTTTGCTTCTACTCTTTTTGATTCTTTGAGAAGAAACTCTTTTGTTCTCCGAATCATCAGAGGAATTGTGTTTCTTTTTCTTTGCTTGGGCTCTAGTGATTACCTTGATTGGAACAATCGGTTCGCTCTTTGATGAGCTAGTAGGCATCACTTGGACTACGTTGACTACAGGTTTTCCCTTGTTCAAAGGATTCTTAGGACAATCTTCCGGAAAGTGTCCTCCCTTTTTGCAACATTGTATGCAATAGGCTTCAATCGGTTTGAGGTTTTTGTCAAGCTCGAGACATTCGTTCTTCCAATGGTCATCAGCACCACAGTTATGACAGTTTCCTGTTCTAGGCTTTATTATGGGTCTTCCCATGGGAGGTCTAACACCTTGATTAGCTACATAATACATTGGTGCGAGCTCTGGTGAAGCATAAGTCATGGTTTCTTCCATTGGTGGTGGTTGTGGACTATACCAATCTCCCTCTACCATTACTGTAGATGGACTAGACTCTGCATAGGTGTAACAGGCACTAATGCTTGTTCATCTATGACTCCTTCTGAGTGCATGTACTTTATAGGCACCGCATTATGTCCTGGATAAGGAGGTTTTTGTCCCAACACAGGTTGAGGTATCTCCATACCCATTGGTAGTCTTTGAACTTGAGCCATATTAGGCTGATATCTGTACATGGGTTATCCTTGTGGCCTCATGGGCACGTACTGAACATTCCCATCATACTTTGGTCTAAAGTAGCACTCGTGGGTCTCGTGGTTGGTCCATTTACCCTCGATTCTGCACCATTTTTGTGGCCTAATTGGTTGTCCTTGTGGGGATATCCCCTATCCTGGTCCTCTCATAGGTGCTTTATTCATATTGTTCATCATGTCATTCATCCTTTTTAGCATATCTTCTATGGCTAAGAGTGGTGCCGCAGTAGCCGTTCCCACTTGTGTTGGTTTTGTGGATGAAGTCTTCTCGCTTTGGTTATCCTTAGAGACATCCTCTTCATTAAAGATCTCACTATTGTCTCCTAGGTCAATAGCATCATACACACACGCCTCTAGGGTTGTATGCTTTTTACTATAGAGTATAGCATGAAGTTCTTTGTTTAGAAGTCCCTCCAGAAACAATGAGACAAGTCGCTCCTCTGCAGGTATCTCCATCTCTGGGCATCTGGCAATGTATTGTTTCATTTGAGTTGCACAATCCCTAACAGACTCACCATGTTTCTGTTTGAAGCTGTAGATTTGAGCAACCGCATTATGTTTAATCCTCGTTTTAGAACAAGAAGTTACAAATCCTTGAGCTCATGTATTCAAATCCATGATTGACCTTAGTGGAATGTTTGGAACCATATCAAAGCTTTCCCTTCTAATGTCATTCCAAACCCCTCGAGTTGAGTATGGAAGTCGAATATACGCTCTGCTCTTAGCACTTGTCTAAAGCTTGCTAAGTGGTCATATGGATCCCCTGATCCACTGTATTTTCTGACCCATTTTTGGAAATCAGCTGGTCTGACACGTCTATTTGGTTCAACTCCAAATCTTCTAGGAGTTGGTCATGTTCCGAGTCCTTCAAACCAGTGTGTCGAAAATAGTGACTCATGTAGCCATAGGCTGCCCTTAGTGTCACCCGTTTTTTTACGTGATGAGGTGGTTTCTAGTTTCTTCACATTACTCTCAGATGATCTCTCACGATGTTCATCTCTTGGAGTGGTTTCTAGTCCTTAACCCAATATCCAATCCCATATGGAATACCCCTGGTATTTGGTTTGTTCTACCTCCTCAGGAGTCATCATAACAAAGTTGTTGTTATAACAATCCCTAAACAAGTAAGTTGGTAGATCCTCACATCCCTTATCTTTGATTTTGAAGATATAGATTATCTTCATGCCGTTAATTGCCCTGGTCTAGCATGAGAGGTCCACAAAAGATCTTTTATGTTTCTATCTTCCCAACAATAGACTCCGATCCTAGGATTATCCGTACTAAGCCGTTTCAAAGGCTTCAAGTCTACTTGATCGTATCCCTCGAATTCCAAGGTTGGTGGTCCTTCTTTTGCTAACATATCTGGGATTATAGTGCCCTATTTGTCTATCACATCCGGGTTTTCAACTTATACATATTGAGTTCCGTTTCGATCCATGTACATTTTTACTTGTTTGTTTTCCCTAACCTCTTCTTCGAACTCAATACCATGATCATCAATGCGAATAGCATACTCTTCGTTAGGATCCAAGTAAACTTGGGCTCCATGACGATTAGTCTTGTAAAAAGAGATTATATTCTTATAGCGCATTGTCATTCCGGTTTCAGAGTGAGTCGAGTAAGAAGACATTTTGGATGTTGAATCTGAAAAAGTGTCCGACACTTCTTCAGGAATTGTGTGCAAGGAATTGCCTTGATTCATGCTTTCTTCAGTGGGTACTCTACTGTTGTTTTCCCCGAATAGGCCTTGATTTCCTATTACACGACCGGATCTAAGGTTCATATAGACGTATGAAGTCCTGGATAGAGTACTCACCTGGGATTGACTTGTCGTCAATGTCCACTTGATTCAATTACAACTTTCTGTCAAGCCACTAATTCCTTGTCTACAACCTAATTCCTGTACAAAATTTATCAAATTAGCTATTTTTCTATAAGGACAGTAGAGCTCTTGAGAACTCCAGAGATTGGTCTCTGTATTTCACTTAAATTTGTGGAAGTCAAAATTTTGACTTTCAAATTCAGCTTAGCAAAATCAAAGGTCTAATCTGCAATCTGTAAACTGAGTGTATCTATATCAATTTTGATCCGATTGAACCCAAAATTTCCCTATGGCCTTATATTATGCTGGTCTAACACTGTATAAGTCCAAAAGTCAAATTTGAAGTCTCTGGATAGCAGAAGTAAATATTCGTGGTTATTTACTTTTGTCACTTTTTTCCACATTTTGGATTGGTTTGGAAAATATACAAATTGTTATAGCCCTTGGGAAAGCTTGAACAAGTTTGGATAGAATTTGATCAAGTCTACCCACTGTTCCGTGTCCGCAGACTCTAATTTCGAGAATCTGGCTTAAGTCTCACTTTTGTGGTCCAAATTTCACCAAAATTGATTTGTGGGGTCTAATTGGTATGCTTGACCTTATGGTATACTCAAATTTGCAAAATCACCAAGTTTTGAAGCAGATGTAATAATCGTGATTATTTACTTCTGACAATTTTTTGTCACTAGCCAATTTTCATCAAGTTTGGATAATTATTGGTCAAATGGTCATCATTTATCTATCCGCAGACTAACTTTGCAATTTTTGTCACAGTTTTCACTCCAGTGATCCAAATCTTACCAACATGGTAAAGCTAGTGGTGTGCCAACTTGGTCAAAAAAGTTCAAAAACAGGGCAAAAGTAAATAATCGCGATTATTTATTTTTATCAAAATTTTACAAGTTTTTGATCAATTGAGCATATACACATGTTTAGCACATCAATATAAGCCTATGAATCAATTTTCAACAAGTTTGGATAAATCTTTCCTCAATTCACACTCAAGATTCAAAAAGTCAGTATAAACTTTAGTTTTCACTCAATTTTTTGCCAATTTAGTGATCCAAATCTCTTGGGCTTTTACAAAAGTTGTTTGTACACATGCAATGAGTCAATGATATGAGTCTTGGATAATTTGGAGCAAAAAGTTAATAATCATGATTATTAACTTGAGGCTTGAAATGAGCACTTTTCTCAAGGACAATACTTTTATGATGTGTTTTAAGCCTATGAACCAAGTCAAAACTTAGTTTTGCCTAAAAAGTCAAGAAAAAGTAAATAATATGAGTTTTGATCAACTTCTTGAAATTTTTTCCTCGAAGTGTCCTTGAGCTTACTCACTGGTTCGGACAACTCTTAGGCTTACTCCCCAGTTGGATTGAGTGAATTTGAGTCTTTTCGTGTTATTTCTAGCCGTAGACCTGAAATTCTGCAACTTTACATAACAAGTCACACTTGATTCTTTCAGAGAGAGAAATGCTATGAAATCCACCTCGGATCCTACTTACTCTACTCCTAGTTTCTCATGCAATGGGGTTGTGGAAAGTGTCCACAAACACTCGTTTTCTTGTGTTTTCTATGTTTTTTAGAGTCTTGATCTTAAGACTTGTCTCGTCTACCAATCATCCTCCAAATCCTAATCTAAATCTACAATACTACAATCCTAAAGGTACTCGGCCAGTACGATTACTTCCAAGCTACCTATACACAACAAAAGACGACAATCTTAAGCTATGCGGTTTTCAAAAGAGAGTTTTGAACTTTAGGCGAACCTAGAGGAAGTTAAAGGACAATCACGCAAGACGCTCGTGTTTTTCCCTAGTTTAGGTCTCTTCGATCCCCAGCAATGGCGCCAAATGTGGGGCGCATGTCTAACCTCACCATCCTATCTTATTGCAGTATTAGCGAGAACCACGATTAATTTGTCAAACCATGGGACAAAGTTGACTTGACTAGTGCATAGAGGCTACAAGAGGTTGTCAATCTCTTCGAAAGCAACTAACAACTCGCATCTAACTCAAGCTACACTCAAGTGACTGAAATCACCAAAAGCCAATCGCTCATCGACAAGCAAATCACATCCGTACAGCATCAAATGACATCCAAACGTAAGAAACTTCTAGGACAAGTTTATAAGACCTAAGCACACATGCCTATGGCCTCAAATCCCACTTTAGGTCAAGTTCCAAAATCGCGATTATTAACAGCAGTGGATTTTTGACCTAGTCGTTTTCGACCCAGAATGTATCTAAATGCTTAGTAATGATGCCTCAATACCCTACCTATGCTTAGTTTTTGTTTTAAAAGTGTAAATTCCTAGTTATGATGAAATTAGCGGCGACGCCAAAAGCTACGAAATATTGTGAATGGCTTACGTCAATGCGTAGAGCTCTTACCTGTGGTTGCAATGCAACAAACGCATTTGCAATGTGACAACCGGAGAGGAAGTAGGAAGCGCGAGAAGGAGAGAAGTGAGCGTCGTTAGCTCACGTTGTGTATTTCTTATCCAAAAACTTATAAAAAATTTACAAAAATTGGCTTTTATACCTTAGCCAAGGTTTTTGGGTGGTCAAAAGTAATAATGTGGAGTTCTACCAAAGCTGGGATTTGAATGGCTGATACCATCTGGAAGCTTGTAGCCCCGCCTCATTAATTACAAGGTTTATCAAGAAAACAAGAGTTACAATATTCCCGATTTATCAAAATAATAATTGTTTTACAAGGAGAACTCCGAAAAATGGTGTCCACGCTAGCTTGCTACTAACACAAAATCATGTGAAAACGACGCGTCGCGTGCAAGAAATGGTGGGTAAGCACAGGGGGCTAAGAGAGACTCTTTCTCTCTCTTTTTTGTTCTATCGGGTTTGTTTGCAACACAGGTCGCAAGTGAGGGCGAGGCGAAGGGAGGGAGAGGGAAGGATAGTGACACGCAAGTCAGGCATGAGAGAGAAATGTGTGCGTGTGTGTGTGTGTGTGTTCATGTGCGCGAGTAGAATTGGAGCTAAATCTGGTGGCACAACTGTTTTTCGCTTCAGGGCTGATCGGCACCACGAGATGTGCACTCAGAGAGCGTGCTATGGAGAAAGAGATCCTGATTGCAAGTAGAAGAGGACCAGAAGCTCAGTGGTTATTGTGAGAGAAAGGCCGACGGCAGGGCCTGAATCATGTGCTAAGAGAGCAAGGTTTAGCTCACAAAAAACCTTGCACGAAAAGGCTGAAGTAGCTGCTTTGATAAGCTGTCTGAGCTCAAGGGCTCCGAGGGACCTGTTGAACATTATGTCAATGTAAGCGGGAAGATCAGATAGTGTGCTAAATTAGGATTATTGGGCTAATTATGATGTTTTTGTATCTTTTTCTAAAAAATATTTTGTTTTCTTTTTGTTTTTGCAGATGTAAGAAGGGCCTCTTAGTGGTGTGTTGTTGCTAGCATCTACTTGTTTACGTCTGCAGAAGCTGGCAATATGGAGGCTTGCTAGAGAGAGAGGAAGGACTCATGCAGATGCTGGGCCAAGTTGTATCACGTTCACATGCGGGCTTCCTCCACGTGTTGGGCGTGATCCATTTCAATGGCAACGGCGGGAACCGGGCGGAACAAGGCAGACAAGTCCAATACTAGAGCAGCTAGGACACACTCGTACAAGTAAGGGTGCTAAGGACACAGATGACACAAATGAGGGTGGGGGGTTGCATCATTAGGATTGTAGCTTGAGGCGAGAGTCCGAAGCAGAAGAGAGGGACGAGAGAATTAATGTGACTTCTGGCAGGAGAGAGCAAGGGGAGATGTGCACGGGAACCAGTGCAAGAAGCAAAAAATTTACTTTGTCTAAAGTGGGAGATGGAATCTTTCATTCTAATTAATTAATAGATTGGAATGTGGAGCCAGCATATGCTTAGCAATGATTCCCCAATACCCCGCCTATGCTTAGTTTTTTTTTTGAAAGTGTAAATTCCTATTTATGATAAAATTAGGCCACGGGTCGGCAATGCCAAACACTACGAAATATTGTGAACCGCTTACATCAATGCGTAGAGCTCTTACCTGCGATTGCAATGCAAAAAATGCGACTGCAATGTTACAACCGGGGAGGGAGTAGGAAGCGTGAGAAGGAGAGGAGTGAGTGCTGTTAGCTCACGCTGTGTATTTCATTATTCAAAACCTATAAAAAACTTACAAAAATTGGCTTTTATACCTTAGCCAAGGTTTTTGGGTGGTCAAAACTAATAATCTGGAGTTCTACCGAAGCTCGGTAATGACAGGTTGAGGTATCTGTGTTAGCTTACTGCTAACATTCCCCCCCTCCTCGTCTGTGTCGTCCCTCGACACAGCTTTATGGGCTGAAATAGTCTTCGGGCTGGCGGTTGGCGAGGTGGTCTTTAAGCGCATTCAGTGCCTTTTGGTATCTGATTTTTCTTTCTTTATCTGGCACTTGCAAAAACTGCATGGTCACTCTGTTCTTCAACTCCACCATTGAGTAGCCTACAAACTTGGATGTGAGGTTGCTGATCATTGGTGCAAATATCTTCGTTCTCCAAGTGAAGAATCTCGTGTAGAAATCTTCCACGAACGCCAATATATTATGTGATGGCAAGAACATACATCGGGCATAGAAAGCCATAGAGGACTTCTTCGAAAGGCTGACCGCTGAGATCATAGCATAACCCTTTATTTCTCTCGAGGAATGACATCCATGGGGTGCCTGCTTCTCTGGCTCATGAAAAACTTCTTTACAAGTAAGCAGCATTCGGCATATTTTATATAACATTGCACATGAGAGATCTGGTAGACTCTTGAAGAAATACATGACACCTGTTAAGGTTTTCACCATGTATTGCTCTGTGGCTTGTCCTTTCTCTGGAGCTGGCAGTCTTGGGTAGTTCAGCCAGGTTGATCGCTTCTTCGTCGGTGCCTCATGCTCTTACCAAGTCCTTACTCTTGGTACAAGACAAAAAGTGGGATCTCTTTGCAGGGCTGTAGGTGCTCTTGTGAACAGAATCAAATACCTCGGATTCTTGTTCAACCAGCTCAACCTCCACTTTGGGTGGCCTCTATCTGCGCCATCTATTTGCATGTCTGCGTACAGCCTTTCTTTTACTTGGAGTAACTCCACCTTTATCAAGGGGAATGGCACGGATTGCTGATGCCATTACGCATTGATCTAATTGGGAGTGAGTTGAGTGACGTTGACAAAGTGAAGAACTCTCAACTCCCAATCCATTGCGGCCTTCTACTGCTCATCCACCTCCCGTGTGATCTTTTCTTTCATTGCATTTTCTTGAGATTTTGATAGTTGGACCATGGGCACTATGTCTGCATCTGTAATGTTTATCTAAAAATCATCTTCACCACTTAAATCTGTTGTGGACTGTGTCTCCAATTCAGCAAATGAGACCAAGAGTATATCTATTTGCGGCGGCTCTGAAGTGCCTGCCTCTTCCTGTGTTTCCGGCTTTCCTTCTCTTAGGAGCTGGTTAACTCTTTTGAGCTCAGCTATTTCTTTTAGGAGCTCTTCTTCTCTCTGGACCCGCATCAAAGCCAGGTCCCTGCGCTGAGATTTCTCCAGCTTTAACTCCAGCTCAAGGTCCTTGTTCTTCTTCTCCAATGCTTTATAGAGCTCATCTGTTCCTTTGATCGAGGCTACGGCTGGATTCTCTCTTATTTGCCATAAGAAGATTGCCTGATTATTTATTCTTCGTTTGGAGTATTGTAAAGAAGCATTTACGACATCCAATTGCACTTGAATTTTCTGACCTGACAGGGTTGTCGTAAGAAGTTCGTTTGTAACTTCTGTCAGCTATTCGTCTTTCGCTTTGTAAGCATTTGATAACTTTGTGAGCAGATCACCTAGCTCTTCCATCTCCTTCTGCTATCTATCTCTAGCTAGCTGATGTTGTTCAACGTCAGCTTTCATTTCCTGCACTTGCCTCTGAAGATCTAGAATGATGTTCATTTTTTCTTCTAACTCTCCTTGGAGAGCATCAATCACCATCTCTAACTCCTTGGCCTTTGTGCTACGGCCAAGTGCTGCTGATCGGAGTCTCTCCGTCATATCTTGCATTTGCCTTGCATATTCGTTTACTGGCAGTATTACCTCATCATTAGAATTCTAGTCCTCTTGCCTTGCTAGCTGAGTTGATGTGCCTGCAGCCTCTTGTGTATCCTTCTGTGGTGTTGTGGCTGCTGGTTCTTCTTGACCTTGAGGATGTGGCTGTTCTTTTTCTTCCTTGTCTTCCTGAGTCTTTGTGGATGCCGACTGTTTCTTGCTGTGTGGAAGTAGAAGGTGTTGGCTCAGACTTTGTGGTCTCTTCTAGTGCAGGAGTCACTTCCTTTTCTGGCTCAGGTTCTTTCTCTTGTTGCTGCTCTTGCTGGTCAGCCTCTTGTGCAGATTCTTCTGCTTCCTTTGATTCAGGTCCTGTCACTTTGGTAGGCTCAGCTTCTGTGGCTTTCTCTTTCTCAGGCTCAGCTTCTTTAGTGGTTTCTTTACCTACAGGTGATGGTGGTGGGCTTGGCATAGGATTTTCTTGCTGTTCAGTAGACGGTGAAGTGGGTCGGGGACACCCATAGCCTTGTTCGTGGTGTGCCTCTTCCCTTGCCGTTTCCTCAGCTCTCTAGTCCTCTGCCTCTTTTGCTTTCCTTGCCTCTTCTTGCACTTCTTTTAGCTTGAGGGCTTCTTCTTCTTGGTATATTTTTTCCAAAGGCTCTGTCAAATCTTCAACCTCCTTTCTCATGTGATGCTTTGTCCTTGGGCCTTTAAGTCCACTAGGCACGCATTTCTCTGGGTCCTTCCCTTCTTCTTGTTGACTGTGCTGGTAGGCATGTTTTTCTCTTACAAAACGATCTTGCTTTTACATTGGCTCTTCTTGGTGGGCTCCACAGATTTTCTCTTCATCTCCTCTCTTCTTGCCCTCTTTTCCTCATTATCACAGCTCTCCCTGTTGTGCCTTTGCGAAGAGCTTTCAGCCGACTCTCCATCCGATCTGTAGGCTCTCTTTGCTGATCTTGTAGCTCTAGGAAATGGTTGTGCTGCCAATATCCATATGTTTTGGTCAGGGGCAGGTGGTAGGTTGTCGGCCAGGTCGATGGCATGGTACACAATCCTTGTCAATACTTCTGGCGCACCCAAGTAAGTGATTTTCCCTTCTTTCTTTGTGCCCTTCAGAGTGGTCAAGATGTACTGTGCATGGTCCACCAATTTCCTGGTTGTTGACTTGAGAACTTGTGTGAAAGTGGTGGCAACCGCGTGATTTGGTGTGGTGTACCTTGGTGGCCTTTTATTCAAGAAGTGGAAGTGCTGATGGTATAACCAGGCTGGCCTTCCACTTGCTTGTGAATTAAATCTACAAAAGGTAGCTGTGGCGGTTTCTTTGGTGAATGTACCACCGTTTGCCTTGCTCTCATGGTCATTCCTTCTTTGGGCAGTCTGAGTGCCTTTGCCACTATTTCTTTAGTTATTACCACTTCGACCTTATTTCCCTGCGTGTCAAAAATTTGTGCGATTCCATCTTCTTTAATTGGGAATAAAAGCTTGTAAGCTTTCTGAAAATCCACTCCGCACGGCTCCTGTTCGTAGAAATCACTGAGTCCTAGCCTGCATTTGGCTTCTTTGGTCTCAGGCTTCACAGCAACATCATATACTTCCTTCGGTAGGAGTTTCAACTCCACCTGATGTCCCTCCTCACTCTTGAATCTGCCTGTGAAGACTGTACTGTGATGCTCTTTTAGCTATTCTTTGGAGAGATAAGTTGCCTTGGTTGCTTTGATTGAATATGGATCCAGTTGGTATGCGGGCAGTTCCTGCAACTTCTCCTTTTGGTTGAGCTTCTTCTTGGCTCTCTCTGCTGCTTGCATGTCTCCTGTTCGGTGAATGGAGTATCAAAGTTAGCAGATTTGTCGGAATTTTCTCTGAAATGTCCTTTAGTCTAAAATGCTAACAATTTTGGTCCAATTTGCTTCAAATCAATTTTTGAACAAGCATAGATGCATAAAAACATGCAAGAAACAAAACGATAAATTCAAAACAAATTTTTGCAACCAAAGTAAATAATTGCGATTATTTACAGCTGAGTATTTTTTTCAACTTTTTGCAAACTTGGCTTCATAGGCTTGAAGTATATACCAAATACATACTCTGAGTTAAATATGGGCTTATTTGGATGCGTAGGTGAAAATGGTACCAAATTTTGGCTTTAGATCTTTGAAACAGTAGATATAAAGGAAATTTGAGATTTTGAGCTCCAAATTGGTTCAAATTTGGTTAGTGGGCTTAACACATCATGTACTTTGGATGTATGATGGAAAAATACCAAAACTCCCCCATTTTGGCTAGAAAGTAAATAATCGTGATTATTAACTTTGCTACCAAAATCAACATTTTTTGGTACAAACTGGTTCTAGGCATTGTATAGACCCTGTGTATGAGATATGAAGTGATTTGGATCAAGAAAAGTTTTCCATAACCCAAAAATTGGCTTGCAAAGACTTCTTTACGTTTTCTGGCAATTTTCCAAGTTATAGGTGCTCATTTTGGCTCATACTTGATTTTTGGCATGTGTTAGGTGTGTACACATGATAGGTGAGGTGATGATACAATTTCCAAGCAAAAATAGTGCAAAAGTAAATAATAGCGATTATTTACAACAGTGATAAATTTTTTGCAAAACTTACAACTTTTGACCTAGACACATTTTATACACCTAAAACAAGTCCTAAATTGAATTTGGTCAAGTTTGGTGCCGGCATCACTGTGCTTTGTCGACTCTGAAATTACCATTTTCTGTGACTACACTGTCTGTTGAGTTGGTCAATCAACTTTGAGGCTTTGGACTCGTCCACAACATAGTCGTGAAGCAACTCATTCAATTCTGGCTCATTTGGAGTCAATTTGACCCTATATGTCGAATTTGATGCTTTGTAGCCTTCGAGCCGTTTTCTGTGTTTCGAGGGCTTTGCTTGATTGATTTCACTAAACCAATCATATACATTGTATATGAACCTCTTAGGCAGGCTATCTGTGGAGTCAGATCGAAATTCTGGCATTCGCCAAAAACCTAGCTTTTCTACTGGGGACCCCCTCAACCCCTGTTGAATGGTCAAATGATGGTATAGAAAGGTTCTATTATGTTAGGGCATGCTACAGTTCAAATCCCATCTGATTTGGTCGAGCTGACAGGCCGTTATGGTCAGTTTTTGGTAGGTCTTCGTGCGCTACTCGGTTTCTAGGGTTTTTTCTAGTGGTTTAGACTAGCTACCAGCCGTACAAAATTGATAAGGGCAAAAAGAAGATGCGTTGCCATTATTGTAAAGCTAATTATCACTTGATCAAGCAGCGCCCAAAATTGAAGGAAAAAGAGGCTAAGAAGAAAGAGGTTGGATCCACTATAGGGTCCAATACAAGTGCAGCGATTGTAGAGTCTTATGTCAAAGGAGATTGTGATGCTTATGTTGATGTAGAATGGGCATTTAGTGAAGAGTGCACTTATGATCCTATTGTCCATGATGCATGTATGTCAGTTGTTGCAGATTCACATGTGTGGTATTTTGATAGTGGTACTACAAAGCACATTAACTCACATCGTGATTTGTTTATCTCTATTGAGTTTGTCCCTCATGGGAATACGGTGACTTGTGCCAACAATGCCTCTTATCCTGTTCAAGGAGTTGTAAAGATTTTGCTTATTGCTGCAAATGGAAGTTCTTTCCCACTTGTTGATGCATTGTATGTACCTGGGATAAAAAAGAACCTTTTATCTGTATCTGCACTTTCTAGACTTGGTCTCGTAGATTTGTGATGACAGATGTACAGTTCATGATCTCAGTTTTGGTTTGATGAAATTGTTGCATCTGGCTTTTGTTTCGTGGGTTGTATAAGCTCACTTTGAATGACGAGTGTGGATAAAATTTTGCAAATGCAATTGCAAATTCAAGAGCCATTTCAGATGCATAACTGTGGCATGCACATTGTGGGCATCTGAATTTTTCCAGTTTGGTGCGTTTGCAGAAATCAAATATGGTTGCTTCTTTGCCGCCTCTTGAAGCACCTATCAAACATGTTTGTGAAGGATGTATTTTGGCTGAAATGCAGCGTGCTAAGTTTCCAAAGGATGGGTCAATTTGTGCTACATGCATATTGCAGCTTGTGTATAGTGATATTTGTGGGCCAATGAAAACTTCATCCTAGGGAAATTACTTGTACTTCATGACTTTCATTGATTACTACTCCAGGCATGCATGGGTATATTCATTGAAAGCTAAGTCCGAAGTGTTTATGTGCTTCAAGAAATTTCTTGCTATAGCTGAAAATGTCTCAAAATGTACTATGGGCACACTCCGCTCCGATCGAGGGGGGGGAGTATATGTCTCATGAATTTAATGCATTTTAGGCTAGTCATGGGATAAAACACCAATGTACAGTGCCATATACACCTCAGCAAAATGGTGGTGCTGGGAGAAAAAACAGGTCTCTTACGGAAATGGCACGATGTATGGTCAAGAGTCAAGCTTTACCACATTTGTTTTGGCTCGAGGGTGTCATGTGTGCCACTTATGTACTCAACATGTGTCCTACAAAAGCGTTGCAGTCTATGACTCCATATGAAGCATGTCATGTGTAAGGTTTCCAGTTTCTGAAACCTTAAAGGTTGTATAAGCTTAATCAAACTGATATGATTATTGAAAAAGAAATGTAGAATTGTCCGACCATGGCAAATATTGGTATTTTTGGAATCTTAAGCACAGCAAACCCCGGGCTAGAAATTTTCAGAATTGAATTCCGATAAAAACTGGCATAGTTATGACCCCTGGAAGTTTACACTGTGAATTGAGTAAAATAGAAAAATTGAAGGGTTACAATAATCATTTAAGCATAGATTTTATTAAAGGTCTCCCAGATATTTACAAGATATTTACCAATTAAGCAAAAATAGGTCAAATTATAGCAAAATTGACATTTTAAAAGCTGGCAGGTAATGGGAGGGTCATCACTGACCTGCCAGGGACTCATTTAGCAACAGGGGTCGTTTTTTGACTTGCTGGGGGCTGCTTGAACTTCAAGCAACTGCCTTTTTCAGCCGGTAAGAGCTTATGAGTGCCAGAAAACTATAAATAGCGTAATCTCACTAAGATAATTAGTTAAACTAGTTATCTGAGAATAGCATAATTATCATGGGTTTTATAACTTCTAATTAACCTACAATAAATAACTCAATTCAATTTGAACCTATTTACTAATTTTTCTTATTTAAATTGTCTAAAAAATAGAGTAATTCTGCTTAAGTAATTAGCTAGATTAATTTCCTGGGCTTCTCCTAATTATCACGGGTTTTTAAACACCTAATTACCCACTGATAATTATATGGAAGTGTTTAAATTCTATTTACTAATTTCCCCTATTAAAATTTCTCAAAAAAATAGAGTATTTGAGCTAAAGTAATTAGCTAAATTAACTTTCTGAACTTCTCCTAATTATCACAGGTACCTAAACACTTAATTAACCACTGATAATTATATGAAAGCATTTAAATTCCATTTACTAATTTCCCCCATTAAAATTGCTCAAAGAACAGGGTATTTTAGCTAAAATAATTAGCTAAATTAACTTTCTGAACTTCTCCTAATTATCACGGGTTATTGAACACATAATTAGCCTCTGATAATTATATGGAAGCATTTAAACTCCATTTACTAATTTCCCCTATTAAAATTGCTCAAAAAATAGGGTATTTTAGCTAAAATAATTATCTAAATTAACTTTCTGAACTTCTCCTAATTATAACGGGTTATTTAACACCTAATTAACCAGTGATAATTATATGGAATTATTTGAATTCCATTTACTAATTTCCCCTATTAAAATTGTTCAAACAACAGAGTAATTAAGCCTAATTAATTAGCTAGATTAATTATCTGAGCTTCTCCTAATTATCACAGGTTCCTTAACACTTAATTAACCACTGATAAATGTATCACAACAATTAATTGATGATAATAATTGGCTTTCTAGCCACGGTTAAGTCGGTTACCCCCATGAACGATGAGTTTCTACTCCGTGTCATGTCTTGATGTTTCTACATAAGTTAGGATACCGTTTTTATCCTAGGGGAGCCGCCCGGTTGTATGGGCAACTGGTTTGGTGTATGGGCACCCGGAACCTTGGGTGGGGGTTTATCCACTCCGGATTTGAATAAGGAATGGGTGTCGTTTTTCACCCTTAGGTGGTCTTGAGACAAGAAGGGTACTAGTCATGGTTATTATGGACAATGTTTTGATTGATAGTACCCTGTCTTAAGTTTAAAGATGTCTGTTTTCTAAAAGAATTCTTTCAATGTTGTCTTCAAGGAATTACTGTGATGGAATGTTAAAAAGAAACCATTATTTTAAATGTTAAAACAATGTGATAATAAGATAAACGAATCATGTGTGAGTGCGGGGTGGTAAGTGGGGATTGTCAATCATGGACGGGTGGACCTGATTAGTCAGGTAACTATCCATTCCCGTGCAATAAAACGTTTTAGAAACTTCTCACTTAGAGAGGAATCCACCAACGGCTGTGCCCTCACATATGTTAGGGGGAAAAAAGCGTTGGCTAAGGAAACCATAATCTGAATGATGAAGTTACAGGGCCTCAATAAGAAATTTTTTTGTAGGTTGTTTGAATACATTGTCCCGTTTCCGCTGCGAGACAGGACTAGGTCTTCTTCTAGGGCTATAGACCCAAGCCATTGTCAATGGCAAAGGTTTATTCCTTGGATTTTTCTTGTCTAGAGACTCCGATTTTTACAAGGCCTAGAGACCTGTCAAGGATCCCATCCCGATCTCGGTATAGGCGGGTTGGGGACCTTACATCATGATAGAAAACCATATATTGAGCACATGCGTGTTTTTGGTTGTTTGGCTTATGGTTTAGTCCCACAAGCACAATGTAGAAAATTGGATGATAAGGCTGTCAAATGTATTTTTGTTGGTTATAGTGCTGAAAGAAAAGGTTACAGGTTGTAGCATCCGCAAACAAAGAGTATTTTGGTCTCACTTGATGTTGTGTTTGTGGAAGATTCTGTTTATCCTTTGTTGTCATGTACTAGAGATTAAGCTCACAGGACATTTATGACAATTTATTCCCTCTTTTTAGTGGTGGAAGTTCGAATGTAAATTCAAATGAGGCAAATGTTCAACTTATGGGGTTTTTTGAAAATATTACATGTAGCATTTAATGGTCTAGTAACTTGTGTGTAGCAGAAAATAACATAGACATACATTAAGACTAGATTCCTAATGAGCATACCAAGAGTGCTTGGATGAAGAGAGCAACAAAAGCATAACATGTAGTTAGATAGGCATGAACAATACTTCAAAAGCATAACACCTAGTTAGATAGGCATGAACAATACTTCAAAAAGATAGATAAATTAAGCTATTGACAACAATTGAGGACAGGATTTACATGGAGCCGGTCCCCCCTCCAAAAGGCTTTGTATTATAGGTTTCCCCCATCAAGGGAGACATTTTACAATACAATACTTTGTGTTCCTTCACTAACTTGCTGGTGCAATGAAGATGGAAGATTCAAGCACCAAGCTTACACTTGAAAACACGACATCAATTCCCTCACGGTCTCAGACCCCCTCACACACCTTCGAAGATGGTGAGAGCTAACGGGGTATGAGAGTAGATCGAGAGGAAGAAGGAGTATTCTTACGAGAAAGAAGTATGTCTCCTCACATAATCACTCTTAATAGCTTAGCATAGCTTAGTAATTAGCATGGTAGAGGAGATGAGCATGCATTGGATCTTGGCTCTTGATTGGATTTTCAGTACAAAGCCAAGAGTTGTTGATGTAGGCCTCCCTTCTCACAAGCTTGGAGTAGATGATGAGCTTTCCATTAAAGATTGAGAAGGAGATAGTCTTCTTTACTTCACACATGAGATTGTGTGAGTGCGTGTGTGATAATGCCTTGAAAAAATCAGCCCCCTCTCTCTCTTGGTCGACCCCTCTTGCTATTTGCTCATGTTGGCATCCTATTGGCCCCTGCAAAGCTTAGCCAATGACAATTAAGAAGCATAAGTGATAGCCTTGTGACATGTGTCCCCCTTTCTCCTTTTGTGAGAGCTTTAGGTATTTAATAATTCAATTAATCTCTCATTGGACCCCTTAGTCTTCTGGCCAATAGGAACCAGGCAAGCCATTGGGCTGTTGAAAGCTCATTGGACCCCTTGGGAGACTGTCCAATAGTCTTCTAGAGAGCTTAATTTCTATTGGTTCTTTTATCATGTGTTTTTAAATGAATTAAACTACATTTACTCTAGCCTAATTCTCATTGGTCCACCTCTATGGCCATCCAATAGGATTTGAGTGCACCTTGGGGGCAACTAGGCTTAGGGAGTTGACATGTGTCCACTATGCCCTTTGTGTAAAGGGAGCTTGCAAGAGTGTGTATGTGTTTCTCTCTCATCCCCTACATATAAGGATTGCCCCCTCCTAGATAGGGATGTGGGAAAACTTTTGAGTCTTCCCACAAGCATCCAATTTACCCTAAGGCTTGACCATTGGACGTTACCTTTGAATTTTGGAACCTTAGCATTTTGGAAGTCTTAATGGGTTGAACCTTAGGGTCTTTGAAGCCCATTGATGCACATTTCTCTTTTGCAGATGGCCCCCCCTTTGGATCCCTATTTTCCCTCCTTTAGATCCCTACTGTGACCGGAGTGCCAGCCTAACCAATATTCTAGCTTTTTCTCCCTTGGTACTTCCCCATATTAAATGATCAGTTTAACATGAGAATATTATTTAGGAGAATTAGATATTAGTTAATATGACATTACATATCAGCCTATTACTGATCTAGATGTACATGATGTACTTGATGAGGAAAGGGCTGAAAATGAGCAAGCTAAAGGTATGCAAAAATGGCTGGTGCACACTTTGCGTGACAATAAATTGGATGCACCTTTGTCTAGTCGTACTCGTTCAGGTTCTTTCCATGCCTCTTATGCATCAAATTTTTATGCTTTAGCTATCTCTAGGTTATGTGATATAGAGGAACATCTATCTTTTGATGAAGCACAAAATTCAAAAAATTGGATGGCTGCCATGCAATCAGAATATGATGCACCTATAGAAAATGAAACATGGAATTTATGTGATTTGCCTCCTAGCAAAAAGGCCATTGGTACAAAGTGGCTTTACAAGGTGAAACGCAAGCCGGATGGTGAGGTTGATCACCGTAAGGCTCGACTTGTTGCAAAAGGCTATGCGTAGTAGAAAGGCATAGATTATGAAGAAACTTTTTCTCCCACTTGTCATATGACTACTGTTTATTTTCTATGTGCATTGGCAGCTCATTTTGATTGGTATGTACATCAATCCGATATTTTAACTGCTTTCTTGAATGGTGACATTTTTGAGGAAGTCTATGTAACGTAGCCTCGCGGTTTTGTCAAGAAAGGACAAGAGGATAAAGTGTGCAGATGTAAGAAGGCTTTGTATGGGTTGAAGAAATCTCCTCGTGATTGGTATGAGAAAGATGACACTCATTTGGTCAAACGAGGATTTCATAACAGTCCAACAGAAAGCACATTGTATGTCAAGCATGAGGGCGATGTACTTCTCATTGTTGTTCTTTATGTGGATGATTTACTGATTACTGGTCCCAATGAGGCACATATTGCTGAATTTAAGGATGATTTGAATGCGACTTTCAAGATGAAGGATTTGGGGTTGTTGCATCATTACTTGGGAATACAATTTAAGCAGTGTGATGGTGGTATTGCCTTGTGTCAGAAAAGTTACATAGAGACATTGCTATGTAAGATTGGACTTGAGGATTGCAAACCTATTGCCACTTCCATGGAAATAGGTTTGAAGTTCAGTCTACATGATGCTGGTGATCTTGATGATGTAACTCTTTACGAAACTGTTTTTGGGGCTGCCTCATTTATGTATGAAACATGAGGCTGGATATTCAGTTTGCAGTCTCACAGGTATCAGATTTATGCATAGCCCAGGGTCTAAGCATTGGAAGCCAGTCAAGAGGTTTTTTGCTACTTGAGTGGAACTTTGCATCTTGGCTTGTTTTATCCCAAGGGGGGATCATAGCTGCCAGATTTACATGCTTTTTCGGACTCAGATTGGGTTGGTTGTTATGACACGCAAATATCCACAAGTGGTTTTTGTTGCATGCTTGGTAGTTAATAAATTTCATGGTTGAGCAAGAAGCAACCTACTGTGGCCACTTCCAGTTGTGAGGCTGAGTGCAGGGCAGTCTTCACAGCTACGGTTGAGTGTGTATGGCTCAGACGCCTTATGGATGATTTGAGTGTTGGGGGACAAGACATTGCCCACATCATCTACATTGAAAATCAAAGCGCATTGGCAATTGCGAGGAACCCAATTTTTCATGCTCGCACAAAGCACATCGAGGTGCATTACCACTATGTCAGGGAGAGGCTCTCAGCAAGAGAGATTATCTTGTCTTATGTGCCAATGTAGGACAACCTTGCAAATATTTTCACAAAGGCATTGTCTTGTGAGAAGTTGGAAGCTTTTCGCAAATCTTTGGGCTTGCTCCCATTTTTGGATTGATCATGTCCTCAGAGCATGGCACTTCAGTTTACTCTTTGTGCCAGCCCTCATTCACCGCATCACTCCCACGGGGGATTTGTTACTGTATACATGCGGTAGTGATGTGTTTGAACACACTAGGACCTCCGGGGCACTTCTTCCCTCTTTAGGAGGTCTTTTCCCCGTGCATGGTATATACGCCCATCACGCTAGGGCTATCTATCTTTCCAATGCACACTAAGTATTACATTCTCTGTTGTGTGCCTTGAGCTTCCTTTCTCTTCTCCAAGCTGTGTGTGTTTTCCCACAACCCTAATTCCAACAAAAGATACTCTTGTATGTCCACTTTCATGGTAGGCCAATAGAAATACGTCTCTACTCCTCGGAGAGTTATGTCCCGCATAGAGAGGAGCATGGGATTCATACATGACTTTCTCACAAAGGGAGTGGGTAACACATAGCCTATTGCCATGGACAAGATAACCATCCTGCAAGGTCAATGGTTCCTCTTTCTTCTCCAAAGCAAGGACTGACATTACATTACATCTTTAAAGTCAGGTTCAGTAGCATACTCATCTATCATAGAAGATAGATCATTGTGAGTTGCTATAGACACCGCATTAACTTTTGGTCGTCGTGAAAGTGCATCGGCCACTCGGTTGTGCTTACCAGCAATGTGTACAATATTAAAATTAAATTGCGAAAGAAAATTTTCCCACCTCATTTATTTGTCAGAAAGGTTGGTTTGCATCATGAAGTACTTGAGACTTTGGTGGTTTGTTCGTAAAATGAATGGAGTCCCCAATAAATAGTTTTTCCATGTATTTAGGGCATGTAGAACAGCTAAAAGCTCTTTCTCATAAATGCCCATGACTCGTTCATCCGTATTGAGCCTTCGGCTCTCATATGCTATGGCATGCCCTTCTTGAAGAAATACTGCTCCAAGGCAATCACCACAAGCATCACATTGGACCTCAAATGGCTTTGAGAGATCCAAAAGCATGAGGATTGGTCTGGAGGTAAGATTCTCTTTGAGCTTGTCAAAAGAATTTTGTTCCTTAGCAGTCCATGAATACTTAACATTCTTCTTTGTTAAGTCATGTAATGGTCCTGCTATTTGAGAAAATTTTGCTATGAAGCGTGTATAGTATGCACACATACCAATAAAGCTTCTTAGGTCATGTAGATTCCTTGGACTAGGCCATGCTTTTAATACCTTCAACTTTGATGGATCCATACAGATACCATCTTGAAAGATAATACGACCTAAGTATTGAATCTCTTGAAGGAAAAATTTTCTTTTCTTTTGATTGAGAAAAGGCTTGTTCTCCCTCAATGCTTGAAAAATCACTTGGATATGTTGCTTGTGTTCCTCCAAGGACTTGGAATAGATGATGATATCACCCAGTGAATTTATGATAGGGTCTAAAGATTTTCTCCATTAGACGATTGAATGTGGTTGGTGCAATAGTCAAGCCAAAAGGCATGACTAGATATTCATAAAGGCCAAACGTTGTACAAAACACGGTCTTTAGGATATCTTCATCCACTATCCTTATTTGATGGTAGCACTTTTAAGGTCAATCCTACTGAAGTAGGTTGAGCCTTGTAGCTTATCAAACAGATCTTCTACCCGAGGCATGCAAAATTTGTTTTTTATAGTGATATGGTTTAGTGCTCGATATTCCACACTATGTACCATCTTTCTTTTGCACTAAAAGGACTAGAGAACAAAAGGGAGAGGAGCTAGGCCTCACCATACCTTTGTCAACCAATTATTGTACTTGCCTCATGATCTCCTCTTGTCGAGCTTAGGAAATTTGATAAGGAGGCGTTTTAGGCGGTAAGCTTCTTAGTAGGAGTTCAATTTGATGGTCATCATCCCCTCGTTATGGAGGTAAGTCCATAGGGATATCATCATTGAACACATCTTGGAATCCTTCTAGAAAATTAGACAAGTCTAACTCTTCTTGATTCCTACCATCTACATTTGATAAAACATTAGGATCTTTTAGGGACTCTTTGACAAAAATCATGTACGCAGAAACTCAGCTCTTCATTGATTTATCAAAAGCAGGTGAATTTACAAGTGGTATAGTACAACCAGGCTCACTTGCATCTATATACATGCTCTTACCTCTGTAGGTGAAGTAGATTGTCCTTTCAGGGAACTTCATGATGGCAGCCATGCGGTTGAACCATGGTGTCCCTAGGATAGCATCCTCACGTTGTAGAGCAGAGATAAAAAAGTCTTATTTGTTGACATAGCTTTGGACATGAAGCCTCAACTTCCCAATCAAGGGATTAGCGGAGGCTTGCTGCCCCTTGAAAGCGGTGTCGATAGTCACAACATCTCCCATCTCAAAATCTTGAATGCCCAACTTGGTGGCCAACTCCGTTGATATGAAGTTGTGAGTAGAGCCAGAGTCAAACAAGATGAAGGCATCATGCTCCCTTACCTTTCCCCAAGAATAGGAGAGAGGTGATCCTTTGCAATCAGCATCCTCTTTTGGAGCTTCAATGGTGAAAGCTGTAGGAGTCTCATTGCGAGCATTTCTCTTGGGGCAAGAACGATAGCCATGTCCTTGCTCCCCATACTTAAAACATTTATGGTCTTGCGAAAAGCTTCAAGCTGTTCAAGAGAGAGTTTGTTTTTACCTTTGTAAACTCCCTTCTCCTTAGACCGATTGTTGTTGTTTTTGTTGTTGGAATTTCCTTGGAAAAAATTTTGGGCATTGATTTTCCCCTTTGCATAACTTTTATCTTTGATTTCCATGGGCTTGACATTCCATCTAGCCCCTTGTTGGAAAAATATGCACAAAGCAACCATGGTGTGGTGGATTACTTCGGTGATAGAACCAGGCCGTTGAGAGTTAATATACTCGGCCGTTGAGAGGTAGTCTCGCACAAAATTGCTGCTTTTTCTCGGCAAAGTCTATCTTCTAAAAGAAAGTACCCTTGAGATGTAAATCCCAAAACTTGTCTACATATATGTGGATAGACTCATGGGAGAGAAGCTTCAAACTGCACCATTCGGTAAGCACTCAGTCCTTTGCATCTCTTGCAAGGAATTGCTTCATGATGGAAGCTTGTAGAGTTTTCCATGTCTTTGGGGCTTCACCATTTCCATGAAGGCTAGCCCACCATTGATGAGCTGATTTTTGGAAGTTCATAGCTGCATGGCATAGCTTGGAGGACCTTGTGAAGCCCTCATCTCCAAAGGCCGCATCAAATTGCTAGATGAAGGCCAATACTTTGTCGGTGGCACCAAAGGTTCCATCATAGGTGAGAAAAGAGATAATCTTTCCTCCCTCTTTGAACTTATTGAGCTTTTGTGACCTTCGCCATGTAGGGTAAGATTTGTGATGTCCTTCCCTCTTGTATTCTCTAGGAGAATAGCCATAGCTTTCATCGAAAGAGGAGGAAGGTGAAGAAGAAGGATAAGATGGTGACCTCTTTCGTGCCCTTTTCTTACTTTGTTTCCTCTCTTCCCTTTCGGAGTGCAAAGGAGAAGGATTGTGAGTTGACCATTTCCTCTTGGGAGGAGTTGGCGACTGTCTAGACCACCGTCTTTGTGGAGCCACATCTTCAGAGGAACTTAGAGATTCATCACTTTCTCATTCATTGGATTCCTCCTTTTGTATGGAGAGAGTTTTCTTTTGGGGGTCTCATCAAGAGGCCTCCTAAGCTCTCTCTCCTCTTGGAGAGGAAGGGAAATCCCATGAGCACGAAGTTGTTGAAGAGCTCAAAGCTTGCTGCAACCTAGTAACAAGATAATTGACAAACATGGGAGCAAAATCAAAGTTATCAATGTTCATTCTTCTCTCTTGGTTATTGTCAGCCAATGCTAATTAAGATTATCTATAAATTACTTTGCGCTTTGGTACCCTCAAAAACCTTAGTCACTACTCTTCTTTACCTTTGAAATTTAGTTCTCAAGTAGCCATACTTGTGGTTTAGACACTGTTGATTCCAAAGACTAGTGGAGAGGGTCTAACATTGCTCGGTTGATTATGGCTCCTATTGATTTTTCTCGTAGTAGCTGAATAATAATTAACCCAAAGGCAAGCCCTGAGAGGCTCCATTATTCAGACTATAGTTTCCAATGGTGTACCTCGAACTAAGTCCTTCTCAACCAAGATAATAGATCCTTGTCCCACTTACCCTATTGCAATAAACATGCCCAAACTTTCATGGACAACTTAAGGATCAAGAAAAGAGAAACCTATAGCTCTGATACCAATGTAATGGACATGGCCTATGAAATTTGAGAAGAGTAGAATTAGGAGAATTAGAGTGAGCATCTTTGTGGGACTACTTTGAGAACATAGAGGGTGAACTTAATAAGCAGTAGCAACATAACCATAATACTTAATTAACTTGGCATGAATAATACTTTTGCAAGAGAGAGTCTACAGAACTTGACAACAGTTGAGGACCAGATTTATGTGGAGCCGGTCCCCCCTACAATAGGCTTTTGTATTATAGATTCTCCCATCAAGAGAGACTTGGTACAATACAATATTCGGCTTGCAAAGTAGGGTTTCTATAGCTTATTGCAGCCTAGTAACAAGATAATTAACAAATATGAGGGTATCATCATTAGCATCTTCATGTGCAAAATCAAAGTTATCAATGTTCATTCTACTCTCTTGGTTGCCAGCCATGTTAACAAAATCAAAATTTGTGTGCTTACTTAGTGTATTCTTCGGCAATTCAAAACCTTAGTTGTTATTTCTCTTAGACTTTGAAAATCGGCTCTTAAGTATCTACAGCCACGACTCGAATTGGTTCATTATAGAGAGTAGTGGAGTGCGTCTAATATTGCAGAGCTACTGAGGGATAGCTCATTTTAGACTTCTTATGGCTCAATAATGGTAAAGCCATAAATAAGTCTAAAAAGACTCCATTATTAAGACCAAAGCTCCTGAGGTGTGCACCATATTATACATAGTGGGCTCAACAAAACCGATAATAGATCCTAGTCCCACTTACCCTAATATAATTAACAAAATCAACCATTAATGGGCTACTTAAGGACCTCTCTTCTTAAGCTAGAAAAGAGAAACCAAATGCTATGATACCAATGTAATTAAAATGGCCTATGAACTTTGAGAGTAGCGGAATTAGGAAATTAGATAGAGCACTTTTGTGAGATTACTTTATGAGCATAGAGGGTGAACTTGATTGATGGTAGCAACATAAACATAGTACTTAGTTAACTTGGCATGAACAATACTTTTGCAAGAGAGAGAGTTTAGCAAACATGAAAACAATTGAGGACCGGATTTATGTGGAGCCGGTCCCCCCTCCAATAGGCATTTGTATTATAGATTCTCCCATCAAGAGATAGACTTGGTACAATACAATATTTGTGTTCGTTGTGACCTAGGTGATGCAATGAAGATGGAAAGGTTCGTGCATCACGAGCATAACATAAACTTTGCAAAAAGCATTAACTATCCCAAGCCTCATTCCCAAGGCCTCAAACACCTTCAAAGGTGGAGAGAGCTAGCGGGGAATGAGGGTAGGGAAGCGGAAGAAGAAACATTCCATAGGAGAAAGAAATAGTTCCTCACTTATCATCACTCTTCTTGCTAGCATACATAATAGCATAGTAATGAAGATGGTGAAGACGACAAGCTTAAGCATTGAAGCATGGCTCTTGGTTGGATTTGTATTCCATTTACAAGAGTGTTGGTGTAGGCTCTCAACTTCTCTACTAGCTTGGAGAAGGCGATGGAGCTCTTACACTTTGCACTTCACACAATGAGAGTGTGTGTGGGTGTGCGTGGGAGTGTTTACCCCCCCAAGCAGCCCCTCTTATTGCTTTGGTCGTCCCCCCCCCCCCCCCTTCTATCTCATTGGACCCCTACAAACCTGACCAATCATATACAGGATGCATAGCAAGCAACAAGGCTAGTGTCCCCCTTTCCCCTTTGAGAGAGAGGACTTGGTAAATGCAAAAACAATTAATTTAATTAACTAATTTATCATTGGACGCCCTGGGAGGCCAACCAATAGGCTTTAGGCACACAATGAGGGCAACATGAAGAGGACCTTGACAAGTGTCCCATTTTCTTTCTTTGTACCAAGCTTGCCTTGTGTACGGGTGTGTGTGTTCTCTCTCATCCCCCTAACTTTCGGGCCCACCCCCTCTCTTGTAGGGATGGGATTTGACTTTTGAACACCTTACTATGCGCGTATGTCGCACGTGTCAATGCAAGGAACTTGCCGATACACCGTGTGCGAGAGACAAATGACTCCAAGCACACAACAAGCCTAAACTAGTAAGCTCAAAGAAGGCAATGGTGTGTCACTCACCACTCTGTGCTTGCTTCGTGGAGGATTCCTCACCGCGAAGAAGAAGGAACCGCCGCTTCGCCGCGCTAAACCTCTTCGTCGCCGCCGTGCCGTCGTCACAATGCTCGATCACTCTCTCTCTCTCTCTCTCTCTCTCTCTCTCTCTCTCTCTCTCTCTCTCTCTCTCTCTCTCTCTCTCTCTCTCTCTCTCTCTCTCTCTCTCTCTCACGCACACACACACACACACAAGGAGATGAAGAAGAAGAAGATGGAGATGGAGCAAGAGCACTCTTCTATTGCACAAATGAGAGAATGAGTGAATTTTAGGTTTAGTTGACTTTTATATGAGCTCGCCCCATTCACACTTGGGCGCCCATGCTTAGCCAACTAATCCCTTGAATGTTCCAGTTAGAGTGCGCCTCTCATCGGCGATCACTCTTACCCTTTTCCTATTGGACCGACAAGCCCGGTACCTGACTCTACCAAATAAATAATAGAATGTCCGCCGTAGGTTACAACGTCCGTCGTAGGTGATAGGGTGTCCGTGAGCCGTGAGGGTTAACATGCCCCCCTTCTTGATGTAGATTCCGTCCTCGGAAGCTATTGAGTTGAAGCTCGTGGGTCGAGGTGGAAGAGCATTTGAGATGAATGTCCTTAGCCTTCTTCAGTCTCACTACAAAATCAAACAACATTGGCATAGTAATTGCATTCTCATAAGCGATTAAAAAGCATATGCAGTTTTAGACAGACAAATTGATTGGTAACAGAATTTTAAACAATTCGTCAGCAAAACATTAAATTGCAATATAATCAAATGCATAAACAGATGTAAAGGTAAATAATTAAACAAGTCTGGGGTGGCTAATTTAACAGTTGAAAGGCACTAGAGATCGACTATTAATACCATGGGTAAGCTTCTTAATTTTCTCTGGTCAATTAAGTTGTTTAATCACGAGAGCCAAGTATTTCATGTTCGAGGGCTGACTAGAGGCTATACCTAGAAGATTTTGTAGTTATGCTACGATAAAAGGAATTTCTCATGAAATCATCGCCTGACTGATTACCTTTTCTTTGACCCCCCAAAGTCTTTTCACAGTGATTCAATTTTGATGTGTGAGCTTATTTTGTATGCCTTGGGTTTTTTGCTTTTCAAGGAAAAGTGCCCACACTGGGAACCTTTAGGGATCTAGTACCATAGGCGATACATGTGAGTGAAGTACCCAATCAAGCTGAGATTTCTCTTCCAGCTTAAGATTTTACATTGTGGCACCTTGATTTTTTGTTTGTTTATTTTCAGCATTTTAATTTTGTAACTTTGGGGGGTCATATAACACTGATACGCCTCCCCAGGCTCATCACACAAGTAAACTCCCTTTATAATACTTAAGCTAAAGGTCAATAGGGTCAAGCCCACTAGAAAGCCCTAGTACATTTCACACAATGCTGCCTAAATCGGATTAAGAACCTAAGTAACCATTGATTATTAGGAAGGCATTCCCCATGGTATTAAGAGAAGATCTCTAACACCTAACTTGATCAAACTAGCTTAGTCGGACTGCTTGATTTTTAAATCTAGACAAGTGATTATGACAAAAAATTCATTGAATTTAATGTTTGGTACTAAGCAAATGCGTTGAATATTATGCTACCAATCACAATCAAAGCAGACAAACATGGATGCAAAAAGATAAGGGGCAATGCTAATGGACAAGAAACACGTGTTTGTGTCAATGGTCGCGCTTGATTTGAAGTGTGAATGAGAGAAAGACCCATGAAGGTCCAAATCCTAACAACAGCATTACGTTCCTGTACACACTAAGAAACACAAAGAATACCTCTAGGAGGCACATCAGTGGGAAAAAAGAAACTTTGCTAATCACTCAACTCTAAAACAGAAATACCATCGTACTAATCCTACCTACCCTTTATCACTCGAGTGATGAGGATCAAAGGTGTTTAATGACATAGGTCTTTGTTTCAATGTACCGGATGTGAATGTGTAGGTCTGGGTCAATGTTTTGACTTTTATTGTGCATACTCGTTTGCTAATTGCTCTTGCTCTTTATTATTTTTGTTTTTTGTGAGTATAAGGCTTTATATATACATTCCCTAAGATTGGAGATTAAGAGGTCAAGGAGAAAGGTTGAGAAGGAAGCAAGTGAATGATGGATGTCGACAAACACTCCCCCCTTCCTTGGGTAGATCATACCGTTTGAAATGTGCTCGTCACCCTTTGAAACCAATTGTTCCAGTTGGTAATAGGTGAGGATTTTTTCCATTAGTTTTCTATTAACTTAGGTGACTCGTCGAGTTGCAAGGGTGGTAAGGTACTTTCCTAGGATCGAACTTGAAGTGGTTCATCAGGTGATTCTTGAACACTGGCAGGTGTGGAATCCTTTGTAGCTTTATGAAGATCCACTATTGTAGGTGGAGGCTGTGGAGAAGCTTTACCTCTATGGATGCATTACATGAGGAGCTAGAAGCTTCATGGGACTCCCCCCTTCCAGAGCTAGGTGGAACAGATCGTTCTTTCTTCGGTACCCAAACTAGCTCTCGAGCGCGTGTGTAGCATTCGGTGATTTTTTTCTTTCCACAATCGTCAATTTGTTTTGGAGCTACAGGATTGGGTTCACATGGGTCAGGTGACACGTAAGAACACAATTTGCGTTTTGGCACCCAGATTTGATCATTTCCTTGATAGTAGCCTTGGGCTTCCAATAGTCGTTTAGGAATCCAATGCCATGTTTTCTTACATTTTTTGAAGCCAGTGGGACGTTTCTTACAAGGCTTTTCTTTTTTAGCACTAGCTATGGTCACTAAAGAAGCTTTAGGGACCCACTTGTATGTTTTCTTTGCTATATTAGGATGAGTCTTGTCAAAAGCTATATGCATTGCTTGTAGCATATTTAAGGGTACGAGTGGTGGCATTTCCTCCCGCTCAGGTGTTACCCAGGTCGTCCCCCTGTTTCCCCAAGTGTCTATGGTTGCTGCTAGGTGGACCCAATCCACATTGTCCGACTCAGTCATCCCAGGTAGTACATCCATATAAGGAGAATCTTCCCCAGCATCAGTGTCCGCTTTACACATGTAAAAATACTGCAATGGGGCCGAGTGAACTATGGTGTCAGATCTATGATCAATTATAAACCTATTTCCTAAAGGATGTGCTCGACCCGTCACAAGATCCACTCGAATGACAGAATCTTGGAACTGCAGGTAGACATGGTTTTTGGACCAGTCATGCACCATTTTTGCTTCCCTCATGAAAGGACGTCCTAAGATCATCTATGATGCCATAGTGTGTTTGGAGAAATCCATAACAATAAATGTAATCTTTATTTTATGTCCAAAGACCTTGATCTTGAGATCTTCTAGCATCCCAATAGGTTTAACAATAGACCCATTGGCCATCTTCACTACTATGGTTGTGGTCGCAAGGTGAGGTCTTCCCATATTTTCCCAGCAATTTTTAGTCACAATGCTAACCCCAGCGCCACCATCAAGGATTCCCTTCACAGTTAATCCCTTAGTAGTGATTGGTATAGTCGCATTGGATTCATCACCCTCAAAGTATTGTCCCAACTTGTTAACAAGTATTTCTATAACAAGGTTCTCATCTAGGTTGGGTTGTGGATCTAAGTGTTCCTCCTCTATTGGCATCTCCCCAGCTCCATCCATCTGTGCAAATTGTGGTAGCCCAAACTTTAGTTCTCCATTGAGGAAGGCTCGAAGAGCTGAGACTAGCTTAGGGTCTTTATATAGTTTGGACATGATGGTGGTTCTAAGTTCTGAAGACATGAAATCCATCAATTTGGCAATGTTTAACGGCACCTTTTGGACTTTAGTCCCTTGACGTGGGGAAGATGGGATCTCCATTTCTTCGATAGGATCAGGTAGTCCCTCTGTAAACATTCTTTCCATCAAGAAGTGAGTACGTCCACTTTCCCATGACTTTAAGTCACTTTCTTCTTGGATGACACTAGGTATGTCCAAGGGTCTATGGACTTGGTGAGGTTGTTGTTGCGTAGGGAACACAGTGCCTGTAATATGGATCTTCCTAGGTGTTGGTTCTAGATCCCTTTGGGTATCTTCTACCAAACTCCTTAATTGCTTGACTCGCTCTATCTCCTCTGTAGGGTTTGAGTAAGTTCCTATCTTCTTTTTGGATCCTAGCCATTGTCGCTCATGAAGATCTTCCTTGTTGGTTTCTATGTTAGTGGTCGTTTTGGTCTCCATGGTTTCACCTGAATCAGAATCTTCTTCAGTATCGTTCATATATACGGGGTCGTCACCAATCCCTATGTTGTTCTTTGAACTGGGGTTTGACTTCGCTGGTTTTTGAGATCTCTTTCTTCGTGTTTTCTTCTTTTTCTGAGATTGGGCAATTGATGCCGTGTCTCTTTCCTCAAGAATATAATTTTGTTTTTGGAGCATCGATCGTGTGAGTATGTTTACTGGTACCACGGGTGTACTTGGTGGTGGCTCCTCGGTAACCTCAATCAAGTTTAATGGCGTGATCTTCGGCGCATTTGGATTATTCGGACATTGGGCAATCAAATGATCTATGCCACAACGATTACACATGAGTATTGGCATTGTAGACATGCTCACTTGATTGGTTTGCATTAGCGTGGCATTCTTTTGTAGCCTAATAGGACACTCGGCTACACGATGTGGACCTCCACACTCATAGCATTGAAGAGGTGGTCTCTTAGTGGTGTAATTGATATTTTGGCCTCTTGCTGCAAGAGCAGCTACTTGATATACAGGTTTGACTTGTCCCCAATAGTCCTCCATGTAGTATTGGGGACTTTCTTCAAGCACATCCATCCCATAGGCGATATTAGGATCTATATCTTCCTCACAGCCTTCCAAACAAGAAATAGATGACTCACAACCCACTTGATTCACAGAAGTGATTCTCATATGTGATGGTTGCGGTCCTAGCACTGGAGGTGGTAAGGGTGTTGTTTGAACAAAATTTTGGGCCCTAGGGACCATGTGTTGTGCTGTTTGTTCAAGAGGTGGGGGCCGGCCATGCTAAGGTTGGTCTATTGGCCATCGCACGCTTAAATACTATGCAATCCTTAGCTTGATGACCATACCTTCCACAAGCGTTGCAGTTCCCATTGAATTTTACTCTAAAAGTAGGGCATTCACTGATATTATGCGGTCCATAGCATACAGAGCACCATTGCTGCTCCCTTCTTGGATACATATGATTGTTTTGCGGAGCACGATTGTCTCTAAGACTCTCTTGAATAGCCTTGGTGAGATCTTCTAAAGTCATCTCAGATATCTTTGGCTCCTTACCAATAGGCTTTAGGATCATTGGCTGATGCCCGGATGCTTGTGAGCTAATAGATTTAAACTCAACAGACACTCTTTCTCCTTGAATCATTAAATTATCCTCCAATTGGATCGCATTGGTGGTGACTGCTTCCCAAGTGCTGATACCTCTAATGACTAGGCCATTGTAGATATCCTCATGTCGTAATCCCCTAATGAATCTATCAAGCAATTGGTTATTGTTGAAGTGCTCATTTGGATTACAATGAGAATTCAAATGCTTCAAGCGACTTACAAAATCTCTCACCAACTCTCCTTCATCTCGTCAGGCTTTCTGGAGCTGAGAGGCTACACCCCAAAGCACTCCCTCTCGTATGTATTCTTTTAAGAACGGTCTCCTAAGAGTAGGGTAAATCGTTTTTTCTTCCACTCTTAGGGTTCTATACCAATCCCCATCCTTTCCACTTAAGGTTAGGCTTAAAGCATTGCTCTTATGTAGGTCATTGTGTTCTCCTAGAGAATCGCATATTTGTTCAAACACTTTGATATGATTTCTCACATCCCCGTCTCCACTAAATTTTTGTGTGAGCTTGGCTATTTGTACTACCTTACTTCTAGGCTCTCTATCAGGCGCATTACGCATATTCTCAGCAATAGATCGACCGATAGCTTGAGCAAATGTTGCCAAGTCACCTAAATGAGCAGGCACCGTGGGTGAAGGCACTCCAGAGACTACATGTGGAGTAGGTATTGGCATTGGGCTTGGCGCATAGGAAGTCCTTGGGTTCCACGTTGGGTACGATGTTGTGCCATGTGGTGGTCCATAGTTCAAATGGGTGGCCCTAGGCATAGCAGACATCGGATGTGACATGCTAATGCTAGCCGGTTTAGTCCCATGGAAATAAGAACTTGTGTATTGTGGTTGTGGAGCATAGGTAGTTGAAACAATGGGAGGGGTAGGGACTACATGAGTGTGATGACCCATAGGTGCATACGATTGCTACACACTTGTAGGTACTGTTGCAGGCATTGAGCTACCATGTAGCGGTGCTTTACTAACAAATGAGGTCCATGGCGTGTTTCTTGGCATGCCCATCATTGGGGTAGGCATAGTAGCCGTGGTGTCATCAAGGGGAAGATGAGCTAGACCTTGAAAGGTGAATCTATCACTTGTGGTCTCAGATTGCACTGAGACCCCTGGCAAAACAACATATGGGGGATCCATCGAACTTACCGAGGGAGTCTCCATTTGTGATAAGGTCAGTTGTTTAGCCTTCCCTGTATCCAACAATCTCATGAGACTCGTTGAAGGCATGTTGATCCCCTTGTTCTGTCTCTCTAACTCAATGACCCTATGGATGACCTCACAAACTCTTTGTTGTTGATCCTCCACACTAGTAGCACCCATTGTGGATTGTAGGACATCTAACCAACCCACATGATAGGTGTGACCTGTGTATAGGTCGGGTCAGAGTTTCTGTTTGTAATTCGTACTCCCAGTTCTCATTTAAGAACACTCCATCTAGGATTGAGGTGCTAGGGGTGTCCTTTGAGCTAGATGCAATGTTGCTTTCTAGGGGTTGGCCCTTAGCGGTTGCTAAATCAGGAGCACTTGATTGCTCTCTTAGCAAGGATATTGACATAGGAGCTTTCTCTTTTAACTCTCTTCGTTGCTCCGCCTTGCGTAAGCTCTCAATTTCCTTTTCCCTCGCTGCAAGGATATATCGCTCAACCTCTTGCACTTCGGCAAGGCTTCTACCATCGGGTAATATGACCTTGGAGGGAAATAACTCTAAAGAGTCAGGAGGTGCAGTGAATGAAGTATTCACGTGCACATTCTCTAACTGTATAGGGTCTACGTTTGTCACGAATGGAGAATTTACTTCCCCACCCCCCTCAGTTACATCATTAGCTCCATGTTCGGAGCGAGTGGCTCTACTAAAGGTTTCCTTCAGGCGGCTAAGCACACTTGGCCCGGACCGAGGACCCATGGCATGCATGTCTTGGCTCAAGCTATTGGGATTAGGCATTGGGAAACCCTCCATGACGCCGTAGTCAGAGGAAGAGTCACTAGTTGCTATGTTCGGGTCTTGGTTTGTACTACCTTGGGTCCCCGCCGAGGGTCCAGAACCTAAAGTAGGTGGATATTGAGAACTCGTGTAAGTCGAAATTCTCTCTAGTTGCTCCGTGTCTAGCACACGACCAGAGCGCAGATCCATGTGCCTTTGGCACCCTACAAGCGTCGGCGAATAACCTCGAAGGTTAACCGCTTACCTTTTTTAAGCGTCCTTTTCACTCGTGTTGTTTATGTTTTTAATGTTTTTTAATGTTTGATTTTTTTGATTAAAGTGTTCTGATAGCTCGAAACGAGCGTATCACTTAGAGGGTCGCTGTGTACTATATAGCACAATTTTCGGGCATCTGACGTTCCGTTGGTCCTCAAAAAAATCGATTTTTAGCTACTTGTGAAGCTAAAATTCGTTTTTTAAAAAGGCGACTGAGGCCTAGGCCTGAGCGTGAGCTTGGGCTTGGGTCTGGGCTTGGGTCAGGGAGATATTCCCGATCCCGATCCTACCTTTAATTATTTTTTTTTTAAAAAAATTAGATTTATTTATTTATTTATTTAATAAGGATAAGGTCGCCGCGGCCTGCGCGAGAGCACACACACACTCTATCTACCTACTTCTAATTAATACACCTACTGTTACACACTAACACACTCTATTAACTCTCACAGATCTACTTCCTACTTATTGTACATAGGAAACTAACAACCTTAGTACACAGAGAATAAACACAGTACCTTTGAAATCTCCATTAACAAAGAAAACTAACAACCTTAATACAAAGAGAATAAACACAGTACCTTTGAAAACTCCATTAACAAAAGAAACACACAGTATAACACTAAATCCTTATTCTCAACACACCACACCCTCCTTCCTTACCTTTCCTACAATAGAAATTGCACCACGGAGAAGCACAGAGTGCTACTCGAGCTTAATGTATGGCATTCCCCGGCAACGGTGCCAAAAATGTGCGCGTATGTCGCACGTGTCAATGCAAGGAACTTGCCATTACACCGTGTGCGAGCCACAAATGGCTCCAAGCACACAACAAGCCTAAACCTTTGTCTGCAAGATTTATCTTATTTACCTCTGGTCTCGGTGGCATTCTCTACTCTTTTTGATCTGCACATGTTATTGCCTGATTTGCTTCAAGCTCTCTTGAAGTTCTCATTGATGGAGATGAATCATCTTCAATGAGCTTTGCTTTGGCATCGGTCTCCATTTTAAATGTGGTTGAGGACTTTGTGCTGTCGTCCACCGGTGACCAGTCTTGGTCTTCATTCTTTCTTGTTTTTTGTGATGACTTCGTCATGTTTGCATATTGTATCTCTAACATCTTCTGGGCCATTGGCATTCCCATTATGATGTCGTCTGGCATATCTTTTGCTGTGATCACATGGAATTGAGCTATGATGATTTGTGAACTTACTTCAATGGTGGTGGAGATGATTCCCCAGCATTCTTCTCATTTGTCTCCTGTTATGCTCACAAATTCAGGAGCATCTTCCAGTTGTGGTTGGCCACATCTTTTCCAAGTGCAAAAAGACATGAGGTTTTTGTCTAACTAAAAATCTAGCTTTACTTCTCTTGACAGCTTTTCTTCGTGTTCACCAACATGGTTGCACCTGATCTTCTCAGGATTTGTGTCTGAATTGACTTCTTTTGTTGTGGTAGTGTCCTTTGGTTGAACTTTATCTGCACTTTCTTTGCTTTGATCACTTGTTTCAATCGATGTTGACTCCATTGGCTGTGATACTGCACTTTTTTGCAATTGTTGAGCATTGTCCTTCTGCATCCGAGTAACCCTTGATCTTAGAAGATCCATTGTACTTTCTGGCAGAATCTGTCTCTTTGGAGGAGATTTTGGTGGTGACCTTTGTGTAGCTTTCTGGAATTTAGCTTTCACTGACTTTGACTTATCTGTTACATGTTCTGTCAGCTTGAGGCTTTGCATCATCTTCAGATAGTCCTTGACTTTAGTCGGTCCATCCTTATGGGTTTGTACAAGATAATGACCTTGCTGATATTTGTTACCATGTGCATCTTGATATGCATATGTGAGCTTGATCACATGTAATTGTTTGAACACTATGGGCTTTGTCGGCTTTTGACTTTGACTTGTGGAGATCAGCTGAAACTTTTGTCCCTGATAATCTTCATATAAGCATTTGTCTGCAGATTTTGATGGAATCTGGGTCAATTGGAAACTTCCAACAACCATATGATCTTTCAACGGTTTCTGCTTTGAAGAGGTCTGTTGGCTAGAAGCTCTAGGGAGCTCTAGGGCTTCTAACTGGTCCTGGTACATAAGATGAGCTTGATGGATTTACAACTCCCCCCTTCCTAGGGTGATCACTATAGCCTGCTTCATTGTAAGACTTCAAAATTGTTTGGCTTTGGTTTAGTCTCACCTTTTGGGACTGTGAAGGTACACTTTGGGTAGCATTGTTGATGTTTGGCATCTGCAAATCTTCTACATAGTTTCTATTGGAATTAGGGTTGCAGAGAAACACACACAGCTTGGAGAAGATGAAGGAAGCTCAAGGCACACAATAGAGAGTGTTTTACTTAGTGTGCAATCGAAAGATAGATAGCCCTAGAGTGATGGACGTATATACAATGCACGGGGGAAAAAACCTCCTAAAGAGGGAAAAATGCCCCGGCGGTCCTGGTGTGTTCACACACATCACTACCACATGTATATGGTAACAAATCCCCCCTGGAGTGATGTGGTGAACAAGAGCTGGCACATGAGTAAAGGGAAGTGTCATGCCCTGAGGACAAGATCAATCCACAAAGGGGAGTAATCCCAAAGCTTTGCGGAAAGGTTCAAGCTTCTCACGAGACAATGCATTTGTGAAAAGATCTGCAAGGTTGTCATGTGTTGGCACATAAGCCAAGCTCATCTCTCCTGCTGAGAGCCTCTCCTTGACATAGTGGTAATGCACCTCAATGTGCTTTGTGCGAGCATGAAAAACTGGGTTCCTCGCAACTGCCAATGCACTCTGACTGTCAGTGTAGATAGTGTTGGTAGTGTCTTGTCCAACACCCAAATCAGCCATAAGGCGTCTGAGCCATACACACTCAACCGTAGCTGTGAAGATTGCCATGTACTCAGCCTCACAACTTGAAGTGGCCACAGTAGGTTGCTTCTTGCTCAACCATGATATACATGAACTGCCAAGCATGAAACAAAAACCACTTGTGGACACTCGCATGTCAAAACAACCAGCCCAATCTGAGTCCGAAAAAGCATGTAAGTCTAGCGGCAATGATCCCCCCTTGGGAAAACAAGCCAAGATGTAAAGTTCCACTAAGGTAGCGGAAAATCCTCTTGATAGCCTGCCAATGCTTAGACCCTGGGCTATGCATAAATCTGCTGACCTGTGAGACTGCAAACTGAATATCCGGCCTCGTGTTGCATACATAAATGAGGCAGCCAATAGCAATTTGGTAAAGAGTGACATCAGCAGGATCGCCAGCATCATGTAGACTCAAATTCAAACCTGTTTCCATGGGAGTGGCAATAGGTTTGCAATCCTCAAGTCCAAACTTACATAGCAATGTCTCTATGTAACTTTTCTGACACAAGGAAATACCACCATCACACTGCTTAAACTATATACCCAAGTAATGATGCAACAGCCCCAAATCTTTCATCTTGAAAGTAGCATTCAAATCAGCCTTAAATTCAGCAATATGTCTCTCATTTGGTCCAGTGATCAACAAATCATCAACATAAAGAACCACAATGAGAAGTACATCACCCTCACGCTTTACATACAATGTGATTTCTATTGGACTGTTACGAAAGCCTCGTTTAACCAAATGAGTGTCAGATTTCTCATACCAAGCACGAGGAGATTGCTTCAACCCATACAAAGCCTTCTTACATCTGCACACTTTGTCCTCTTGTCCTTTTATGACAAAACCGCGAGGCTGCGTTACAGAAACTTCCTCAAATATGTCACCATTCAAGAAAGCAGTAAAAATGTCTGATTGATGTACATCCCAACCAAAATGAGCTGCCAATGCACATAGAAAATGTACAGTAGTCATACGACAAGTGGGAGCAAAAGTCTCTTCATAATCTATGCCTTTTTGTTGTGCATAACCTTTTGCAATGAGTCGAGCCTTATGGTGATCGATCTCACCATCCCGCTTGTGTTTCAACTTGTAAACCCACTTCGTACCAATGGCCTTTTTGCTAGGAGGCAAATCACATAAAGTCCATGTGTCATTTTCTATAAGTGCATCATATTCTGATTGCATGGCAGCCATCCAATTTTCTGAATTCTGTGCTTCATCAAAAGAGAGAGGCTCCTCAACATCATGTAAGCTAGACACAGCCAAAGCATAACAATCTGATGCATAAGATGCTTGGCGAGAGCCTGAACGAGTACGACTAGACAAAGGTGCATCCAATTTACTGTCACGCAAAGTGTGCACCAGCCATTTTGGCATACCTCTAGCCTGCTCATTTTCAGTCCTTTCCTCATCAAGTACATCATGTACATCTGCATCAGTAATAGGCTGATCTAAAACATTTTCAAAAACCCCCATAGGCTATACATTTGCCTCATTGGAACTTACATTCGTATTTCCACCACTGAAAAGAGGCAACAAAGTGTCATAATGTCCTGTGAGCTTACATTACTGTCTCTAGTACATGACAACAAGGGCTGAACAGAATCTTCCACAAACACTACATCTTGAGAAACCTGAATACG